>NC_142887.1:20197500-20517500 GCF_051225735.1 Oryctolagus cuniculus | reverse complement strand
TGACCATGTATTGCCTTGTGTCCTTAATTTTTAAAGGGTTTTGTGATAGCCTGCGGTATTGTTTTCTGATCAGAGAAGAAACTCAGATTCACTGTCAAACACTGAGAAAATACAGAAAAATGCGATTCGTCCGCGGTCCCGCCCAAAGGAAATTGCTCTTGATGTTTAGGTAAACGACCTTGGATGATCTTTCCACGCCAAGCTGCTGGGCTGGATTTGGGTTCGCTGCTTTCGCACACTTGCAGGGCACACTTGTGGTCCGACTCGGCATGTGGAGGTTCTCTCCATGCCTCTTTTTCTCTTCATGTGGTTTTTACACAGATTTTCGTGATGGAGTGGTCATAACTTGAAGCCTAAAATATACACACCCTTGAGCCCCAGCAAGTCCTCATCCGAAAGTCGACGCTCGTAGAAACAGATTTCCTCCTTGTAATGGTTGATAAAAGCCAAAGCCAGCAACAGCCCTGATGATCATCGGCGGGGGACTGACTAAATCAACTGTAATATTCCGTGGCAGTGGAATGCTCTGTTGTCACTTAAGAACATATCAGACATGCAGAGATACCCAAGAATCTGTGTCATGTTGAATAACAAAGCAAGTCCCCAGAGAAGTTGTCTGATTCTGTATTTTCTAAGTGAATAATCATATCCAAGTGTTTATAGACTTCGGAAAAAAAACTCATGAAACCAATAACAGTTATATTTGGGGAAGGAGACTAGAGAGTAATCCAGAATTTTGGCTCAGGGGCTGGCGTTGTGGCGCAGTGGGTTAAACCACCACTGGGACACCAGCAGCCCATAAGGGAGTGTGTTCAAGTCCCAGCAGCGCCTGGGAAGGCAGTGGGCGATGGCTCAAGTGTCTGACCCCCCAGCACCTATGTGGGAGACAGGAATGGAGTTTTGGGCTCCTGGTTTTAGCTTGGCCCAGCCATGGCTGCTGCAGCCATTTGGGGAGTGAACCAGGGGCTGGATAATATCCTTAGATCTCCACATAGAGCTATTGGGCATTGTCAAATCATCTCCCAAAGTGTCACACTTTTAAAAAATATATATACATGTATTAATTTATTGACAAAGAGAGAGAGCCAGAGACAGACAGGGAGATCTCCTATCTGCTGGTTCACTCCTCAAATGGCTGCAGCAGCAGAGGTGGTCCAGGCTGAAGCCAAGAGCCTGAACTCCATATCCAGGTCTCCCACGTGGGTTTCAGGGGTCCAAGCACTTGAACCATCATCTTCTGGCTCCCAGGATACATCAGAAGGAAGCTGGCTGGGAGGCGGAGCAGCTGGGACTGGAACCAGGCACTTGGATAGTGGATGCGAGCGTCCCCACACAAAGACAAAGTGAGGCCTAGGGAAGTGCGGTGACTGCCCCCAGACAGGGAAAGAGCCCGGCCCGTTACTGCATTTCCCCCACCCTACTCCATGGTCTGGTCCCAGGAGGCTGACCTAGGGGCTTAGGACCCTTCCAAATGCTTCCAAATGCTGCTTTAGAAAATCTTCCTGGCCGGCGCCGCGGCTCACTAGGCTAATCCTCCGCCTGCGGCGCCAGCACACTGGGTTCTAGTCCTGGTTGGGGCGCCGGATTCTGTCCCTGTTGCTCCTCTTCCAGTCCAGCTCTCTGCTGTGGCCCGGAAGGGTAGTGGAGGATGGCCCAAGTGCTTGGGCCCCTACACCCGCATGTGAGATTGGGAGGAAGCACCTGGCTCCTGGCTTCGGATCAGCACAGCTCTGGCAGTAGCGGCCATTTGAGGAGTGAACCAACGGAAGGAAGACCTTTCTCTCTGTCTCTCTCACTGTCTAACTCTACCTGTCCAAAAAAAGAAAGAAAAGAAAATAAAAATCTTCCTGGTGAGCTTTTGGGCTCCAACAAGACTCAGAGCCTCCAGGGCTGGGTGCTGCCTGTCCCTCATTTAAAAAAAAAAAAAAAAAAAAAAAAAAAAAAGGAAATAGTAGTTAGGCAGCCACATGCCCAGACACGGAGGAACTCGGGCAGCCCCCGTACACGCTCAGCTGCAGCCGTTCCATGGTTAGCAGTGGGGAGCATTAAGCAGAACAGAGAAGGGAGAGGAGAGAAGGAACAAGCCTGAGAGGATTCCAGGGGAAGGCTGCAAAAATCAGCCATGAAGAGAGGGATGGTGTCTGCCCAAAGGGACCGGGATCAGCGGGTCCCCCAGGTGAAAGTGGATTAAGTGCCCCAGGCCATGTTCCTGCTTCAAAGAACCGTGGGCTGTCCAGCTCCAGCCGCTGTGGAGGCCTCAGCAGCACCGGCGAAGGCGCTCCCCAGAGCTGGCAGGCTGCGGATTCTGCCATTGCCTCTGCGATCTCCTTCTGTCACCTTGGCCCTGAGCTGAAGGTCAGAGCCCCAGGAGGCCAAGACCTAGCTCTGCCTTCCTTCCTAGGGGCTGAGTGGTGCCTTCTGCAAGTATGGACCCAGATCTGACGCCGAAGATGGAAAGGTAACTAGTAGGATGGAAAATTCCAACACCAGGATACTAGGTATCCATTTATCCACCCGCCCATCCATGCATCCACCTGTCCACCCATCCTCCCACCCATCCAGTCAGCCATCCATGCATCCACCATCCATCTGTCCATGCATTCATCCCTTGGTGCATGTAACTGTCCATCCATCCACATGTGTAATCAATCCATTCATCCATCCGTCTATGCCTTCACTGGTTCATGGATAGCCATCATCTATGTTAACACTAAGCACTAATCATAGGATTCTGAGTTAGAATCTAATTTCCCATCCCATGCAAGCTGTGTGACCTCAGGAAAATTACCTAGGCTCTCTCTGCCTTAGTTTCTGATCTGTGAAGTGCAGGTAGCAATATTATATATCTGCGTCATAGGGTCGTTGTGAGAATTAGGAGTTAATCTACCTGAAGTATGTAGAGGAGCAAGCATTTGACACAGCCTTAAGACATCCCCTGGAACTTCTTCATCCCATCTCAGAGAGTCGCGGTTCAAATCCCAGCTCTGCTCTCCGTTCCAGCTTCCTGCCGAAGCACACCCTGGGAGGCAGCAGATGATGGCTCAGGTAACTGGGTCTCTGCTACCCACGTGGGGGCTCCAGATGGAGTTCCAGGCTCCTGGCTTCATCCTGGCCCAGCTCTGGCTGTTGCAGATATTTGAGGAGTGAGCCAACAGTTGGAAGATCTCTGTCGGTCTCTGTATCTCTGCTTTTCACACACAAAAAAAATAAAGTTGAGGGGCCGGCATTGTGGCGTAGCAGGTAAAGCCTCCACCCGAGGTGCTGGCATCCCATATGGGCACTGGTTTGTGTCCCGGATGCTCCTGCCTGGCCCAGCCCCAGCCACTGTGGCCAGCTGGGGAGTACCCTGAGAGGCAGCAGGTGACGGCTCAAGTACTTGGGTCCCTGCCAACCTTGTAAGAGAGCCTCACTGAGTTCTGGGTTCTTGGCTTTGGCCTGACCCAGCTCTGGCCGTTGTATTTGGGGAGCAAACCAGTGGATGAAAGATCTGTTGGTCTAACTCTGTCTTCTCTCTCTCTCTCTCTCTCTCTCTCTCTGCCTTTCAAATAAACAACAAAAAAATTAAATCTTTGAAAAGCACCATCAAAAAAACCATTTCTCCAAAGTGTTATATTTCTTTGTATCTCTATTTTTTTTTAATTTGACAGGTAGAGTTATAGGCAGTGAGTGAGAGAGACAGAGAGAAAGGTCTTCCTTCCGTTGGTTCACCCCCCAAATGGCCGTCATGGCCAGAGCTGCGCTAATCTGAAGCCAGGAGCCAGGAGCTTCTTCCTGGTCTCCCATGCGGGCGCAGGGGCCCGAGGACCTGGGCCATCCTCCACTGCCCTCCTGGGCCACAGCAGAGAGCTGGACTGGAAGAGGAACAACTGGGACAGAACTGGTGCCCCGACTGGGACTAGAACCCGGGGTGCTGGCACTGCAGGCGGAGGATTAGCCTAGTGAGCCATGGCCCCAGCAATATGTATGTTCTATCTCTCACTATATATATATAGACACACACACACACACATAGTATATAATGCATATTATGTATTTGAAACTCCTGACAATAACCCGTGGGAGTATGCATTGTTATCACTCCCTTTGCAGATGAGGAAATTGAGACACAGTAAGATGAGCGGATTTGCCCAGAGACACCACTGGGATGCAGCAGAGCCAGGATTCAGATTCAGTACTCGAGAGCAGACTCTGCACTTGACCCCACACTACACCGCCTACTGGGGTTTGGACAAAGTCCCAGCAATTCAGTGCAGGGTGGGTGGAGAGATGCATGTACCCGTGGGGTCACATATCTGCACGCAAGTGCCTGTGTGCTCCCCGTGCACTTGACTGCATGGGTGCATGCACATGTTAGCCTGTGCTGTGCAGGTGTGACAGTGACCGGGCACGGCACATGGGGCTGCCCATGTGCATGGACAGACTTCCTCATTCAGGTTCCCATAGGCCTCTCTCATCTCCCTGGTTTCTCCTCCTCCCCCTTAGTACCACACCTGTGGAGGGGCAGATGTTTAGTGTAGCCAATAAGACGCCAGTTAAGGTGATTTTGTCCCCAAACCAGAGAGCCTGGTTCAATGTCCAGCTCTGGCTCCTGACTACAGCATCCCGCTAATGCAGACCCTGGGAGGCAGCACAGGGATCGCTCAAGCGATTGGGTACCTGTCACGCACCTGGATGGAGCTCCCGGCTCCTGGTTTGGCTGGAAGCTTCAGCAGCTGAAGGGGAGTAAACCAGCAGGTGGGAGCTCCTTCTCAGTCTCTCTGATTCTCACATAAATGGTTTTCTGAAAGTTTGTAGGAAAATGGAATAAAACACAAGGTGCAAAACTTTTTTCTTTTTTTATATATTTTTTAAAGATTTATTTATTTGAAAGACAGTTACAGAGAGAGGTAGAGACACAGAGAGAGAGGTCTTCCATCCACTGGTTCACTCCCCAGATGGCCACAATGGAACCAGGAGCTTCCTCCAGGTCTCCCATGTGGGTGCAGGGGCCCAAGGACTTGGGCCATCTTCTACTGCTTTCCCAGGCCATAGCAGAGAGATGGATAGGAAGAGGAGCAGCCGGGACTAGAACTGGCGCCCATATGGAATGCTGGCACTTCAGGCCAGGGCATTAACCCACTGCACAACCGTGCCAGCCCCCCCAATTTTTTCTTTTAAGATTCACTTACTTGAAAGGCAAAGTGACACACACACAGAGAAAAAGACGGAGAGAGAGAAATCTTTTTTTTTTTTTTTTGACAGGCAGAGTGGACAGTGAGAGAGAGAGAGAGAGAGAGAGAGAGAGAGAAAGGTCTTCCTTTGCCATTGGTTCACCCTCCAATGGCCACTGTGGCCAGCACGCTGCGGCTGGCGCACCGCGCTGATCCGATGGCAGGAGCCAGGTACTTATCCTGGTCTCCCATGGGGTGCAGGGCCCAAGGACTTGGGCCATCCTCCACTGCACTCCCTGGCCACAGCAGAGAGCTGGCCTGGAAGAGGGGCAACCGGGACAGAATCCGGCGCCCTGACCGGGACTAGAACCCGGTGTGCTGGCGCCGCAAGGCGGAGGATTAGCCTAGTGAGCCGTGGCGCCGGCGAGAAATCTTTTTTAAAAGATATATTTTATTTATTTGAAAGACAGAGTTACAGAGAGAGGTAGAGACAGAGAGAGAGGTCTTCCATCTGCTGGTTCACTCCCCAGATGGCCGCAACTGCTGGAGCTGCACCAATCCAAAACCAAGAGCCAAGAGCCAGGAGCCAGGGGCTTCACCCGGGTCTCCCATGCAGGTGCAGGGGTCCAAGGACTTGGGCCATCTTCCACTGCTTTCCCAGGCCATAGCAGAGAGCTGGATTGGAAGTGGAGCAGCTGGGACTAGAACCAACGTCCATATGGGATGCCAGCACTGCAGGTGGCAGCTTTACCTGCTACATCACAGCACCGGCCCCCTAGTTTTTTCTTAATACATATTTCCATAAACCTTTTGTTTATTTATTTTCATTTTATTTGATAGGCAGAGAGAAAAAGGGATCTTCTAAGCATTGCTTCACTCCTTAAAAGCCTGCAACAGCCAGGGCTGCGTCAGGCCCAAGCCAGGAGCCTAGAACTCCATCTGGGTCTCCCACGTGCGTGGCACAGACCCGGGTGCCTGAGCTTCCCACTGTGCACATTGGCAGGAAACTGGATGGGCAGCAGAGGGCCGGGACTTGAACCTGACACTCCAGGATGAGAGGCGGATGTGCCAAGCGTTGCCTTAACTGCTGTACCTGACACCTGCCCCTCCAGGAGCCTTTTGAAGATCCTTCCTGGATTCCGAAGGCAAGCTGCCATTTCCTTGTTCCCACCGTGTCTCCCAAGAATAGGCCAGGCCTGGAATCTTGGGACATCAGGCTGTCTGTGGGGGAGAGCTGGCAGGAGCAGAGTTGGCAAGTGAGGCCAGGAAATCAGGGGACGATGTGGTTTTCCCCAGGACTCTGGCCCTATCTAGCATTGTATGGCGGGGGATGGGGGTAGCTGGTCGCTCCTCTCACAGTGGAGGCCACACAGCTATGGGTAAAGGTGAAATGGTCAGGTTCAAATCCCAGCGTTGCCTCTTTGCTGTGTGATCTCAGCAACCTGCCTACCCTCTCTGATCGTCTACTTCTTTGCCCATAAAGTGGGAGTATTATGATAGCAACAACTTGGAAGTGCAGTTTGTAAGGCTGAATACCTCTTGCAATAATGCTCAGTTGCCATAGTAAATACTCAATAACTGTTCATTTTATTATGATTTTGAACCCGTGCCAGACCAGTACAGGACAGAGAAACATGCTTTCCCAGAGGATGCAACCTTGTGAAGCAGGTCTGACCGTGCCCATTCTATGGATGAAGAAACCGAGGCTCAGCGAGATGAAGTACCTTGCCCAGGTCACACAGCCAGTAGGCGACACAACCAGATTTGACATCGGTCCAACTGCCATTTCAGGGCTCTTCCTACTGCCCCACGGCTGCCTTCTTGTTGGGTTCCAGAATCTTCTGTATTGGGACAGCTTGTCCTGCAAACAGATATCTCCTCCCTTCGTGTTGGCCTCTGCCGTTGTCTGCTCACATTATGCAGGGATTTGCAGGGGGTCAGATTTTATGGGGGAAGAAACAGACATTTCTCTTTGTGCAGGAAGAAAAACAAGCGAGATGGTTGAGCGAGTTGAGCAGCAAGGTCTTAGAGAAAATGGGAGGTTCAAAAGGCCATTAATGCTTCCGTCTGCAGCTGTAAACAGATAGTTACGGCCCCTGACACGGCCGGCGCAGAGAAGCGGCAGACGGAGGCCGCACGCCACAAGGAAGCTGGGGTAGACTACGCCCAGGTGGAAATTAAATGTTTTCCTGAAAGCAGAAAGGAAAACCATGGTTAAAGCCACGCCATGACTCTAAGTCGTGACTCCATGACAGTATCAGCTGAGTGAGTGAAGGCCCTTAATTTGTACCTAGGTGTTGTGAACCTCAAAGACTTACTTGACATTCTCTCTCTTGACCTAAGTTTGTAAAACAAAAGTAATCATTAGAAGTGACTCTTCAATGTATACTGTCATTTTAATGAAGGATATATATATATCTTTCATTTATAAACTCGTGTATATGAATATGTATTTATATATAAAGGGGGGCGGCGTTGTGGTGCAGCAGGGTAAGGCTCCACCTGTGATGCTGGCATCCCATATAGGTGCTGGTTCGAGTCCCGGCTGCTCCACTTCCACTCCTGCTCCCTGCTGTGGCCTGGGAAAACAGTAGAAGATGGCCCAAGTGCTTAGGCCCCTGCACCCCCATGGGAGACCTGGAAGAAGCTCCTAGTTTGAGCCTGGCAGTAGCGGCCATTTGGGAAGTAAACCAGTGGATGGAAGATCTCTCTCTCTCTCTCCCTCTCTCTGTAACTCTGCTTTCAAATACATAAAAAATAAATCTTAAAGAGAGAGAGAGAGAGAGAGACCAAACATCAGCATCACTAGCATATTTAGTCAGAACCCTTGGTTGCAAGTGACAGAAAACAAACTGCTGAAGAAAAGTTCATAGCAGTAATAATTATTAAAGCTGACTCATAGCTGAATCCAGGAGTTCAAAGATTTCAATTAGTGTCCCTGCTGTGTCTTTTTTTTTTTTTTCCTTGACAGGCAGAGCTAGACAGTGAGTGAGAGAGACAGAGAGAAAGGTCTTCCTTCCATTGGTTCACCCCCCAAATGGCCGCTACAGCCGGTGCGCTGTGCAGATCCAAAGCCAGGAGCCAGGCGCTTCTTCCTGGTCTCCCATGCGGGTGCAGGGCCCAAGGACTTGAACCATCCTCCACTGCACTCCTGGGCCACAGCAGAGAGCTGGACTGGAAGAGGAGCAACCGGGACAGGACCAGCGCCCAAACCAGGGCTTAGAACCCAGGGTCCACAGGCGGAGGATTAGCCAAGTGAGCCGTAACGCCGGCCTCTGCTATGTCTTGACTCTGCTTTCTTCCGTAGCTTCAGACAGGCCCTTTTCTCCCCACTATGGTAAGATGACTCTCAGAAGCTCCAAGCACACTCTCTCCCAGTGGAAAAGAATGCCTCTCTCCAGCAGAAGTCTCAAGGTTCACTCTGATTGGCTCTCATTGAGTCACATGCCTTTTCTTCAACCAATTCTGTGGCCCGACTGGGTCACAGGCCCATCTCTAGATTCCAGGGTGCCATAGCTGCATCCCAAGGTCTCAGGACTGATGTTGGAGAGTGGATTTTCCACCCAGGAAGAATGGCCGTGCTGATTCCAGAAGATGCCTGTTCACTACCCGATAATTTCTGCCTCATCATTAGCCAAGCTTAAGGAAGGTTGTTATCTGGAGTAATAATAACTAATAATAATAATAATAACAACAACAACAACAATTTTGAGCATTCACTATGTGACATGCAGTGTTCATAGATTTTTTTTCTTTAGCATTTGCTTATTTAAAAGGCAGAGAGTGAGAGATAGAGACAGAGAGAGATCTCCCATCTGCTGATTCACTATCCAAATGTCAGCAGTGGCAGGGGCTGGACCAGACTGAAGCCAGAAACCCAGAGCTCAATGCAGCTGTCCCATGTGGGTGGCAGGGACCCAAGTACTTGAGCCATCACCTGCTGTCTCCCAGGGTGCACATTAGCAGGAAGCTGGAAGGGAGAGTGGAGCCAGGACTCAAACCCAGGCCCTGAGATACGGGATGAAGGTGTCCCAGGCAGCATCATTTAAAAAAATATTTTATTATTTATTTGAAAGTTAGAGTTACAGAGAGAGAGGGAGATCTTCCACCTGCTGGTTCACCTTCCAGATGGCTGCAACAGCTGGGGCTGGGCCAGGCCCGAAAACAGGAAATTCATCCGGGTCTCCCACGTGAGTACAGGGGCCGAAGCACTTGGGCCAACTTCCATTGCTTTCCCTAAGCCTTTAGCAGGAAGCTGGATCGGGAGTGCAGCAGCTGGGTATTGAACTGGTGCCCATATGGGATTCCAGCATTGTAGGCAGCGGTTTTACCCGCTACACCACAGGGCTGCCACCCCCACCCCACTCCTCCGCCCCAGGCAGCATGAACCAAATGTCTGCCCCATGGCAGGCATGGTTATGTGCTTTATGTGTGTTATCATGTTTACTTCTCGCAGCAGCCCCTAATTATTCCTTATGTCCATCTCACTTCACTGATGCCTAGAAAGTTCACAGAATGGTGGAAGTTCGTGGGGAGAGCAAGCAGTGGAGTTAGGCAGTCCTCTTCCAAACCCGGACGCTTAGGGACGGTCTGGCCCTGGGATCGGCTGGCTGCGTGCCCATGAGGGCGGCCTGAGCCTCCTGAAGGGCCCCGTGCAAGGCCGCGTGGTGCGGGGCGGCAGACGCCACCGCGTCACTCCTGACTCTCAGAGGAGTTACCCCGAGCAGGGCCGTGGACGCTGGAAATCTGACCCAAGGCTCCCTGGGGACTCAGGAGCTGGGACTATGTGGTGCCGCTGCCTCCCTGACCGCCAGGACTGGCGGGAACCAGGAGTGCCATGAAGGGCTGTGCTGGGGTGAAGCTTCTGTCTGGCCACCAACCATCTGTATGTGAGCCTCAGTTTCCACATCCATAAAATGGGCAAAATAGCACCTTCCTCAGAGGGGTATGAGGGTTCTATTAAGCACTGCAGGAGGGGGTGGGCATTTGGAACGGTGGCTAAGGTGCCACTTGGGTCTCCTCCTGCGCCCCATGCCCGAGGGCCGTCTCCAAGCTCTGCCTTGATTCCAGCTTCCTGCTGGTGTGCACCCTGGGAGGCAGCCGCTGTTGGCTCAGGTATCTGGGTCCCTGCCGCTCTTGTGAAACACCTTGGTTGAGTTCTGGGTTCCTGGCTTTGGCCTGGCTCAGCCCGGGCTGTTGTGGGCATTTGGGGAGGGAACCAGCAAACAGAAGAAGATCTCTGTCTTTCTCTCTCACTGTCTCTGCCTTTAAAATAAATTAAAAAAAAAAAAAACACCACTGCAGGCAAATCATGCCTGCTTATCACCAAGCTGGTGCTGCTTCCTAACTTTCGTGCTCTCCCTCCCGCATGACCAACCCCCCACCAGCAAGAGCAAGGCCTGGGGAGAAAGAAAGCAGCTTTCGGCGTCCAGGGGAGAAGCACAAGCGAACACTGAACGTCTTGTTCCCGGGTCTGAATCCCAGCTCAGCTCTCCTCTTCCTGGCCTCGCGACCTTGGGTGAGTCCCTGTCCCTCACGCCCAGGAACACGCCCTCGGCCAGCGTGCCTGGCACGTGGCGCCAGAGCTGGGGTGTTCTGGTCGGCCCGGGGTGCGGGGCGGGGGTGCACGTCTCCGCTCTACTTTCCATCTCCTGAATAATTCACAGCAAACAAAACAGCTGGGCAGCCCCGGGCCCTCCCTGCGCCGAGGAAAACAGTTTCTAATTACAGATCAGCCGGCCCGGCTCCCTGGGGCCCCTGGGCGCTGCACACAGGGGGTATTTATGGGAAGAGTCAGCAGGGGAGGGGCTCAGGCCCAGCCCCTTTCCCGAAGGAACTCAACCCCTTTTGAAATTGTAGCCTTGGCCTGCCAAAGTCTGGGGAGAGCCTGGGGAAGGAAACAGCATCGGCAGGAAGGGTCAGGCAAAAGTCCCAGAAAAATGCCAGGTCGGGGGTGTGGCGGGGGTGGGGGAGGCCTGGCCAGGGGAATGCACAGCAAACGGATTTGCCAAAGGGCCCTGCGGATCAGGGCAAACCTGGGCACCCAACTCTAAAAGCAACAGCCTTTGGGGCCAGCACTGTGGCACCCTCTAGAGCGCTGGTATCCTACATGACCAGGGGTTCAAGTCCCGGCCGCTCCACTTCCAATCTAGCGCCCTGCTAAAGCTCCCGGGAAAGCAGCTGAGGATGGTCCAAGTGCTTGGGCTCCTGCATCCATGTAGGAGACCCGGAAGAAGCTCCTGGCTCCTGGGTTTGGCCTGGCCCAGCCCTGGCCGTTATGGCCATCTGGGGAATGAACCCGCAGATGGTTCATTCTCTGCCTCTCCCTCTCTGTAACTCTGCCTTTTAAATAAATAAATAAATCTTTAGGAAGCAACAAAGCCACAGCCTCTTAGATCTTTACAGCTTCCTCAGCTGTAGGACGGGGAGAAGCCCAGTATTTACAGTGTCCTTGGGAATCATATGAGTTTACACGTGTAAGTGGGGCCAGCGTTGTGGTGCAGCGGGTTAAGCTGCTGCCTGGGATACTTGCATTCCTCAAGTGCTTGGGTTGAGTCTCAGCTCTGCCCCGGATTCCAGCTTCCTGCTAGTGTGCACCTTGGTAGGCAAACAGGTGATGGCTCAAGTACTTGGGTCCCCGCTTTCCAAGTGAGAGACCTGGACTGAGTTCCAGGCTCCTGGCTGTGGCCTGGCCCAGCCCTGTCTGTTGTGGGCATTGAGGGAGTGAATCAGCAGACAGAAGATCTGTTTGTGTCTCCGCCTTTTTTTCTTTCTTTCTTTTCTTTCTTTTTCTTTTTTTTTTTTTTTTACAGGCAGAGTGGACAGTGAGAGAGAAAGACAGAGAGAAAGGTCTTCCTTTGCCGTTGGTTCACCCTCCAATGGCCGCTGTGGTCAGCACGCTGTGGCCGGCGCACCGCGCTGATCCAAAGGCAGGAGCCAGGTGCTTCTCCTGGTCTCCCATGGGGTGCAGGGCCCAAGCACTTGGGCCATCCTCCACTGCACTCCCTGGCCACAGCAGAGAGCTGGCCTGGAAGAGGGGCAACTGGGACAGAATCCGGTGCCCCGACCGGGACCAGAACCCGGTGTGCCGGCGCCGCAAGGCAGAGGATTAGCCTAGTGAGCCGCGGCACCGGCCGTCTCCGCCTTTTAAATAAAATGAAAATAAATAAGTAAATTAAAATCTTGAAGGTTTATTTATTTGAAAGGCAGAGAGGGAGATACAAAAGGAGAGGGAGGGAGGGAGGGAGAGAGAGAATCTTCCATCTGCTGATTACCTTCCCAAATGCTCACAACAGCCAGAGGTAGGCCACAGCTATGTCTGGAGCTGGTAACTCTACCAGGGTCTCCCCTGTGGGTGACAGGGAGCTGAGTATTTGGGCCATCAACTGTTGCCCACGAGGCGCATTAGCAGGAAGCTTGGTCAGGAGCATGAGGTACCCAGGCCTAGAACCAGGCGCCCTGAAATGGAATGCAGGCCTCCCGGCAGCAGCTGAACCCACTGTGCCACAGTGCCCACCCCTAAATACAAATTTTCAAAAACACAAATAAATAATAAGAGTAAAGACTTCAGGACTAGGCTGCCTGGCTTCCAATCCTCACTCTGGCTTTTCCGAACTGTGTGATCTTGGGCAAGTTGCTGTACCTCCCCGAGTCTCTGATGTACCATCTGTGATGAACAGTAGCCGTTGCAACCAGGGAGAGTGGCACACAGAACAAAGTTGCTGTCCTCATGCAGAGGACAGTCTAGCGAGGTCATACTTACCCAAAGAATTTATTGCACGCCTACTGTGTTCAGAGCCTGTGCAGTCTGCCAACACTGTCTCCACTAAATCTCACAGCATCTACTCCTGTTTTATAGACAAAGAGGCCAGGATGGAGAAAGGATTTGAAACCAAGAGGTCACTCAACAACACGCTAGATCTCCAAGTTAGCACGCTGAGTGAAGAAAGCCTGATCCAGACAAGTATACATTGTATGATTTCATTTATGTGAAATTCTAGAAAATGCAAACTAATGTATGGTGACAGAAAGCAGATCAGGGGTTGCCTGGGAACGGGTGGGAGGGGCAGCGGCTGCAAGGGCCAGGAGGGACCTTTCTGAGGAGGTGGAAACATGTTGTATCTGACACGGAGACCAGTTCATGCAATGCTCATTGAACCGGACGCTTATGCTGGGTGCATTTTCTTGCATGTAAAATATATCTCAATGATGCCGAATATTAAAAGGAGGGGAGAACTGTGTGCCAGATGCCAGAGCCCGGCAACTCTTGTTAGATTTTTCTAGTGTCTGATTTCAAGTTCACTTGTGGGCAGAAACCGTATCAGCTTCATCTTCAGGACCTCCCCTCACTTCCCGTCCCCGCGGTCTAAAACTCTTAAACCCGACAGTGCGGATCAACAAACATCAGATAAACACTGTGTTTGTGCTGGGTGCTGAGGTCACGGAGCAATCAGTCCGGGAGGGAAACCAGGAGAAAACAGCCAAATAGACACAGCACAGTGTGGTCCAGGCTCTATTGGGAACAGACTGCATAGGATCCACTACCTGGGTTCAGACACTCCACTCTGGCATTTGCTAGCAATATGGCTTGAGGTGACCACTTTAGGGTACCAAGCCTCAGTTTCCGGCTCTGGAAGGTGGAGCTCATGGTAGCAGCCACCACCTGGAGGGCTGTGTGGGGACTGGGGGAGGCAGCCCATGTCCCGTGCCTAGCCCAGCAGGCATCCTAAGTGCTCAGTAATTCTCAGTTGTTCCTGTTGAGTTGCGCAGCAGAGGGCTGGGGAGGGGCTCGAGAGAGTGAGGGGGGCTCCCTCCCAAGCTGAGGTGGGAGTGGGCTCAGGGATGGTTTCCCAGAGAGGGGAGACTTGGAGGAACTGGCCAGCTCAAGTGGCCATGGGGGTAAGACGGAGTGGGAACAGCTTGGAGCAAACGCTCGATAAATATTTGCTCAATAAACAAAAAAGAAAAAAAAATAGAGCCTGTGCAAGGCCTGCCTGTAACCAGGGGGACAGAGGCTGCAGCCCAGGACAGACTGGGGGGTCCTCAGGAGGCGGGGTCTCGGTGGCCGGCCTGCCTGACCCCACCCTGTCCTACTGATAGTGCCTGGACACCCCCAGACCCGGAGTCCGCGGAGGGCTGGCGGGCCGGGGGTCCTCACGGACCTTCTCAGCCTAATGAGAACGGGCCGAGTCCCCGCGAGGCGCCTCCCGTGCCCCTGCGGGCCCGAGTCACAAAGGACCGGGATCAATGGAAGGCGGAGCGGCCGAGGGGCCTCCTCTTTGTGCGGCTGTCGCGGGCCTGTTTGCGCCGCCGTCTCCGCGCCCCCATTGATCAGGCATGTGGAAAGATTCCGCCTCCCGGGCTCCCTTTGTGGCCGCGTTGCCAGGCTGCGCCCGGCGTGACTGCTGCGCGCGGGGCGCTCCCGCCTGCGGTGGGCACCGGCCTGCGGGACGGGGCGGGGTCCCGGGAGGGCAGGGCTGCCGGAGTGAGCAAATAAAAATGCAGGACGCCCGATTGAGCGCCAAGGTGTCTCAGTGATTTCGAGTAGAAGCCCGAAACACGTTTAGTGTTTGCGAAGTATGTCCCAATTATTGCTTGGGCCATGCTCATGCTGCAAAAATATTTGTGGTTTATCGGAAATTCAGACTGCACTGCAAATCCTGCCTTCTCTCACACACCCTGGGAGAGGGGAGGCCGAGGAACGCTCCATCGGCCGGCGCTTCTGCCACAGGACTTCAAAACATTCCTGGAAAAACGGAATTAAAAGATAAGTTCCTTCTGGGGCAAGGAAACTTGAAATTAGTGCCTGCCAGGAGGCCTTCAAAAAGTTCAAGGAAACTGAGAATCACGAAAAAGCTATGAGTGGATTTCAAATGTATTTTGCATGAGAATAGACATCTCTCTCCCTCTCTCTCTCTCTTTCAAGATTTATTTATTTATTTGAAAGACAGAGTTACAGAGAGGCAGAGGCAGAGAGAAAGAGAGAAATCTTCCATCTTCAGGTTCACACCCCAGATGGCTGCAATGGCTGGAGCTGCACCGATCCAAACCCAGGAGCAAGGGGCTTCCTTCGGTCTCCCACGCGGGTGCAGGAGCCCATCTTCCACTGCTTTCCCAGACCCTAACAGAGAGCTGAATCAGACATGGAGCAGCTGGGTCTTGAACCGGCGCCAATATGGGATGCCGGTGCTACAGGCAGCAGGTTTACCCACTACACCACAGCACTGGCCCCATCTTATCTTTTAAAAGTCTGTTTTCTACAAGCTTTTTCAAAAAGACTTTCTTATTTTTTAAAATTACATATTTGAAAGGCAGAGTGACAGGGGGGAGAGAGGAAGAGAGAGAGGGGTATCTTCCATCAGCTGGTTCACTCCCCAAATGGTTGGGACAGTGGAGCTGGGCCAGGCTGAAACCAGGAGCCAGGAACACATGTGGGTGGCAGGGGTCTAAGTACTTGGGCCATCATGGCTGCTTTTCCAGGTGCGTTAACAAGGAGCTGGGTGGAAAGTGGAGAAGCCGAGACCCACACTGGTGCTCAGATATGGGATGCCAGGTTTGCAAGTGGTGGCTTATCCCACTGCACATTGGCAGTCCCTCTATGAACTTTTTTTTTCTTCTTTTTTTTGACAGGCAAAGTGGACAGTGAGAGAGAGACAGAGAGAAAGGTCTTCCTTTGCCGTTGGTTCACCCTCCAATGGCCGCTGTGGCCGGCACACCGCGCTGATCCAGAGCCAGGAGCCAGGTGCTTCTCCTGGTCTCCCATGGGGTGCAGGGCCCAAGCACTTGGGCCATCCTCCACTGCACTCCCTGGCCACAGCAGAGAGCTGGCCTGGAAGAGGGGCAACCGGGACAGAATCTGGCGCCCCAACCGGGACTAGAACCCTGTGTGCCGGCGCCGCAAGGCGGAGGATTAGCCTATTGAGCCATGGTGCCGGCCGCCTCTATGAACTTTTTGAAATACCTTGGAGTAACTTCAGTGATTGGAGCTTTTGGGTTTGTTTGGCTTTGGCTATATCTGCATATCCTTTGAACTTCCATTTAGAAGCTATTTTTCTTTGAATGAATTTATTTTTAAAAACTTATCAACAGTAATTTATTGATGCATGTTTTCCATGTTAACTTGAACAAATATTAAATGTATCTCTCCATACTTTTAAAAAATATTTATTTATTTTTATTTGAAAGGCAGAGTTACTGAAAGGTAGAGGCAGAGAGAGAGAGAGAGAGGTCTTCCATCCACTGGTTCACTTCTCAGATGGCTGCAATGGCTGGAGCTGTGCCTATCCAAAAACAGGAGCGAGGGGCTTCCTCCAGTCTCCCATACAGTGGTGCACGGGCCGCAGCCCTGGGGCCATCTTCCACTGCTTTCTCAGGTCACAGCAGAGAGCTGGATCAAAAGTGGAGCAGCGGGACATAAACTGGCACCCATATAGGATACCGGCACTGCAAGCGGCAGCTTTACCCACTATGCCAGAGCGCCGGCTCCAAGAAATCTTTTGATAAATAAATAAAATTCCCATCACCCAAGCAGGTCGCTTGAATGCCTTGGTGATATGCTTCCCATTGACAGCCACTATTCCGACCAGTGTTACCATCGATTCTCTGCAGTTGTTCTGGAACGTCATCTACTCGGCATATATAGTGTGAGTCCCTTGAGGCCGGCTGTTCTCCCACAGCACTCTGTCGGTGAGACTTGGCCCCGTCCTTCGCTGCAGGCTCAGCACTGTCCCATCGCAGGGTTACACCATGCTTCTTCACCCAGTCTTTGGCTGATGTAGGTTGCAGCTGCTTCCAGCGTACTCTAGGTAGAGCTTCTCTGACCATCCTTGCACTGGTCATCGCGTGGACTTAAGTAACGCTAGTGGTGAATTTTATGTCAACCACGCTCTGCTTTCTGCACCATCTGTGGTCCTATGCCGAACTGCAGAATAGAGGTTAGGAGCACAGACTGGCTAGGGGTGGTCCCAGGCGGGTGAGTGAGTCCCACTGAGCTTCGGTCTATAAAATGGGGGTGGTAGGTACCAGCGTTGAGGAGCAGTGGGTTGAGATGCCGCACGCAACGCTGGCATCCTAAATTGGAGTGCCGGTTAGAGACCCTGCTGCTCAGCCTCTGACCCAGCTTCCTGCGAATGCACCCGGGGAGACATCCAAGGATGGCCCACTTGTTTGAGGCCCTGCCACCCACGTGGAAGACCTGGATGGAGTCCAGGCTCCTGGCTTCAGCCTGGAGCAGCTCTGGCTGTCGTGGCCATTTGTGGAGTGATCAAGCCGATGGAAGTTCTTTCTTTCTCTGTCTCTCCCTCTGTCTCTCAAATAAATAAATAAATAAATAAAAGTGTTGGGGGGTGATAATGCTAATTATCCCCCATGGCGATTGAAAAGGCAAAATGGGATCGCGCCTAGTAAAAACAGCACAATAGCTCTGCATGGAAGCTGTTATTAAGTGCTCTCAGCAACAAGTGATGAGCGGTGTGTGTGTGTGTGTGTGTGTGTGTGTGTTAGATGCCTGCTCTCATTCCATCCTCGACCCATTTTACAGATGCGGACTCTGGGAGGCAACCACACTTGCCTAAAATGGCATCGTTAGTAAGTGGCAAAGGCACCTGCTGGCACGGTTTCCAGAACTCGGTGGCAGGAGGGACCGATGAAGCTCCCCGCTTGCTGACGGGAATGGATCCTAAGGAGGAGCTGGGGACCTTCTCCCTCCGGCTTCTGTGTCCTCCCTTAGCACCCAACCCAAAGACCAGCAGCTTTCTCTTTGGAGGGTGGGAAGGGCCAGACTGGACGATGCCGGGAGAGGCCAAGCCTGCCAGCCAATGGGCAGGTGAGAGAACCCGACGGAATAGGAGGGGGACAGGGCAGCAGGAAGCCATGTGCAGCAGCGGCGGCCGCAGCTTTGCTACCTGCCATCTGAAGGGCACTGGAACTGCTGATCTCAGGCGATTAGCATAACAATCCCCGATGGCGTCCTCCCGGCCCAAAGCTGGGTCTGCACAATCCCATTTCCAGCCAGCTCTTTCTTTAGCTGGCTAATTAGGGAGGGAGGGGGGCAAGGGGGACACAACCTTCTTAAAGAGCCCCTGCACCCAGGGCCCAGGGGAGGGCTCGAGGATACCTTCAGCCCTGGCGAAGTGTGGGTGCCACCCCGGCGCCCCGTCCTGGGCCAGAGTCAGGCATCTGTCCCCGCCTGAGATCATCCTGGGCTTCCTGCTTCCACTCTGCCCAGGCCCTTTCCTGCCAACCTGTCCTGCTCAGAGTGGTATCCCAGGGCTTGGCATGGAACTGAGGCTCAAATATTATTTTTAAAATAAGTAACCAAGGTGGGGGCCGACGCTGTGGTGTCCCATATTGGGCACTGCTCCACTTCCCATCCAGCTCTCTGCTATGGCCTGGGAAACAGTGGAAGATGGCCCAAGTGCTTGGGCCCTTGCACTCCCATGGGAGACCCAGAAGAAGCTCCTGGCTCCTGGCTTTGAATCTGGCCATTTACGGTCATTTGGGGAGTGAACCAGCAGAAGGAAAACCTCTCTCTCTGGCTCTACCTCTCTCTGTAACTCTCTTTCAAATAAATAAAATAATTATTAAAAAAAAAATGTCTTACAATGCCAACCCATGTACGTAAAAATATACTTTAAAAATTAAAATAAATTAATAAATAAAGCCACCACCTGTAGTGCTGGCATCCCATGTGGGCGCCGGTTCAAGTCCCGGCTGCTCCACTTCCGATCCACTCTCTGCTATGGCCTGGGGAAGCAGTGGAAGATGGCCAAAGTCCTTGGGTCCCTGCGCCCACATGGGAGAACAGGAAGAAGCTCCAAGCTCCTGGCTTGGGATTGGCTCAGCTCCAGCCATGGCAGGCATTTGGGGAGTGAATTAGCAGATGGAAGGCCTCTGCCTCTACCTTTCTAACTCTGCCTTTCAAATAAATAAATGAATATTTAAAAATTATATATATATATATATATATGTAACCTAGTCCAGAACACAGGACTCCACCTTCCGCTGTATTAAGGCCCTAGTTTGGGCTTGAATGCAGGGCGCGGAGGCAGCTCCACCTGGGCAGATCCCTCAGGGTCTTCCTTCTGCCCTTCCTTACCCTCGGGACCCTGAACTCCCCCTCATACTCCCCAGTTTCCAAATACCAGAAGACAAAAAGAGGACCTTGGGTCGGCGTGGGTGGAGCACTTGCTTTGGGGTTCGAATCCTGACTCTGCTGGCAGGATTCTCCTGTGTGATCTTGGGCAGGTCTCTTAACTTCTCTGAAGCTCAATTTTCTCACCTGTCAATGGGGATGATCAAAACCTAGCTCCAGGGGCCAGCGCCATAGCTCACCTGGTTAATCCTCCGCCTGTGGCCGCCAGCATCCCATATGGGCACTGGGTTCTAGTCCTGGTTGCTCCTCTTCCAGTCCAGCTCTCTGCTGTGGCCAAGGAAGGCAGTGGAGGATGGTCCAAGTGCTTGGGCCCTGCACCCGCATGGGAGACCAGGAGCAAGCCTCTGGCTTCTGGCTTCAGATCCGCGTAGCTCTGGCCATAGCGGCCATTTAGGGGGTGAACCAACGGAAGAAAGACCTTTCTCTCTGTTTCTCTCTCTCTCACTGTCTAACTCTGTCAAAAAAAAAAAAAAAAGTTGCCATGGGGGAGTATCTGTCGCAGGGCTGTAAGGGAGTTTTTCTCTCTCCTTTTGGTAGAAACGCTCACTGCTCACGACCCACCTGGCTGGTGTCTCGCAGGTTCTCATCGTGTTCCCAGTCTGCTCAGTGCTTTAAAACCCCTAACACCCTGTGAAGCGGGTCTGTATTTTTTATTTCATTCATTTATTTATTTGAGAGGCCAAGAGACACAGGGAGACAAGGAGAGAACTCCCTTCCACTGGTTCACTCCCCAAGTGCCCTCAAGAGCCAAAGCTGTTAGCGGACACCCAGGGACTTGAGCCATCACTGCCGCCTCTCAGGGTCTGCGTTAGCAGGAAGCTGGAGTCAGGAGCTGGAGCTGGGGATTGAACCCGGGTACTCTGACGTGCAATGGGGCATCTTCACTGGCATCTTAATTGCTAGGCTCAAGGCCACTCCAAGGGTTATGTAGTTTATGAAGAAAAGGAAAATGAAATCAGAGAGGGCAAGGGACCCATCAAAGCCACATAGCTAGCAAGTGTCAGAGGGCAGAGTGTGCCCAGCAGATGCTAATAACAATGGCGTCAGGGGCCAGGGGGGGAATGGCCTCCCCCTCTCCCACTCTGCCCTCCAGGCAGCCTTAGGGGACATCGGACATCGCATCATCCTGCTTTCCTGGCCTTGGGAGTGCCAGGATCTCAAGCGGTTGAGTGAGTGCTGAGTGGCTTAGAGGCAGTCCACAGGGAGCAGGTGTTTGACATAGAGCTCAAGACCCTGTCCTGCTCTCAGTCCCAGCTTCCTGGGAGGTGCAGGGAGTGGCTCCAGTATCTGGGTCCCTGCTGCACTGATGGGAGCTCTGGATGGAGTTCCTAGCTCCTGTCTTTAGGTTGACCCAGCACTTGGCTGAGAGGTGAACAGGGTGATGGACTTGAGTGTTGTGAGTCCAGGAGGGATCCTTGAGCTGCAGGAGGGCTGTGGGACTATGGGAGTAGGTGGGTGAGAAGCTGCCAGGTAGTGAGAGGAAGACGTGCGAAGATCCTGAGGCAGGATCCGGCTTGGGGTGTGGAGGAGCTGAAGGGCCGCCAGTGCAGCCGGAGTGGGGAGAAGGGCTTTGACCAGGTCGGGTGGGGCCCAGGAGGAACGCCTTCCGCCTTTCTCACTCCCACCCTTTCACTTCCTTTCTTTCACCCATGCGTATTTTACAGGCACTAGACCAGGTGCCTCAGGCTGGGGTCCTGGTCCCCAGTCTCATCTCCGCTCCGCTCCCCTTTCCTTCTTCTTTGGAGCAGCGGCCCCACCCCCACGGATCAGTGTCTCCCCCTATCCCACCCCCACCCACCCACTCTCTCCTCTCCTCTCCTCTCCGACAATGGGGAGGAACCCTGTGCCCAGCCTCCCCAGAGTATTGTCCCTTTAAGGAATCCCTAAATCCGGACACCCCTCCCCTCCCCCACCTGAGAACCAATTAGGGTTCCTGAATTCAAGTAGAGGCTTTTGTGTGTCACGTGCTTGGGGAACAAAGCCCTGTGCGGCAGGAATAAAAGCTTCTATTCAGCAGCCAGTTTGTTCTCATTCTAATCGTTTCCACTCCAGTCTCTCCTCCTTCCCGGGTTCCCAGGGCCGCCCAGCTCGCCTCACCTTCCTGCTCCAGGCTCCCGGGCAGGTGGCTCTGCATCCCGCGGGGTCACGTGACGCCCACCGGCTCTAAGCTCAGTGTTTTTCTGCGCGCGGGATCCTGCAAGCCTGTTCCTATCCTCTAGGGCAACCGAGGAAGCCCAGGCTCAGGGAAGTTGGGGCGCTCGCCTGAGGCCATGCTGGCCCTAGAGCAGGCCAAGGTGAGGGCTAAGCACCTGCTGGGCATCAGGGACTCCTCCCAGTGCCAGGGCGAGGAGCAGCGACTGAGGTCAAAGTCACAGCCAAGTCCACGCAGGACATGGCTGGGGACATGGGACTGTGAGGGATATGGCGGAGCCTTCAGGTCTGAGGATGGAGACAATGTGGGACACTCCCGCGATGGAGCCATTAAGAAGCAAGTATGGATGTGGCGTGGTAATTGATATGCAGCCAAGAGATACACAGGCCATGTGCTGAGTGTAATAGAATGCCGTTTGTGTAAGAGCGAAGGGAGCTGTCTGCACACCCACACCCTTGTGCGTTTCTAGCTGAACAGAAAAGTTGTGCGTCACGGATTGTTATGTTTGTTTCCTTTGAGGAGAGAAAAGGAGGCGGGGAGCAAGGGTCACTTAGTACCATTCTGTACAGTTAAAAAAATGTTTTTCTTACCTGAATCATGCATTTATTTATTCTTTTTTCTTTATTCAAGAGGTGGAGAGATAAAGAAACAGAGAGAGGGCTGGCGCTGTGGCCCAGTGGGTTAAGCCGCCACCTGCAACACTGGCATCCCATAAGGGTGCTAGGTTGATTCCTGTCTGCTCCGCTTCCTATCCAGCTCCCTACTAAGTCGCCTGGGATAGCAGTGGAGGATGGCCCGAGTGCTTGGGCCCCTGCCTCCATGTGGGAGACAGAGAAAGCTCCTGGCTTCGGCCCAGCCCAGCCCTGGCCATTTTGAACCAGCAGATGGATAACCTCTTCGTCTTTTCCTCTCTCTCTGTAACTCTGCCTTTCAAATAAAATATTTTTTTAAGACAGAGACAGAGCTCCCGTCTGCTGGTTTATTCCCTGGAAGCCTACAATGGTCAGGACTGGGCCAAACCATAGTCGGAAGCCAGGAACTGTATCCGGGTCTCCCACATGGGTGGCAGAGACCCGACCACTTGAGCCATCACTGCTGGGTCCCAGGATTCTCCGTTGCTAGGAAGCTGGAATCAGGAGGCACTCTGATACAGGTTGAGGCATATTAAGCAGTGTCTTAACTGCTAGGCCAAATGCCCACACCCATGTTATTTTTTTTTAAATACTTATTTATTTACTTGAAAGGCAGAGTTACAAAGAGGCCGAGGGAGAGAGAGAGGTCTTCTATCCGCTAGTTCACCCCCCAAATGGCCACAATGGCTGGAGCTGTGCCAATCTGAAGCCAGGAGCCAGGAACCTATTCCAGATCTCCCATGCAGGTGCAGGAGCCCAAGGACTTGAACCATCTTCTATTACTTTCCCAGGCCATAGCAGAGAGCTGGATCAGAAGTGGAGCAGCTGGGACTCGAACCGGCGCCCATGTGGAATGCTGGCACTGCAGTGGGCGGCTTCACCCACTAAGCCACAGCATCAGCCCCCCATGTTATTTATTAATAATCACCTTTTTTGCTGGGTTGATATTAGGCATTTTAAAACATACAAATCCGTTGTACTTACTACATTCACAATGTTGTGTGACCATCCCTTCTCTCTGTTCCACAATGTTTTAATCACCCAAGAGCAAACCTGGTTCTCACTGAGCAAGTGCCCCTGCCCCTGGCAACCACTAACCAGCTTTCTGAGGTGATAGGCTTACCAGTTGCAAATATTTCACATACGTGGACTCACACAATATGCGGTATTTTGTGTATGGCAAAAGGCATCCATGTTCGCTTAGCATAAAGTTTTTGAAGCTCACCTCTGTTGTAGTATGTAGCAATACATCATCCCTTTTCTTTCTTTCTTTCTTTCTTTCTTTCTTTCTTTCTTTCTTTCTTTCTTTCTTTCTTTCTTTCTTTCTTTCTTAACAGGCAGAGTGGACAGTGAGAGAGAGAGAGGGAGAGACAGAGAGAAAGGTCTTCCTTTGCCATTGGTTCACCCCCCCAATGGCCAATGCGGCCAGCGCACTGTGGCTTACACACTGCGCTGATCTGAAGCCAGAAGCCAGGTGCTTTTCCTGGTCTCCCATGGGGTGCAGGGCCCAAGTACTTGGGCCATCCTCCACTGCACTCCCTGGCCACAGCAGAAAGCTGGCCTGGAAGAGGGGCAACCGGGACAGAATCCGGCACCCTGACCGGGACTAGAACCCGGTGTGCCGGCACCGCAGGTGGA
This sequence comes from Oryctolagus cuniculus, assembly GCF_051225735.1. Lineage (NCBI taxonomy): Eukaryota > Metazoa > Chordata > Mammalia > Lagomorpha > Leporidae > Oryctolagus > Oryctolagus cuniculus. The sequence continues at coordinate 20,493,776 of NC_142887.1, read as the reverse complement.
GGATTAGCCTAGTGAGCCGCGGCGCCGGCCTCTTTTTTTTTTTTTTTTTTTTTTTTTTAAGATTTGTGTATTTATTTGAAAGAGTTATACAGAGAGAGGAGAGGCAGAGTGGGGGGGGGGTGTCTTCTATCCGCTGGTTCACTCCCCAGTTGTCTGCAATGACCAGAGCTGTGCCAATCTGAAGCCAGGAGCCAGGAGCTTCTTCCGGGTGTCCCATGTGGGTGCAGGGGCCCAAGGACTTGGGCTATCTTCTACTGCTTTCCTAGGCGGCAGCAGAGAGCTGGATTGGAAGTGAAGCAGCTGGGACTCGAACTGGCATCCATATAGGATGCTGGCACTGCAGCGGCGGCTTTACCTGCTACACCACAGCCCTGATCATCATCCCTTTTCATGGCTGAATTATACTCCACTAGATGGATATCCCATATTGTGTTTACTTGTTCATCACTCGATGGACATTTGGATTGTTTTGATCTTCTGGCAATTGTAAATACTGCTTCTGTGATCATTCATGGACAGATTTTCTTAAAGATTTAGTTATTTTCCTGAAAGACAAAGTGACAGACACACACACACACACACACACATACAGAGGGTTATCTGCCATTCATTGGTTTACTTTCTCTCTCTCTCTTTTCTTTTTTTTTTTTTTAAAGATTTATTATTTATTTGAAAGACAGAGTTACAGAGAGAAGTAGAGCCAGAGCCAGAGAGAGAGAGAGAGAGAGAGAGAGAGAGAGGTCTTCCATCCGCTGATTCACTCCACTCTCTGATTCACTTCACCACAACGGCCAGAGCTGCGCCGATCCAAAGTCAGGAGCCAGGAGCTTCTTCCGGGTCTCCCATGGGAGTGCAGGGGCCCAAGGAGCTGGGCCATCTTCTTCTGCTTTCCCAGGCCATAGCAGAGAGCTGGATCAGAATTGGAGCAGCCGGGACTTGAACCGGTGCTCATATGTGATGCGGGTGCTGCAGGCCAGGGCTTTAACCTGCTGTGCCACAGCACTGGCCCCACATGTGCAAGGCTGTCTCTGAACACCTCTTTTCAGTTCTTTAGGGTGGATGCCCAAGAGCTGGGTCACATGGTAATTCTGTTTTACTTCTCGGGGAACCACCAAATAGTTTAGTGCAGTGCCACGCCTTTTCACACTCCCACCAGCAATGGACAGAAGGCTCCGATTCCTCCACATGCCTGCCATCACTTGTTGTTTTCCACTTATTTGTTTGTTTAATTATAGCTGTAGCAGGAGGTGTGGAGTGGTTATCTGTCTCACTGTGGCTTTGATTTGCATCTCCCTGATGGAGAGTGATGCTGAACATCTTTCTTTCTTTTTAAAAAATATTTCTTACCTATTTGAAAGGCAGAGTTACAGAGAGAGGAGGAGAAGCACAGAGAGAGAGAGAGGGAGACAGAGATCTTCCCTCCAATGGTTCAAATGGTACAAGGGTTAGGGCTGGGCCAGGCCAAAGCCAGGAGCCCAGAGCTTCTTCTGGGTCTCCCACATGAGTGCAGGGGCCCAAGCACTTGAGCCATCTTCTGCTGCTTTCGCAGGCACATTTGCAGGGAGCCGAATCAGAAGTGGAGCAGCCGGGGCTCAAACCAGGGGCCAAATGGGATGCCGGCATCACAGGCAAAGGCTTAACCTGCTGTGCCACAATGCTGTCCCCTGAACATCTTTTCATATGTTCATTGTCCATTTGTGTATTTTTTGATAAATATCTATTTAAGTATTTTGCTTATTTTTTTATTTTACTTATTTGAGAGACAAACACACAGAGTATTTGCTTATTTTTAATGGGGGTTGTCTTTTCTTCTTATTTTCATTCTTTCATTTAAAGGTGGAGAGACAGAGTCTGATCTTTTATATGATGGTTCACTCCCCAAATGTCTGCAAACAGCCTGAGATGGGCCAGGCTGAAGCTAGGAGAACAGAATCCACTCGGGTCTCCCATGTGGGTGGCAGGGACCCAAGCACTCCAGCCATTGTCTACTGCCTTCCACAGTGTGCACTAGCAGGGAGCTGGATCAGAAGCAGAGTAGTCAGAACTTGAACCAGACACTCCACCATGGGATGCAGACATCCCAAGCTGTGGTTTAACTGCTGTGTCCAGCCCACCCTCCCCTTCTTTAAATTTTTTTTTTCTTTTTTAATTTGAAAGGCAGAGTGAAACAGAGACAGACAAAGCTACAGAGTAATTTTTTTCTCTATTAGTTAACTCCCCATATGCTGCTACAGCCATGGCTGGGCTAGGCTGAAGCCAGGAGCCAGGATCTCCCAAATGGGTGCCCGGAACTCAAGGGTTTGAGTCATCACCTGCTTGCCTCCCAGGGTGTGCAGTTAGCAGGAAGCCGGAATGGAGAACAGGATTTGAACCCAGAAATTCTGATAAGTGTTGTAGGTGTCCCGAGTAGTGGCTTCGCTCTTATGCCAATATCCGCCATGGACTGTCTTTTTATTACTGAGTTGTTTTTTTGTTTTTAAGATTTATTATTTATTTGAAAGTCAGAGTTACACAGAGAAAGGAGAGGCAGAGAGAAAAAGAGGTCTTCCATCTGATGGTTCACTCCCCAAATGGCCACAATGGCTGGAGTTGTGCTGATCCAAAGCCAGGAACCAGGAGCTTCTGGGTCTCCCAGGTGGATGCAGGGGCCCAAGGACTTGGGCCATCTTCCACTGCTTTCCCAGGCCATAGCAGAGAGTTGGATTGGAAGTGGAGCAGCTGGGTCTGGAACCGGCGCCCGTATGGGATGCCGGCATTTCAGGCCAGGGCGTTAACCTGCTGCACCACAGCGCCGGCCCCTGTTACTGAGTTTTAAGAGTTCTTTATATACTCTCCATTCTAGAGCCTTATCAAATATATGGTTTTACCCCATTCTGCACACACTTTTTAAATTTTAGCTTCAAAAAACACTAATTTGGATGAAGTCCAATTTGTCTTTTTTTTTTTTTTTTGTCATTTGTGCTATTGATAACATAATTAAGAATCCTTTGCTGGCTGGCCACGGCTCAATAGGCTAATCTTCCGCCTAGCGGCGCCAGCACACCGGGTTCTAGTCCCGGTCGGGGCACCGGATTCTGTCCCGGTTGCTCCTCTTCCAGGCCAGCTTTCTGCTGTGGCCCGGGAGTGCAGTGGAGGATGGCCCAAGTACTTGGGCCCTGCACCCCATGGGAGACCAGGAGAAGTACCTGGCTCCTGGCTTTGGATCAGCACGGTGCGCCGGCCGCAGCGCGCCGGCCGCGGCGGCCATTGGAGGGTAAACCAAAGGCAAAGGAAAACCTTTCTCTCTGTCTCTCTCTCTCTCACTGTCCACTCTGCCTGTCAAAAAAAAAAAAAAAAAATCCATTGCCGGGGCTGGCGCTGTGGTATAGCGGGTAAAGCTGCCGCCTGCAGTGCCAGCATCCCATATGGATGCCGGTTTGAGCCCCGGCTGCTCCACTTCTGATTCGGCTCCCTACTAATGTGCCTGGGGAAGCATCAGAAGACGGCTCAAGTGCTTGGACCCCTGCACTCACGTGGGAGACCCAGAAGAAGCTCTGATCCGGCTCTCTACTATGGCCTGGGAAAGCAGTAGAAGATGTCCCAAGTCCTTGGACCCCTGCACCCACGTGGGAGACCTGGAAGAAGCTCCTGGCTCGTGGCCTTGGCTCAGCATAGCTCCAGCCATTGCAGCCAATTCAATTAGGGAGTGAACCAGTGGATGGAAGACCTCTCTCTCTCTCTCTCTGCCTCTCTGTCTCTCTGTGTAACTCTGACTTTCAAGTAAATAAATAAATCTTAAAAAAAAAAAAGAATCCATTGCTAAATTGAAGGTCAAAAAGATTTACCCCTATGTTTTCTTCTGGGACATTTATAGTTTTAGGTTTTTAACCCATTTGATGTAACTTTTCTGAATACTTTTACACGTAGATATAATTTTTAAATGATTGGTTTAATTTATATGAGAGAGCAAGAGAGAGAGAGAGAGAGATCTCCCGTTCACTGGTTCACTCCCCAGATCCCTCAGTCCAAGGCTGAGTCAAGCCAGGAGTGGGGATCTCCATGTGGGTCTCTCCTGTGAGCGGCACGGACCCAGGTACTTAAGCCGTCACCTGCTGCCTCCCTGGTTGCGCACTGGATGAAGCTGGGATCAGCAGCGGAGTCTGGACTTGCACACAGGCACTCTGCTGGGGAATGCAGGCATCCCAGGCGGTGCGTTAACCACTGTGCCAAACCCACCCCATGATGATACTGTTTTAATCCTCGTCCTTGCTATCTTAACCAATGATTGCCACATTTTTGTGGCTATCCATCCTTAAGGAGAAATGCCTTCCGAGCCCATATCTCCACTATTATAATATCTACGTTAAAAGAGTGTATGCTTGAGAATTTTTAAAGATGAAGTAGAACTATGTGGCGAGAAGATCTTAACTTTTCTTGGTGGGTTACCGTGAGAGCTCCCGGGGCTCTGCCCCTCTCTGGTGCTGATGACAGAGCAAGGTCTGAACTGCTTGGAAGGGTGGAGGGGCCTGGGCGTGACCTCAGCACTGCCTGATGACTCTCCTCTTCTGAATCCTGAAGGAAGAGGGTGGGGTTGGAATGCTGGTTCCACGCGCTTCCTGACTGCGTGTTAAGGAGCCAGGTTCTGACAAAGCTTCTCAACCTCTTCTGCTAGCTAAAGGATTCCAGGCAGGAAACCCCTCACCTCCAGAACCCCGGGAAGGGACAGGAGAGGCAGCAGGGGACACAGTCCTGGAAGTGGCCCGGCCCCACGCTCTGAGAGGCCATATGGGGGTAGGTGAGACAAGCCGGGAGTAGAGATGCCTGGGCTAAACCCTGAGCCTCGTCTTACCAGCCGTGTGATCTTGGCCAAGTGGAGCCACTTCTCTGAACTTCAGTGTCCTCATCTGTCACGTGGAGATACCAATCATTAAACTGCCTGGGGCTGGGCGCTGTGGCATAGTGGGCTAAGCCTCTGTCTGCAGCACTGGTGTCCCAATTGGGCACTGGTTCCTCTCCCAGCTGCTCCTCTTCTGATCCAGCTCTCTGCTATGGCCTGGGAAAGCAGCAGAAGATGGCCCAAGTCCTTGGGCCCTTGCATCCACGTAGGGGGAGACCTGGAAGAAGTTCCTACCTTCGGATCGGCCCAGCTCCAGCCGTTGTGGCCATATGGAGAGTGAACCAGTGGATGGAAGGCCTCTCTCTGTCTGTAACTCTACCTCTCAAATAAATAAAATAGAAACTGGGTGACGCCGTGGCTCACTGGGCTAATCCTCTGCCTGTGGCGCCGGCACCCTGGATTCTAGTCCTGGTTGGGGTGCCAGGTACTAGTCCCGGTTGCTCTTCTTCCAGTCCAGCTCTCTGCTGTGGCCTGGGAAGGCAGTGGAGGATGGCCCAAGTCCTTGGGCCCTGCACCTGCATGGGAGACCAGAAGGAAGCACCCAGCTCCTGGCTTTGGATCGGCGCAGCGCCAGCCATGGCAGCCATTAAGGGAGTGAACCAACGGAAACAAGACTTTTCTTTGTCTCTCTCTCTCTCTCTCTCACTGTCTATAACTCTACCTGTCAAATAAAAAAAAATTAAAAAAAAAACTCTCAATAAAAAAAAAAACTGTATCGTGGTATTATCTGATGAGTGATGAAATGGCGTGTGAAAGTGCTTACCCTCCAATAAGTTCAGAGAACAATGATGTTGATGATGATTACTTAGGAGGTCAGTGTAACTCCCATATTGTTTACTTACCTGGTCCTTCAACCAAGACATACAAGCACACTTCAAAAAGTTAATGGGGGTCGGCACCGCAGCTCAATAGGCTAATCCTCCGCCTGTGGCGCCAGCACACCAGGTTCTAGTCCCGGTTGCTCCTCTTCCAGGCCAGCTCTCTGCTGTGGCCCAGGAGTGCAGTGGAGGATGGCCCAAGTGCTTGGGCCCTGCACCCGCATGGGAGACCAGGAGAAGCACCTGGCTCTTGGCTTCGGATCAGCGCCGTGCGCCGGCCGCAGCGAGCCAGCCACAGTGACCATTGAGGGGTGAACCAACAGAAGGAAGACTTTTCTCTCTCTCACTGTCCACTCTGCCTGTCAAAAAAAAAAAAAGTTAATGGGAAGTGGAGTTGAAAGACAAGTTTCTTTGGTGCAAAAAAATCTTGAGGCCGGCGCCGCGGCTCACTAGGCTAATCCTCCGCCCAGCGGCGCCGGCACACCGGGTTCTAGTCCCGGTTGGGGCGCCGGATTCTGTCCCGGTTGCCCCTCTTCCAGGCCAGCTCTCTGCTGTGGCCAGGGAGTGCAGTGGAGGATGGCCCAAGTCCTTGGGCCCTGCACCCCATGGGAGACCAGGAGAAGCACCTGGCTCCTGGCTCCTGCCATCGGATCAGCGCGGTGTGCCGGCCGCAGCGCGCCGACCGTGGCGGCCATTGGAGGGTGAACCAACGGCAAAGGAAGACCTTTCTCTCTGTCTCTCTCTCTCACTGTCCACTCTGCCTGTCAAAAAAAAAAAAAAAAAAAAAAAATCTTGAAATCCACACCTGGCTTTCATAGTATTGCCTTCACCGTGAACTCCTTGAAGATCCCTCATAAAGTTCCTACCATGTGCTAGCCATACAGTAGTTCTTCCTTTCAAGAAACACATGACCAGAGCATTTAGCCAGCCCCCCACATGGAAGTGCCTGGGCTTGATTCTTGGCCCCAGCACCTGACTGCCCCTTCCTGTTAGTGGAGGCCCTGGGAAGTAGCAGTGAAGGCTCAAGTACTTGGGTTCCTGCCACTCACGTTGGAAACCTGGATTGCTTTATCCATTCCTGGTTTTGTCTTTTAAGATTTACTTATTTGAAAGAGTTCCAGAGAGGAAGGGAGAGAGAGATCTTCCATCCGCTGGTTCATGCCCCAGATGGCCACAATGACCAGGGCCAGTCCAAAGCCAGGAGCCAGGAGTTTCTTCTGGATGTCCCACATAGCCAGGTACTTGGACCGTCTTCTGTTGCAGAGAGCTGGATCGGAAGAGGAGCAGCCGGGACTCAAACCAGCGCCGTTATAGGGTGCTGGTATCGCAGGTGGTGGCTTAGCCCGCTGTGCTGCAACAGCAGCACCACATTCCTGATTTTGGCCCTGGCCCAACCCCAGCTGCTGCAGGCATTTGAGGAGTGAACCAGCAGATGGATGCTCAGCCTGTCTGTCCATCCTCCCTCTGTCTCTCCAAAAAGAAAAACCAGGAGCACATGACATAAAGCCCCAGACATTAACTAAGTCTCTCTCACACACAAACATTGTCACCAAGTGCTGCAGGGGAAAGAAGTGGGACAAAGGAGTGGAGAAGCCACCCAAGAAGCCTTCTAAAGGGGAAGGGTCTTTGATGGGAACAGAGTGGTGCTCCAGGCTGAGGCTGGCCGGGGGTGCCAGGCTAAGGGGCGTGGTCTGGCCGGGGTGCCAGGCTAAGGGGCGTGGTCTGGCCAGGGGTGCCAGACTAAGGGGCGTGGTCTGGCCAGGGGTGCCAGACTAAGGGGCGTGGTCTGGCCAGGGGTGCCAGACTAAGGGGCGTGGTGTCAGGGAAGGGAGGCTGCAGGCAGGGAGAGGGTGCTGCTGGCAGAGGAAGGGGTGCTCCGTGCCTGGAGGTGGTGCTTCAAGGTTGCAGAAGGTGTTCAAGGCCCCGTGCTGACAAAGACTTTGGTGATTTCCGGGCTCTTGCAGGCCAGTAGATGGGAGGGGAGGTGGGGCCAGATCAGGCAGGGATTTTTTTTTATTTTTAAGATTCACTTATGGCCGGCGCCGCAGCTCACTAGGCTAATCCTCCGCCTTGCGGCGCCGGCACACCGGGTTCTAGTCCCGGTCGGGGCACCGGATTCTGTCCCAGTTGCCCCTCTTCCAGGCCAGCTCTCAGCTGTGGCCAGGGAGTGCAGTGGAGGATGGCCCAAGTGCTTGGGCCCTGTACCCGCACGGGAGACCAGGATAAGTACCTGGCTCCTGCCATCGGATCAGCGCGGTGCGCCGGCCGCAGTGCTGGCCGCAGCGGCCATTGGAGGGTGAATCAACGGCAAAGGAAGACCTTTCTCTCTCTCTCTCTCTCTCACTGTCCACTCTGCCTGTCAAAAAAAAAAAAAAAAAAAAAAGATTCACTTGTTTGTTTGAAAGAGTTACAGAGAAAGGGAGAAAAAGAGAGAGAGAGAGATCTTTTGTCTGCTGGTTCATTCCCCAAATGGCCACAACGGCAGGGGCTCGGCCAGGCCAAAGCCAGGAGCCTGGAACTCTACCCATGAGTGACAGGGGCCTAAACACTCGGTCCATCTTCATTTGCTTTCCCAGGCACATTAACAGGGACTGGGATCGGAAATGGAGCAGCCAGGATTTGAACTGGTGCCCATACAGAAAGTTCAACGCACTGTGCCACAATGCCAGCCCCCATGCAGGGGCTTTCTAAGCTACTTTAGGGTTTGGATTTTGTTCTACAGGTGCAAGGCAGCTACTGGAGACATTTTAGCTGAGGGGGAGGGCCACTGAGGCTGCTGGCAGATGGGGTGGGTGTTCATAGACAGTGGCTGAAGGGAGGGGCTCCTGAACTTGCCAGCCAGACAAGAAGATGGACAGCAGGGACTGGATGGAAGAATGGTTTAGAGCCGAAGTTCAAATTCCAGGTCTGCATTTTTAAAACAATTATTTGAACACACACACACACATATGGGGGAGTGGAGGGAGAGAGATTGCCCATCTACAAATGCCTGCAATAACCAAGGCGGGGCCAGGCTAAGTCAGGAACCTGGAACTCAATCCAGGTGTCCCAGGTGGAAGGCAAGAACCCAAGTAGTTGAGCCATCCTTTGCTGCCTTCTGGGGTGTGCATTCACAGGAAGCTAGAAGAGGGAGTTGAGCTGGGACTGGAACCCAGGGGCTCTGCCATGGGGTGCTACCACATGCCCTCCCAGTTCCCTGCTTCCGTGCTGTGTGGCCTTAGGACAGTACACTTCCTCTCTGTTTGGGTTTCCTCTTCTGTGGAGCAAAGATACAAATGTGTCTACCTCAGTTCTTGGGGAAGACTATGTGTGTCAATGTCAATTGCCTAGGGAAACACCTGGAACCTTGTAAGCATATGCTACACACTGGTTGTAGCTACTACAAATACCGCCACTGTTTACACACACACACATATCAGAGGGAGAGAGGAGAGATGGTTTGTGTATGTGACTCAAGTCTCGGGTAAAGCCCTTAGCATGCTGCTTGGATCATAACAGACATTTAGTAAATATTTGCTGAATGAATGCATGCATGTACCTTCTCAGCTCCATTTTTTTTTTAAAAAAGGGGGGGTTATTTTATTTATTTGAAAGGCAGAGTTACAGAGAGAGGGACACAGAGAGAGAGAGAGAGATCTTCCATCCTTTGGTTCACTCCCTAAATGGCTGCAACAGACCAAGTCAGGAGCCAAGAGCTTCATCTGGGTCTCCCACGTGGGTGCAGGGGCCCAAGCACTTGGACTATCCTCTCTGCTTTCCAGGCCATTGGGAAGGAGCTGGATCGGAAGTGGAGCAGCCAGGACTCAACCAGCACCCATATGGGATGCCAGCACTGCAGGTGGTGGCTTTACCTGCTGCACCACAGTGCCCCCTCCCGCTCCCACTCTCTTATCTTATCCTCTTTTTCATTTTATTTTTGCCTTTTTAGTAAAGTATCACTCTCTTTTATATTGAGGTATAATTTACATAAGGCAAATTGCACAAATTTTCACTGTATAGATTGATAATATGTATGTATAACTACAATCAGATTAATTTTACTTATTTATTTGAAAGGTAGAGAGCCAGAGACAGGAGCCAAGTGTCTAACCCAGGTGCTCTAATACGGGACACAGGTGTCCTACCTGCTGGCTCAGCTCCCACCCAGATGAAAATATTGACCTGTGTTGTCAATGATAGTGACCACTGGCTACTTGAAATGCTGCTGGCCCAAACTGAGAAGTTCTGTAAGTGCGTTTTATACACTGAATATCAAAGAACGTAAAATATATCATTAATAATTTTACATTGGTTGCATATTGAAATGTAATGTTTGGAACATATGATCAAAATAAACTTTACCTAGAGAGGGCATTGTGGCACAGCCAGTTAAACCATCGCTTCAGAGTCTGGCTCCTCCACTTATGACCCAGCTTCTTGCTAATGCGCCTGGGAGGCAGCAGATGATGGCTCAAGTACTTGAGTTCCGGCCACCCACGAGAGACCTGGATGAAATTTCAGACTGGCCTGGCCATGGCTGGTGTGGCATTTGGGGAGTGAACCAACAGTTAAAATCTCTCTCTCTCTCTCATTCTCTCTCTCTTTCCCTCTCCCCTCTCCCTCTCTCTCTCCCTCTCTCTCTCCCTCTCCCTCCCTTTCTCTCTAGCACTCTGCCTTTTAAATGAATAAATACATTTTTAAAATAAATTTTACCTGTTTCCTTTATACCTTTTTAATATGGCTTCTTTATTTTTCTGAAAGATTTGTTAATTTGAAAGTCAGAGTTAGTAGAGAGAGGGAGACAGAGAAAGATCTTCCATCCACTACTTTACTCCCCAGGTGGCCTCAACAGCTGAAGCCAGGAGCCAGGAATTTTTTGTGCTTCCTAGGCCAGTGGCAGGGCCTAAGCACTTGGGCCATCTTCTGCTGCTTTTCCCAGGCCATTAGCAGGGAGCTGGATTGGAAGAGGAGCAGCTGGGGCAAGAACTGTTGCCCTTATGGGATGCTGGAGTCTCAGGCGCCAGCTTTATCCACTATGCTGCAATGCCGGCCCCTTCCCACGGCTTCTAGAAAATTTAAAATTACTTATGTGGTTCACAACTGTGGCTTGCATTTTATTTCTATTGGACAGTGCTAATAAGACAGCATTTCTTTCCACCAGAAATCTCTCCTGCATCTAAATCAATATCTACTCTTCTCACTTCAAAGATGAACACCATGATGACTCCTCTTCCCATAGATCAGTTTTACCCATCCCAGAATTTCCTATAACTGGGATTTTGTGTGTCTGGCTTCTTTTGCTCAATATATATTTTTTTTTGACAGGCAGAGTTAGACACCGAGAGAGAGACAGAGAGAAAGGTCTTCCTTCTGTTGGTTCACTCCCCAAACGGCCACCACGGCCGGTGTGCTGTGTCGATCCTAAGCAAAGAGCCAGGTGCCTCCTCCTGGTCTCCCATGCGGGTGCAGGGCCCAAGCACTTGGGCCATCCTCCACTGCCTTCCCGGGCCACAGCAGAGAGCTGGACTGGAAGAGGGGCAACCGGGACAGAATCCAGCGCCCCGACCAAGACTAGAACCCGGTGTGCCGGTGCCACAGGCAGAGGATTAGCCTAGTGAGCCGCAGCACCGGCCGCTCAGCATATTTTTCTGAAATTTGTCTGTGTTGTTGCACGTACCTGTGTTCCTTTTTTTTTTTTTTTTTTTTTTTTGTCCAGTGTTGTGTTTCATTGTACAAATGCCTCATAGTTTATCCATCCTCTTGATGATGGACATTTGGATTGTTTCCAGTTTCTGGCTATTTTGAATAATGCTGCTATCTGTGTTTTGAACAGTTTTTATTTTTTCCCCAAAGATTTCGTTATTTATTCGAAAGGCAGAGTTACAGGGGGTGGGGAAGAGAGAGAGAGAGAGACAGAGACAGAGACAGAGACAGAGACAGAGAATGAATCTTCCATCCTCTGGTTCACTCCCCAAAAGGCTGCAGTGGATGGAGCTGGGCAGGCTAAAGCCAGGAGCCAGGAGCTTCATCCATGTCTCCCACATGGGTGGAAGGGGCCCCGGTACTTGGACCAATTCTTGCTGCTTTTCCAGGCACATTAACAGGGGGTTGGACAGGAGGTAGAGCAACTGAGACTCGAATTGGTGCTTATATGGGATGTTGATGTCGCAGGAGGTAGTTTAACCCACTGAGCCACAACACCAGCTCCAAAGGACACTTTTAAATAGTTTAACATTTTTTGCCATATTTATAAAAAGAATCCAAACTACAGAAAAAAACCTATATTCATAGTATCACAAAATACATGCTGCTCCTTGTCCTGCTCCATATCAATGTTTGATTTAAACGGATTATGGCTTGGTGTAAATCCTTCCAGAATTTTTCTCCACATACAGAAACATATCTTATCATTATCAATAAAATCCTTGGGCTGGTGCTGAGGTGTAGCAGGTAAAGCCACTACCCGCAGTGCCAGCATCCCATATGGGCACTGGTTCAAGACCGGCTGCTCCACTTCTGATCCAGCTCTCTGCTATGGCCTGGGAAAGCAATGTAGGATTGCCCAAGTCTTTGGGCCCCTGCACCCATGTGGGAGACCCAGAGGAGGCTCCTGGCTCCTGGCTTCAGGTTGGTGCAGCTCTGGCCATTGCCATTGCCATTGCCATTGCAGCCATTTGGGAAGTGAACCAGCAGATGGAAGACCTCTCTCTCTCTCTCTCTCCCCCCCCCCACTCCCTCTTCTTCTCTCTCTGTGCAACTCTGACTTTCAGATAAATAAATATTTTTTTAGATTTATTTATTTATTTGAAAGTCAGAGTTACACAGAGAGAGAAGGGGAGGCAGAGAGAGAGAGAGGTCTTCCATCTGCTGGTTCACTCTCAATATTGACCGCAATGGCCAGAGCTGCACCAACCTGAAGCCAGGAGCCAGGAGCTTCTTCCGGGTCTCCCACTTGAACTGGTGCACACATGGGATGCTGGCACTGCAGGTAGTGGCTTTACTGGCTATGCCACAGCGCCGGCCCCATCAGATAAATAAATCTTAAAAAAAATAAATAAAAATAAAATTGTCACTTTGATAGTTCCTCCTATGGCTGCCTGGCCTCTGGGGATGCTGCATAGCTCTTGATCCTTGTTCTTCTTTTTTAAGATTTTATTTATTTATTTACTTATTTGAGAGGTAGAGTTACAGATAGTGTTAGGGAGAGACAGAGAGAAGTCTTCCTTCCGCTGGTTCACTCCCCAAATGCCCACAGCAGCTAGAGCTGGACAGATCCAAAGCCAGGATCCAGGAGCTTCTTCTGGGTCTCCCATGCAGGTGCAAGGACCCAAAGACTTGGGCCATCTTCCACTGCTTTGCCAGGCCATGGCAGAGAGCTGGATTGGAAGAGGAGCTGCTGGGACTAGAACCGTCACCCATACTGGATGCCGGTACTGCAGGCAGAGGACTAACCTACTGCACCACAGTGCCAGCCCCTCCTTGCTCTTCTTGTTCTAAAGTATTCCAAAACTGGAAAAGATGTACAGATCATCTCATCCCATCTAGCTGTCTAGGAAATGCAGATACAATCATCCCTCATAATTCAAAGAGAATTGGTTCCAGGCCCCTCCAAGGACAGCAAAATCAGAAAATGCTCAAGTCCCTTATAGAAAATGACATAGTCTTTGTGTATACCCTAAGCGCATCCTCCTACTTTAGATCTTCTCTAGATTATGTATAATACCTAATACAATGTAAGTGCTGTGTAAACAGTGGTTATACTGTAGTGTTTAGGAAATAATGACAAGGAGAGAAGTCTATACATGTTCAGTGCAGAAGCAATTATTTTTTTCCCCAAATATTTTAGATCCACGGTTGGTTGAATCTGTGAGCACAGAACCTGGGGATGGGAAGGGCCAACCACATACAATGTACCTCCCACTATTCTGTGGTCACCTGCATCTGTGGCAGACATTGCTAATCAATCACAGATTTCGATCTCTGCCCAGCCCCATCCACTACCAATGGGGGGGGGGGGGGAGCAAAACCTGAAACCAATTTCCCATCTCTGGAATCCTCTGGCCACTTTCCATTTTGCACATGAATAAACCAGGGCTCAGAGAAGGGGAGAGACTGCTTCAAGGTCAGAGACAGAGCCCCAGGCTCCTGACTCCCTCCCTGATGTTTTTTCCACTATCTGCACTAACTCCAAAAGCGATTTCTTTGGGATTGCTGAAAATCTGGTCGAAAGGCTGAGGGCATTTTGTTCCCTAAACAGGTCTCAGAGAGGGGAGTCTGCCCTTGAGCCAGCCCCTTGTCTCCCTGCCCACCTGAGAATAACAGAAGCCCAGCCAGGAGCCTGGCGTCCCCTCCGCACCCCCTTCACCACTGCCAGACCTGTGTTTTCAGTTCTCCAGGTCTGCACTTTCAGTTTCCCAAAATAAACATTAAAAAAAAATAATAAAACATAAAGGACGCATGCTCTTAGTGTCTTTGTCTTTAACCCCTGAATTGTGGGGTTATTAATTGATCAGCTTACATCAGTGAATTACAGCAGAAAGGCGACTTCTGATGCCGAAATCTTGAAACTCCGAAAGCATCCGCCTTTCACCAACGCATCAAACCGGCGCTGGCTGTCATTGGAAGCGACAGTGAGAAAGTGGGAAAGTGGGAGAGTCAGCAGGTCTGGACAGACTGTGGGTGTTCTCAGCTGGGCAAGCAGAATAGTTTGTATAATTCCCTCCCTGCCAGGGCAGGGGGAGGTCTGGAGACAGAGGATAGCAGAACGCTGGAGCCAGGTGCAGCTGAGGGTCTCGGACAGGCTAGCTGCTCGACCTCGGACTGCAGGTGTGAAGTTTTTTCACGGGAAAGACAGGCATCTCTTTTGTTTAAAAAATTATTTGTCTTTTTTTTTTTTTTTTTTTTTTGAAGACAGAGCTCCTATCTGCTGGTTTACTCCCCCAAGTATTCACAGTGGTCAGGGCTGGACCAGGGCCAGAACCGGGAGGCAGGAATTCAGTCCTGGTCTCCTACATGAGTGTCGGGAACCCAATTACTTGAGCCATTACCATGGCCATCCAGGGTCTGCATGAGCAGGGGGTGGAGTCAGGAATTAAACCGAGGCACCCTGGGACGTGGGTGTCTTAACCATTAGGCTAAATATGCATGTTAACATGATTATTATAGTGATTAAAATGACCTGGTTAAAAAGAAGGACATAAAATTCTTGTCCCTATGGGGCCGGTGTTCTGGCTCAGTGGACTAAGCAGCCGCCTACAATGAGCATCCTAAATGAGCTCCGGTTCAAGTCCCAGCTGCTCCACTTCTGACCCAGCTCCCTCCTAATGTTCCTGGGAAAACAGCAGATGATGGCCCAAGTGTATGGGCCCCTGCCACCCACATGGGAGACCTAGATGGATTTCTGGGCTCCTGACTTTGGCCTGGCCCACACCTGGCTATTGCAGGCATTTGGGGAGGGAACCAGCAAATGGAAGATCTCTTGCTCTCGCTCGCTCTATAATTCTGCCTTTCAAGTAAATAAAAATCTTTTTAAAAAATTCTTGTCCCTAGATTGTGAGGTCTGTGAGAGCAGGGATAGTTATCTGTCTCATTTTCCATCTCATTCAACCATAGCACAGCTTCGGTTCCTGGGCAACACCTTAATAAGCAACTATGAAATGCTTAGAGTAAGATACAGTCCTGAGCAGGCCTAGCATAGAGTAATTGCTCAATCCATCTTGGCTAGTACTTTATCATTTACTACATGACTTTAGATGAATTCATTAATTTCTCTGACACCTGTTTTCCTGGTCAGTAAAATAAAGACAAAATATATCTCACCTTGTAGAAGTTCTGGGAGAATGAAGTGGGAAAACCCCTGAAAAGTGTGTAGCAGGCTGTCTGATATATGGAAAGTGCTTTATAATTTCTATATAATAGTAATAAAGATAAAAAGCAAAGTGCTATAGGAAAGAAGATGGCAAATTCATTTGGGGGACAATGACAAATCTTTAAAAATTGCATTTATTATATATATTTGGTAACAGCTTTATTGAGATATAATTCACATACCATGCAACTTACCACTTAAAATATATAATGTGATTTTTATAGTATATTCATAGAATTGTGTCACTATATAATCAATTTTATTTTATTTTATTTTTCTGACAGGCAGAGTGGGCAGTGAGAGAGAGAGACAGAGAGAAAGGTCTTCCTTTGCCGTTGGTTCACCCTCCAATGGCCGCCGCGGCCGGCGCACCACACTGATCCAATGGCAGGAGCCAGGTACTCATCCTGGTCTCCCATGGGGTGCAGGGCCCAAGCACTTGGGCCATCCTCCACTGCACTCCTGGGCCACAGCAGAGAGCTGGCCTGGAAGAGGGGCAACCGGGACAGAATCCGGCGCCCCGACCGGGACTAGAACCCGGTGTGCCAGCGCCGCAAGGCGGAGGATTAGCCTAGTGAGCTGCAGCACCGGCCACTATATAATCAATTTTAGAACATTTTAATCAGTCTAAAAAGAAGACTGAGATGGGGGTGTGTGGTGCAGCAATTGAGTCACCTTTTGAGACATATCCATCCCTATCAGAGTGCTTGGTTCAAGTCCTACTGCTACTTTGTTGTTTTTTTTTTTTTTAAGATATTTTATTTATTATTTATTTGAGAGGTAGAGTTATAACAGTGAGAGGGAGATATAGAGACAAAGGTCTTCCATCCGCTGGTTCACTCCCCAAATAGCTGCAATGGCTGGAGCTGGACAGATTCGAAGCCAGGAGCCAGCAGCTTCTTCTGGGTCTCCCATGTGGATACAGGAGCCCAAGTACTTGGGCCATCTTCTACTGCTTTCCCAGGCCATAGCAGAGAGCTGAATAGGAAGTGGAGCAGCCTGGACTCAAACTGGTGCCCATATGGGATGCTGGCACCATAGGCAGAGGATTTACCCACTGTGCCACAGCGCCAGCCCCCCTAGTGCTATTTTGGAGCCAGCTTCTTGCTAATGCATACCCTAGGTAGCAGCAGGTAAGGGCTCAAGTACTTGGATTCCTGCTACCTACATGGTAGACCCAGATTGGGATCCAGACTCCTGTGTTTGGCCTGGCTGAGCCCTGGTGCTTGTAGGAATTTGGGAGTGAACCAGTAGATAGATGGAAAATCTCTCTCTCTGTCTCTCTGCCTTTAAAGTAGAGAAAAATAAATAAACATTTACAAAACAGATTTTAAAAAGAAAGCTGTGCTCAGTAGCAATCACTCCCCACTTCTCCCCACATTTCCTCCCCACTCTCCAAGTTCTAGGCAACCATCAGATTATTTTCTGTTTTCGTAGATTTGCCTACAGAGGACATCTTATACAAATGGAATCAAAATATGAGACTTTTTATTTCTGGTTTCTTTGACTTAACATAATGTTTTCACAGTTCTTCTGTGGTGTTGCATGTATCAGTACCGCACTCCTTTTAAAATTTTTATTATTTATTTATTTTAAAGGCAGAGTAATGGGAGAGAGAGAGATATCTTGGATCACTGGTTCACTCTCCAAATGTCTGCAACAGCCAAATGTAGACCAAGCTGAAGCCAGGAACCAGGAACTCCATCTGGGTCTCCCATGTGGGTGCAAGGGTCCAGGCACTTGGGCCATCTTCCACTGCCTTCCCAGGCGCATTGGCAGGGAGCTGGATTGGAAGCAGAGCAGCTGGGACTTGAACTGGTATTCCAACAGGGGATGCTGGTATCTAAGGTGGTGGCTTAACTCACTGCGCCACAACACCAGTCCCAGTACTACACTCCTTTTTGTGGTCAAAAAATATTCCAGTGTATGGAGCTATGGACATTGGGCTTGTTTCCAGTTTTTGGCTATTACGAGTAACTCTGCTGTGTCCTTTCCTGTGCAAGCTTTGGCACGGAGATCTGTTTCCGTCTCTCCGAGATCCATGTCTAGGAGTAGAATCCTGGATCATGTGGGAACTCTTCGTTTAACTTCCTGAGGAACTGCAGGCTGTTTCCCATAGTATTTCAGCATTTTACATTCCCACCAGGAATGTGTGAAGGTTCTAATTTCTCTGCATCCTTACCTACACCAGTAATTATCTATCCTTTTGATTATAGCCATTCTTGGAGGTGTGAAGGGTATCTCATTGTAGTTGTGATTTGCATTTCCCTGATGGCTGATGATGTCATATAAGTTTTTATGTGCTTATTGGCCATTTATACATCCCCTTTGGAGAAATGTCTATTAAGTTGTTTTGATCAATGTTAATAGAATTATCCTTTTTTTTTTATTGAGTTGTATGACTTCATCATATAATGCAGATACAAGTCCCTACCTTTATGGATTGTCATTTAACTTTCTTTGAAGCACAAAAGTTTTAAATTTTGATGATGTCCAAGCAGCCCATCTTTCTTTCTATAGTTTTAGTTCTTACATGAAGGTCTTTGATCCATTTTAAGTACGTTTTTGTATACGATGTGAGCTTCAGTCTTGTGCATTTCAACATCTAGTTGTCCCAGCACCATTTGTTGAAGAGATCATTCTTTCCTATAGTCTTGGTACCACTGTCAAAAAAATCAATCAAGTAAATGTGAGGGTTTATTTCTGGACTAGTCTATTGATCCATGTAGCTGTCCTTTTGCTCCTACAACACAGTCAGGAGGGTAACTGAATTTGAGCTGGACCAAACTAACTGGATTAAGGAATGCACAGCGCTCTGTGATGCTCCATCAGGCTTCAGAGTTTTTCAGGTGCATTCAGGTACATGATCCCTCATGGCGGCAACTCTGAAAGTCAATAGAGCTCAGCCAGCTGAGGAAGGCACCCCTCAGTCCACCCACTCAGAAACGCTGGTGGTCCCAGCACCAACCTGTGGACTTTTTGACTTTCAACCCAGGGCTCTCATTATCACTATCCCATTTTATGGCCTCTTAATTGAGTCCAGAAATTTAAGAGAAAGAAAACATATAGAAAAAAATTAGGGCAAGCACACTGTAGGGTTGAAAATTTATGCTCACACAAGGACTTGCGCAGAGGTGCAGCTTTATTCTTATTTGCCAAAACATGAAAACCGCCAACTTTGTCCTACGGTAGGTGAGTGAATAAACTGCATTCACTCAGAAAGTGGACTATTACTCAACACTAAAAAGAAATGACTTCTGAAGCCATGAAAAGCATGAAGGTGGGGCCGGCACTGTGGCACAGCAGGTTAAGCCTCCACCTGTGATGCGAGAATCCCATATGGGTGCCAGTTCGAGTCCCAGTTGTTCCACTTCTGATCCAGCTCCCTGCTAATGTGCCTGGGAGAGTGACAGAGGATGGCTCAAGTGCTTGGGCCCCTGCACCCACCTGGGAGACCAGAAGAAGTTCCAGGATCCTGGCTTAAACTTGGCCCAGCCCCAGCCAGCCACTGGGGCCATTTGGGGAATGACCAGTGCATGGAATCTCAACCTCTCTCTCCCTCTCTCTATAACTCTTTTAAATAAATAAATAAATCTTTTATTTTTAATTTTTTGACAGGCAGAGTGGACAGTGAGAGAGAGAGATAGAGAGAAAGGTCTTCCTTTGCCGTTGGTTCACCCTCCAATGGCCGCCGTGGCCGGCGCGCTGCAACCAGCGCACCGCGCCGATCCGATGGCAGGAGCCAGGTACTTCTCCTGGTCTCCCATGGGGTGCAGGGCCCAAGTACTTGGGCCATCCTCCACTGCACTCCCGGGCCACAGCAGAGAGCTGGCCTGGAAGAGGGGCAACCGGGACAGAATCCGGCGCTCCGACCGGGACTAGAACCCGGTGTGCCGGAGCCACAAGGCGGAGGATTAGCCTAGTGAGCCGCGGAGCCGCTTTTTTTTTTTTTTTTTTTTTTTTTTTAAAGAAAAAAGACATGAAGGCAATGCAAATGCCAGTGAAAGAAGCCAATGTGAAAAGTCACCACATGACTCCAACTGTATGACATTCTAACGAGGCCAAACGTACAGAAGCCATAAAATGATCAATGCTTCCCCAGTGGCTAGGGGGGTGAAAGAGATGAGTGGGTAGAGCTTAAAGGACTTTTAGAGCAGAGAAAAGAGGCCATATATGCTTCTATAAAGATGGGTGCATGTCATTATGTTTTCCAAACCCACAGAATGGACAACACCAGAAGTGAACTCTAATGTAAACTATGGACTTGGAGTGATAACCATGTGTCAGTGTAGGTTTAACAATCATAACAAATGTACCATAGCTGGTTGGGGGATGTTGATATTGGGGGGGGGAAGGCTATGAATGTGTAGAGGTAGGCAGTATATGGGAAATCTCTGTACCTTCTAATCCATTTTTCTATGAACCTACTCTACAAATAGACTATTTTTTTCAGTGAGAGAAGGTTGTAAATGGACCGGTTATAAGTGAATGGCTCCTAATCAGCTTACAATAAACTTCTCCTCTTGTACGAACAAGAAATGGGATGTTCAGGTCATTCAGGGCTTTGCTCTCAACACTAAAACCAAATGTACTAAGTTCTCTCTGGTTTTGTTGTTGTTGTCATTGTCTAAAGCTCTTCAGTATTTTTAGGGTTGTGTTTCTCCAAGAGTGCTCCAAGGAAAGCCTCAGTTGTCAGCACCCCCTGATAGGGACGCTCATTCTAAAAACAGTTTTCAGGGTGCCAATCCACCTTCAGCCTACTGGAAATCACCAGGTGATCTTTATGCACAGTAAGGCTTGGGAACCCCTATTTCAGAGTAGTGGAGGTCAAGTTGTAAGTATCAGGTATCATTGCATTCAGGAGACGCAGGCATTCTGCTTATATGAGAGTTCTAGATAACACAGTAGATTCATGCACTCATCTGCTTCAAGCCTTTGCTGAGACGCCCTCCTGCTAATCAGAAACTTCCTGACGTAAAATGCACGTTAGCCTCTGTACCGCCCATCCTTCGCCATAGCACTTACAGCTAACGGAACACTCTGTGGATTCATTTTTCTGGCTCCCGTTCCTAGAAATCAAGCTTCACAAAAGTAGATGCTGGGAGTCCAGCACCTAGGACTGTTTCTAGTATGTAGAAGGTGTTCAATCAGTATTGGTGCCACACTGCATCCCAGTGCTTGAGCGTAATGGCATTTGTCCACTGTCGTTCTTGGGAGAATTTAAGGGAAAAAAAAAAAACTATAAAGCAAATTACTCTTTTATTCTCTGAGTGATGCAGGGTGTGTATAGTAATAGAGAGAAGACGCTGGAACCATGCCCTCTAATCTCCTAATTCTGGAGTCTGGGCTAGATTCTCTAAAAATCGTTTTTTTCTTAATGCCACCGAGATCCTCAATTTTCTATGAGGATCATGCATTTATAGCTGCAGTGTCCTGGGAGGGCTACCCTGAGGAGGACTTGTTGCCCCTACGCAGCTGAGGCTGCAAGGCTGAGATGAACCCGCAGTGGGAGGGAACTTCGCTAAGCCCACCCCATATTACTGAACTCCCAACCAGGACAGTAGATGCTTCCTTCTCCTAAGTTGCTGGATGGGAATGCTAATAAATGGATCCTATTGCAAGTGACTTTTTACACTCTTGGTTGGTCTAAACAAATGATCCTTGCCGGTTCTTATCCTCTAAGCTACCTACCTGCCCAATAGCACCAGCACATAAAGAAATGCTTACAGATGTTTGGGACCCCCCCCCATTCCCGGCACCCCACCACTGACCCCTTCTTACACACAAGGATCCCAAAGTCAGTTCCCTAACACCGGGGGCTGCCCGTGTCTCTCCCAGGACACACCTTACGTTCCAGCCTGTGTCGAGATGGTGAGAAGTGCTCAGCAGGCTATCCGGGATCCCTAGGGAATCCCAGGGGGGTGCTAAGAAACTGTTTGGCCAGAGTAGGAGAACACACAAACAGGAAAGAGCAAGTTTGTTCCTAGTGTTATGCGCCAGGGGTGGCAGGATCTACCTGCTGAGCCAGCCCAGGAGGTCCCCAGGGAAACCCTTAAGGTAAGTCTCTCCTGTTCTTCCGAGAGTGGTGGTGGTGGGGTTGGGGGAAGGAAAGTGTGCCGAAAGGTGGAGGATGGGCACCCTCCCCCCGGGGGTCAGGGTTCTGCGCCCAGAGCTGCTGCACGCACCAGGTGGACCTGAAGGTGGGTAGTAGTAGCAGAAGGCTTGTCTCACTGGTCCCACTGGGTGGATGGAAGGTAGGCAGGTGAGGTGGGAGGGAGGGGCTTGTGCGGCTTTCAGACCCCCAGCAGATGGGTGGAGGAGGGAGGTTGTTAGCTGCCTGCACTGCCTGCTTTGATGTTTTCTTAACGTGTCAGCCAGGGAGCTCAGGAGTCCGTAGCCCGGCTCCGGAGAGGGAGGGGTTCCGAGAGGGGCCTCTGACTCCCAAGGAGACCTTGATCCGACTTTCTCACGGCGATTCCCAGGCTAGCAGGAGGGAGTTTCTAGGGTGGGTGAGGTGGCTCCCAGGAGCCTGGGGCGAAACTACTGGGGATCCCAGAGACCCAGCAGACTGGGGTGGGGAGGAAGGCATTTTGTTTGAGTGACACGGACCAAGGGAAGAAACTCCAGAGGCAGCTGGGCAGGTAGCTGAGGTTCTTTCCGCTTGAACGGGATGGAGCTGCAGTTTGCAAAAGAGGGGTCATTCGCGGGGGACGGCGCACACTGCGCCACCAGGGTCCCAACCTGGCGACGCGAGGCTCGAAGAGGCGCTGACTTGGCCCCCAGCCTCGGTGGGGAGAGGGCGGGGAGCGTCCGGAGCGAGTTCCCCCAATTCAGACAGGGAGGAGGCTGCACCGGGCCGAGAGGAGTGAGCCGGCGAGGGGAGAGGCTGGGGGACTCCTCACGTCTGGGGCGGAGGTGTCGCCAGAGCCGGAACCCAGGCTTGGGACCGGGTGTGTGTGTGTGTGGGGGGGGGGTTCTCAACAGACCACAGGGTCCGCAGCTGAAGGGACTTGGGGGAGTCCTGGGGTGGTGGTGGGGTGTTCTCCCTCTGGCCAACAAGGGCTGAGGAAGGGCTGGGAAGACCGATGCGGTTTCTACTGGGGAGCTGCTGGAGGCGCCCCACTCAGTAGCACTGAGGGGGGTCTCTAAATGGGATAAGGGGCACAGGAAGTGGGTTGAGGACCTCTGCAGTAGAGGGACTTTAAATTGGGTCCGGAAGAAACCGGGGACTCCGAGGGCGGGTTTCTCTCTCCGACTGGGGACACGGAGGGACTCTGGCCCCTTGGAGAGGGTGGGGATTTAGGGGTGCTGGGGCCACCTCCCTCCCGACCCCAGGAGATCGGGGACCTCCTAAATTCTGGATAGCGGGGACCCGAGAGGGAGGACTAGGGCTCTCCCCGATCCGGAACCGAGCTACCTTGGAGGCACCGGCAAGCGCTTCATTCCGGGAGGGCGTTCCCGCGGCCCGGCCCCCGCGCCGGCGTGGGTGGGGGTGCGGCCGCGCCCTGGCCCCGGCCCGCACCCGGATTCGGGGTCTCGGTCGCCCCCGGGGAGCCTGGAGCCCGGCGGGAGGGGGTCCCGGCGCCGCCGCCTCCGCGGGCGCCCGGGCGCGCGGGCGAGCGCGGGGCTTTATGCGCGCAGGGCGGCGGGGGGAGGAGCCGGCAGGTCGGCCCCCGGCGGGCCCTCCCCTCGGCCGTCCCCGCCCGCCCGCCCGAGCGGGGTCGGGGGAGGGGGCAGCATGGCCTGTCCGTCCGGCCCCCTTCGCCGCGCTCCTCATCTGCCCCGCGCCGAGCGCCGCCGCCGCCGCCGCCGCCGCTCCGCTGCCCGCGCCGCCCGCGGCTCCCGATGGAGACTGACGCGCCCCAGCCCGGCCTCGCCTCCCCGGACTCGCCGCACGACCCCTGGTACGGCCCGGCCCGGCCCGGCTCGGCCTGCCCGGCCCGCGCCCGCCCCGGCCCCGCCAACATGGCCGATCCGGGTCGGGCCGGGCCTCCCCCGGGCCCGGGCCCGCGCCCCCTGCGCCCTGGCGCCGGGCGCTCACGCGGGCCCTTTGTGTCTCTCCTCCTCCCGCAGCAAGATGTTCATCGGGGGACTCAGTTGGCAGACTACGCAGGGTGAGCCAGCCCGGGGGCGCCCACCGGCCCGGCAGGGCCCCCCAGATCCTCTCGGCGCCCTGGACCCGGACCCCCCAACCCGGCCCTGCGCCCTGCTGACCCCGAGCGCCCTCGCGCCCTCTTTCGCGCCCCGCCCGGGGACCCCGCGAGCGCAGGGCGAACGGCGAGCGCGCACGGCCCAGAGGACGGAGGGCAACACATGAGGGGTTCAGGGGGGCATCGAGGGGTGGGCTGGGCCCCCGGGACCCGCCGGCGGCAGCGCCAACTCCGCTCGCACCTGCGGCTCAAACTTTTGTGAGGCGGCTCCCGGAGCGGCGGGAACCCGGCCGGAGCCGTCCCCCAGCCCCCACCTCCTCCAGCCCAGGTCGGCCCCCGGCTTCCCGGGGCCCCGGGGTGGGCTCCCGGAGGCTCGGTGGGGGCCGGGCAGGGGCGGGGGGGGGTGCGCGGCGGGGAGCGCGCGGGCAGCCGGGCGCGGGGGCGGCCGGGCCGCGCGGGGTCACTGGGGGCAAAGGACGAGGGAGAGGGGGGAGGCCCGGGGCCTGGGGCCGGTCCGAAGGCGGGGTGTGTGGTTGCAGAAGGGCTGCGTGAATACTTCGGCCAGTTCGGGGAGGTGAAGGAGTGTCTGGTGATGCGGGACCCCCTGACCAAGAGATCCAGGTGAGCCCCTCGCCCGCTGCGCCTGCTCCCGGCTCGCCCCTCCGCCGCTGCCACTCGCTGCCGGGTAACCATCTGCCTCTCCCTCACCGCGCCGCGCAGGGGTTTCGGCTTCGTCACTTTCGCGGACCAGGCGGGGGTGGATAAAGTGCTGGCGCAGTCGCGGCACGAGCTCGACTCCAAAACAGTGAGTGGCCCTCGGGGCTTCGGGGGTCCTGTGGGAGAGGGAGGCTGCCGGAGGAGAGGGTCAGGACTCCCTCCGGGGGACGCTTGGCCGAGGGTCCTAGTGGTCAGAGCGACTTTGCTGAGCGAGAGGGCTGCCATGCTGTGAAACTTTGTCACCGGAGTTGGGGGGAGAGAGAGAGCAAAAGGATCCCAGGCCTGCGAGGAGATGCTGCCCCCGCCTCCCCGCCCCAGAATTGGTGAGGGCAGCAGCAGCAGCTCCCACCCCCTCCCTGTAAGTACTAATCTCGGTGTGCCTCCCGAGAGGAGCTTGGGGTGGGGCTGGGGCCCTCCCCCTGGCCCAAATTGGGTGAGTCAGGGCTGCAGTGACCCACCCGGTACCTCCTCTGAACTCTAACGAGTATTTGGCTCTGCGACCCCCCCCCCCCCATTGCAGGCCAATGGCAAAGCATCCCTGCGTCCCCCTCCTCCTCCTCCTCCTCCACCTCCGACTTTTGGTCTATGAGCGCCTTGCTTTGTGTGGAAGACACAAACCTGCTTTGCCCAGGAAGGGGGTTTCTGAGAAGGCAGCCAGCTTCCCTGGCAACAAGAGCATTAGATCCCAGGGGAGGCTGCTGGCTGGACACCCAAGCTCCTGCCACATTTGCTGGTGGCCCACTGCTCCCCAGTGTCCCGGACCCTGCAGGGGGCGCTGGCCAAAGCTGGCCCAAGGGGGAAGAGGGGAAAAGGAGAAAGTCAGCCACTCTGCCGTAGGGTGTCTGCCCAGGCGAGGACAGTGTGCTCTTCTCTCTGCACACTCCCCCACGCTGCCCCAGCCCTGGGCCTCCCTGCTTAGGTCAGTCTCTGGCTCCTGTTTACCTGCAACAATAGCTGGTTGTGCCCAAGAATTTGTTAAATTACCGCCCGTCCTGTTATCTCTGCCCGGTAGCTCCCTCTCCCGCTCTTGCAGTAATGAGCAAATGAGGCCAGGCCTCAACTTTGCCCGCTCTGAAAGGATCTTCTTGGCGCAGGCTGAGTGACCCAGGCTGGGAATGGAGAGACAGTGGCCTATTGTTTTTCTGTGATTATCTGCCATCAAGCTGCCTGTTCTCCTACCATCCCCTGTCCTCAGAACGCACTGATGGCTTCTACTGGACTCAGGAAGCTGAGATTTAGGAGCTGGGGCTGGGGGGCGGGGTGGTAGTGGAGGAGGAAGAGCGAGGAGGAGGAAGGAGGGCGAGATGGTATCCTTGGGAGATGGGGAGCTGCAAAGGGCAAAGGCTTTGTCTGGGTTTGGCATCTCCAGACCGGGAAAGGGGTGGGAGGGAGGTTTACTGTGGTGAGTCTATTTTGGGTTCTGACTTTCACCTTTTATTTACTTGCTGGGTTTTATTTATGTTGCCAGCTGTGAGTCAGAGTGGCAGTGGGGCGTGACAGGGACGGGGTGTGTGGGGGTCTGGGGGAGTGTGGCTTAGGGCCAGTCTCCCCAGCAGGGTCTGGGCAGGGGGACTGCTGTGTGCTCATGGCTTGGGGACACTGCTTCTGGAAGAAATAGCAGGGTGAAATGTCCACAGAGGGACAAAATCGAAACTTCAGAGAGGGGAAATGGGCGGCCGTGATTTCCCCGGGAGCCCGAGGCGTTAGCCTGGCATGGATTTTGGAGGGTCCATCTCTGCGAGCAGGTTCCAGTGTGGGGGGATCCTGTAGGAGGCGGGCTCCTGGTTCGTGCCAGTCAGGCAGGCAGAGAGAAGCCAGAGCCAGTGGCCGGGCGTGAGGCTGTTGTGAACAGAAGGAACTTTGGGAAAAGACAGATCTTCCTTGTGATTGGCTGGTGAACTTGTGAATGATGACCACTCCTGTGAGTGGCAAGAAACTGCCATGGCTCTGCCTCGCAGCTCCCGCGTTCGTTGCGGGGTCTCCCGCCCTGTCTCTTGCTGTCGCTCGGGAAGGCTGGGGCACCGGGAGAACCAGGTGCATCTTGATTCCTCCCTTTGCTGGTTGCAGCACAGGGCAAAGGTGGCCTGCCGGTAATAGCACCTTTGTTTGTGCAGCGAAGGGCAGCTCACAAAGGGCCGCTTTCACCCACACTATCTCATCTGATTCCCGCAGCTGCCCTGGGAGAAGTGGGTGCAATCGTCCCCACTTTGCAGATGAGCGAGCAGAGGCTCCGAGGGGCCGCAGGGAGTTACCAAGATTTCAGGCTGGACAAGAGGCCCAAAGCCTCGGAGCCCCAGTCCCGTGCCCTTTCGTGTCCCCAAAGCCTGGGTTAACTCCGCCTTTCTAGGAGCCGGGCTGCCTTACCGGGGGCTGTTGGGTGCTGAGGGTACGAGACGTCTTCAGAAAGTTGGTGGGAAATGCATATTTTTGCCAAAGCTATGCATGCTTTCAAAATTGTTTGCACCAGAAGAGACTTGTAATTTCATTTTCCATGAACTTTTTGAAGTCCCCCTCATCTTGAGGAGAGGACTGTGTTTACTCTGGGTG
Source organism: Oryctolagus cuniculus (assembly GCF_051225735.1). Classification (NCBI taxonomy): domain Eukaryota; kingdom Metazoa; phylum Chordata; class Mammalia; order Lagomorpha; family Leporidae; genus Oryctolagus; species Oryctolagus cuniculus. The sequence goes on along the minus strand of NC_142887.1, from coordinate 20,466,821 downwards.
GCTTTTGAGTTTTCATCTCATAACCCATTTCAGGCAAAAGGTCACTTCCATTTGTGGGGTGTCCCTGGCTTGCATTGCATGTATTACCTAGACAGGTACCCTGCAGAGTCAGCTCGGAAAGGAAGGAACTCGATTTATCTGATTCTCGAAGGAATAGACTTGCTTGCTATTTGTTGTTATTGTTGTTGTTCTTGCTGTGAGCCAGACACTATGCCAGGTGCTTTGTATGCATAATCTTAAATAATTTGCAGATGACCCTATGAGATGGGTGTTATTAGTTGCCCGTTTTGCAGGTGAGCTTGACCCTGAGGCTCAGAGAGGTTCAATAAGTTGTCCACAGGGTCCCACAGCTGGTGTGTGTGTGTGTGTGTGTGTGTGGGCAGTGTAGGTGGGGTTTGAACCCAGCAGCGTGAGTTAAGGATCTAACTACTTAAGCACAGCGCTTTGCTGCTGGAAGGCTGTTGTGGTTGTGGGTTCTGTCACCTCCGTGTCCTGGGCTGAGAGGGCTTTAGGGCTGAGGGCTGGGTGGTCTCCCGTCTGCAGTGTGATCATCAAGACCCTGTCTGCCTCTCCCGTCTCTTTCAGATTGACCCCAAGGTGGCCTTTCCTCGGCGAGCACAGCCCAAGGTAGGTGTGTCCGGGTCTGGGAGGAGTTTGTTAGCTTGGGCAGCTCCAGGCAGTGATTTTCCCAGCATTCCCTTGCAGGGCAGATGATGCTTCGGGAACCTCCGTGGGAGGTGTTTCTGCAATGGGCTGGGGTGGGAAGAAGGGGTTCTTGGTGGTCTGGCTCTGTGGAATGAAGACACCATGCATTTTTTTTTCCCTCTGTGCTCTGGGGTGGAGTGGAGAAGGGGCTGCATGTGTTGGGGGAGGGGGAACTGCTCAGGGGGTGCATTGTCCTGTATTTGGAGCCAGTACAGTTGGCGCCCTGAGTCTAATTCTGACCTCATAGACCGCAGCCTCCGTGCCCAGGGCGTCTGGGGGTCAAACACAGGACAGATTTACCCCCTGAGGCTGAACTGCAGTCCTGGCCAAGGAGCTGCTTCTGGCTCCCCAGCCCTCCTCCCACCTCTGGGGTAAGATGTGTTGGGCTTGCTGAGGGGGAGGGGACGCTGGAGTCTGTCACCTGTTGTCTTTCCACTTAGGTATCTATGACTTCTTTCTAAAGTATACTTTCCCTGGTGCTTGGGCAGGTTCTCCTGGGGAGAGAGAGAGAGGGTGTGTAGGAAACATGTTTGAGTAGTGGAGCCATGGCGCTCTCAACTTGTGTTGCAGGGCCCAGGCCTAAGGTTCCAAGCCAGGCCCCCAGGGCAACTGCCCAGGTCTTCCTTTTCAAGCAGTGAGCTATAGGGGACAAGAGGACAGCACAGGGAGTCAGGCCCCCCTGAGTCTGTTGGCTTATCACGTGCCCTAAGACTGGGTCCCTCCTCCAGGTGCCTTTTTGCTCTAAGATTCTGGGCTGGTGAGTTCTATTGAGGTTCCCAGCTCCCACCAGTGTGAAAGGAGAGGAACAGTTTTAGGAGACAGGAGAGGGGGCATCCCTGGCAGGGGCCCAGCCCAGGACCTGAAAGCAATTATAGAGCAGGTATTCGAAGGCAGCCGCACCAGGGAGCACATGGTTGGAATTGGGTTAATTCCATTAAGCAGTTTGGTGACAGAAGGTGCTTTAGTGTTAGGATGGGGCTGGGAATTGCTGCGGATTAGCCATGCGCTCCTGGGGTAATTAGGACCATGTGTTCTTCCTAAAACAGGGCTGGGGCCACGGGGCTGCCAGAGGTTGGGCTGGGAGGAGGGTGATGAGGAAAATGTCGGCCGACATGGAGTGCAGGGAGACCCCGTGATGGCCTTGGTGTCTCCCGGGAGGACTGATGGGGTCTTGGAGTTGGGCCATGGGTCCGGGTCAACTCACCTGCCGCCTTCCCCGAGTGAGTCCTAGGGGGAGGTATTTTCCAGGAGCCGACCCCAGGGAGGGAGCCAGGAGGAGGGCCTGCTCGAGCCAGCCAGAGTGTGGGGTGCACAGCTGCCCATGACAGGCCTAGAGGCAGGGGTCCAAGGAAGAGCTTCTGGGGGGGGGGAGCTTCTGAGAGGCTGGGGCCACAGAGAGCTTGTCAGCTGGCATCCTGGCAGGGGGGCCTGAGCCCCTGCTGGTGGCGGGAGGCCACAGGACTCAGATGCCCACTTTCTCATCCCCTCCCCTAACAGATGGTGACTCGAACGAAGAAGATCTTTGTGGGGGGGCTGTCGGTGAACACCACGGTGGAGGACGTGAAGCAGTACTTCGAGCAGTTCGGGAAGGTGGGTCTTTCCCGGGATGCTTGCTGGGGCCGTGAGGCCACTGGAAGATGCCTCAGTGGCGAACAGGGACTTGCCAGGTCATCCTGGGTTTTGCAAAAGGTGAAAGGCAGGACGTGGGGGCGGGGGGGGACTGGGTCCCTCTGTGGGTGAGGCCAGGCTCCTGGCCCATCCCTGGGTGTCCCCGGAGAAAAGCTGCACAGTAGCACCTGTGGTTGCCTGTCCCCTGTATTTTTCTCGTGCTTAGCGTCATTCTCCCAAGGGAGGCCGCACTCCCTAAGCCAGTTCCATCCACTCACCCCTTGGCCTCCTGGGAGTTTGCACCTGTCCAGGCCACAGGGCCATTGTACCTCCCCCACACCCCCACTCCGGGACTCCTCCCTGGTGAGGATGATAAGGAGGCAATAAACATGGCTCCCAATTGCACTCAGCACCCTGCCTGCACAGGTGGGGAGCTTGGGCCAGGAGCTGGGGCTGCTGATCCCCTGGCTATTATCGGGGAGCATAACGGAGCTTCTCACAGTCCTGATCAACCCAGGAGGATGTCAGCCCTGAGGTGCATGGAGTTTGAATTTCTGAGCCTACATAGGAAGAGGTAGGAGGTGTGGCGGTGATGTCACACAACAGGGTGTGTCCCCAGGAAGGCCAGCAAGGTCCCATCCGAAGCTGACCAAGAGGGGCCCAGGTGTGAAGGCTAGGGGTGGGAGGCGGGCTGCCTTGCCTGGGGCTGGCATCCCTGGTCTTGGGTGACACAGGTCGAGGGGCCGGCTGTTTCTGCATGGAGGCCTGTGGAGTCCCCAGGGGACCGCCAGACGTGGCTGGGGAAATGGGCTGGGCGCTGGGCGCTGGCTGGCTGGGGCGGGTGGAGGGTGCCCCGGCCAGCGGATGCTGAGGCGTGAGGCCCAGAGGCCTGGGCGCAGGCGCCTCCGTGGAGACCTGGGTCGGGCGGGCCTGGGCCCCGGAGGGAAGGGCGCTCCTGGGAAGCAGCAGGCCCGGCTCGGCTCCGGCGGGGTGTCTTTGTGTCTGAGCGCCGAGCATTAGAGCTCGCACTAATCTGATCCAGCAGCTGTGATTGGAGGCCGCCTGCCCCCGGGGCCGGCGTTGCCATGGCGACCGGGCCCCAGGAGAAGCCGTCAGCGGCCGCGTCTTTTGTTCGGGCCTAAATCGGCGTTGGCATGTGAAACCGGCCCGGGGAGGCCAGGGGGAGCCGCAGAATAGGCTGCCAGGGAGCGCGGGGGACAGCCGGGAATGCCAAGGGCCCCGCGGCGGGGGGCCCCCCGCCCGGATCGAGGGGCCGCCGCCGAGGGGGGAACAATGGTCAGCCGCCATGGCTGCCACTCAGGCTTAGCGGCCGCCGAACTTGGCGGCTCCCACTGGTCAGCAGGCCCCGGCCGCCTCCCCTCCCCACCCCCACTCTCCCCACCCTGCGCGCGAGCCCCCCTGTCCCCGGGTTCCCATGGAGACCAAAGCCTATTAAGGACACTGGGCCAGGAACCTTCCTCCCCTCAGCTGGCCCCAGGAAGGGGACTGGACTGAGGGGTACCCTGGGCAACCCCACTGTCCCCAGGAGGGGTGTGTCCAGGCAAGGCCAAGGTGGAAGGGTGTGGAGGACCACAGGGATGTTGGGCCTGGAAGAAGGCTGGAAGGACAGTGGCCCTGGGCTCGGTTTGTGGGTCAGGCGAGAACTCAGAGCTGCAGGGTTAGGGAAGAGGGTGTGGCTGATTCGGTTCATTCATTCACTGAATCCATTCAGAAAAGGATTATTTAGCTCCTGAGTCAAGGTGCTCAGTAGGGTGGTGATCACGGGCCTACCTGGCAGCCTTCATGGAGCCTTGCAGCCAATGTTGTGGCTGTTCCCTCCCATGTGACCACGAGCGAGCCTCCCCCCCCACCAACATAAAGATGATAGCGAGAGCCCTCATTTATTAAGCACTTACTACATGCCAGGTACTGTGAATCTTCAGTGTTTCACACCTGATCTCGTTTCCCGATACTTGGTGAGGTCAGAAGCATAGAACCAAGGTCACAGAGACAGGAAGCCCTTTGCACAGGGCTCCCCAACCAGCCAGGGCAGGACCCAGGACTCCAGCACAGGCCTGTCCTCCAACTGTGCTTTATCGGGGTTCTCTGTCTGGATTTCTTTTTTCCCATCGGTTAAGCGAGGGATGGGGGCACGTGTCTGGAGCCTAAAAGTTTTCCCACTGCAGCTGAGTTGGGGGTCCACAGGGTCGGGAGTGAGGGAGGTAGTCGGATGTTGAGCCTGGGCCAGGAAGATCCTTGGGAAGGAAAACCTCATTTTCCTCTGAGATTGGCAGGGCCCGACTTCCTCCTGACGCTGTAGGGTCCTGGTTCTGCCTGGGGGGTGAGGGGGGCACAGAGGCAGGCCCAGTGTATCTCGATGTCTAAGGAGAACTGCAGGACCACCGTAGTTCGGGGTCTACCCTTTCTGCTTTAAGGACACGAGGGAGACCCCTTATAAGGCCCATGATGGGCTTGGACATGGAGGCAAGAAGAGTGGGGGAGAAGCCGAACCCCGGGACCAGAGGAAGTTTTCGTTTCTCCTTTGGCTGCCTGGCCACTGGAGGGGAGGGAGGGGGCTGCACTGAGATGGGGAGGGAACATCCGAAGCAGCCCCTGATTTCCTGCCAAGGTGAGCCCAGCCTTAGCCCAGAGCGCGGGAAGGAGATGGAGGTGGAGGCAAGGAGGCGGGACTCTGGGGGAGAAGCTGAGGCTTGGCTGTCCCTCTGGGGGATGTCTTGGGGGAGTATATGAAGAGGGTCCCAGAGGGGGTGGAGAGGTAGGCTCTAGGCCCTCCTGCGTCCCTTTCCCTTCCCCCAGTTGGTGGGAGGCGAGCAGCCCAGGCACTGAGCACTACTTGCTTTAATTAGAGCCTCCAGCAAAAGGAAACCTCAATTAGAGGAACAGAGCTCTACCAAGAGAGGGGAGTTGAGTCTGGCTGCTGTCCGCCTGGCCTTTTGCAGAAAGGGAAGAGGCTTTTGCTTCCCCGTCTCATATTTCTTTCTCTGGCACCCGCTCCGTGCTTCTTCCTCCTCACCAGCTTGGTCTAGGACTTGCTGTGTGACCTTGGGCAGGCGGCTTCACCTCTCCGAGCCCGAGCCCGTTTCCTTATCTATTCCATGGGACCCCAACCCTGCAGGGGCTGTGGGGAGGACGATGGGGGCAAAAGTGCCAGGCATACATTTGGAGCTTAATAAATGCAGGCTAGCCCCTTGAGAATCTGGTGGTTGCTGCGGCCTCTAGTGAGGTTGCAGATGGAAAGTGGTCCCCTGCCAGGGAGCAGGCTGGAGACAAAAGCCCGTAGTGGATGAGAGGGGAGTGGAGTGGGTTGGGTGGAGTCCCCTGGCGTCCGGGTGTTCTCCATAGCAGGCTCTGTTTCAGGTGGACGATGCCATGCTGATGTTTGACAAAACCACCAACCGGCACCGAGGTGAGGGGGGTGTTGGGCCGGGGCCGTGGTCAGCGGGTGGGGGGGGGCGCAGGTCACAGCTGCCCTTTCATCTCGCCTCCTGACATCCTATCCCCAAGGATCTGCATCCTCTCCCCGGCCTGGCCTTACAGAAGGCTTTTGTCCTGCCATTCATTTCCTGTGCAGAGAAACTTGCCTGACTGCCCAAGAGGGGGCAGAGGAGCAGCCCCGCCACCCCCTCCCTCCCCGGGGTCTGCCTCTGGCTGGCGCTCACCTTGTCCCTGGTAACCAGAGCTTGGGCCAGGCAGCCCCAGGGTCAGGCTAACCCCAAGGCCCCACAATCTGCTCCAGCACTGCCCCTGCACTGGGGCTGAGCCCCGCCCCCAGCCCCTTGCCCCTGAACCTGTGTGCTTCTGAGCCACACCACTAGCCACACTGTGTCACTGCCTGTGTTGTTTTTTTTCCCAAGGGCCTTGCCTTCTGAGCCCAGCCCGGCCCGGCCCCTGGAGCACACCCTGGAGGGGGCAGGGCTGTTTCTCTGGTTGTTTCAGGGCTTGGGGAGGGGAGCCTTTTAGGCCTTTGGGGAGTGGGATGTATGTGATTTGTATTTGTATACGTGTGTGGGTTTGTATCTGTGTGTGTGAACATGTCCACAACTGAAAGCAAGTGTGCTTCAAAGCGTTCGTGGGAAGATAGAATGAAAGAATAAGTTGATTTTCATGTAAAAAATTGTGAAATCCCTGCATTGTTGTTTTTCCCCGTAGTATCTCTTCCATGAACCTTTTGAAGACCCCTCATATTTGTGGATGTCTGGTGCAAGGTCAGGGTGCACCACTGAGTGTCTGTGGGAGATCTGGATACCTAGGTGTGTGTCTGTGTGTCCCTGTGTGTGCTCCTACCTGCTGTGGTGTGTATGTGCGTGCGTGTGTGTGTCTGTGTCTGTGTCTAGTTGGTTGGGCCCCCCTTTGTATAGGTTTCAGTGAGTATCTGTGGATGTCTTTGTCCCCTGTTTGGAAAGCATCAGGGAAAGGTAAAAAGGCCCATGGAAGGTACAGTTGCCTCTGTGGGCTCCACGTCCACACACGCCATCAGCTCTGGCTGGGAAATATTCAGTAACAACTGGTGTCTGTTCTGAACAGATAGACCTGTTCCTTGTCATGACTCCCTATACAACACCCTATAACAACGACTGGGACAGTTATGCTGTATCGGGTACAATAAGCAGCCTAGAGATGATTTAACATATAGGGGAGGATGTGTGTAGGCTCTATGCTAATACTATTGATTTTTTTGTTTTTAAAGATTTATTTATTTATTTGAAAGACAGACAGACAGAGGGAGAGAGAGATCTTTCAGCCACTGGTTCACTTTCCAAATGGTTGCAACCACCAGGAGTAGGCCAGGCTGAAGCCAAGAGCCAGGAACTCCATCCAGGTCTCCCACATGGGTAGCAGGGACCCAAACACTTGGGCTGTCCCCTTGCTGTCTCCCTGGTGCATTAGCAGGAAGCTGGATCAGAAGCAGAGCAGCCAGGACTGGGACTGGCACTCGGATATGGGCTGCTGGCATTAGAAGTGGCGGGTTAACCCTCTGAGCCACAACGCCGACCCCTGCTATGCCATTGTCTATCAGTGACTTGAACATCCACGGACTTTAGGGTCTGTAAGGATTCCTGGAACCAATCCCACTGGGTACCAACTCGCCACTCTCTAACCTGCTGTGTGACCTTGGGCAAGTTGTTTCACTCCGCTGGGCCTTGGTTTTTCTCAGCCCGTGTGTAATTTGGAACTTTAAACCCTGTCTCAGCAGGTGGTTGAGACGCTCCTGGCTGTGGGCAGAGCCTTTCATCAATTCTCAGACACTCGCCCGCAAGAGTGGAGCTGTGGTGTTAGTGCGACCTGGAGCTGGGGGTTGACCCTGAGCCCTGCTTCTGACCCTGCCTCTGCCCTTTGTGCAACCTCTAGGGTTCGGGTTTGTCACGTTTGAGAGCGAAGACATCGTGGAGAAAGTGTGTGAAATCCACTTCCATGAAATCAACAACAAAATGGTGAGCTGGGATTGGATGGGGGCAGCAGCACGGAGAGAGAGAGAGAGAGAGAGAGAGAGGATGGGGTTTCAATGAAGCTGGCGGGGGGCTCCCAGTGAGAGGGACAGAGGCCGTTCTCCTACCCTCTGAAAACCTAGACAGGGAGGCAGTGTCACCTGGCGGTTAACTGGGCAGATGACTTCCCTCCTTTGAACCTCAGTTTCCTTATCTATAAAAAGGGGAGTGGCAACAGCACCCCAGTCACAGGGTCGGCGTAATTAGCACTCCATGAACCGCTGCTTGCAAAGCTGGTTACACAGTGCCTGCTGGGAAACAGGCGGGGCAGGGACCCAGATCTGCAGGGAGGACTGACCGCCAGGTCTCTTTGCAGGTGGAATGTAAGAAAGCTCAGCCAAAGGAGGTGATGTCGCCGACGGGCTCAGCCCGGGGGAGGTCTCGAGTCATGCCCTATGGAATGGATGCCTTCATGCTGGGCATCGGCATGCTGGGTACGTGCTAGGCCTGCACGTGTGGCTGCGAGGGTGCCTCAACTCGTCTGTGGTCTGCTCTCCTGTCTGAGTCACTGGGCAGGAGCGGAGACCAGGGATCTCAGGTCTGGCAGCCCTACCCTAGGTGGGGTGGTTTGGTTGTGGCATGCTGCCCTCTGGTGGTAGCCATAAGAATGGTCCAGCTACTCTGCTTTTATTGGTCTTCTGTCCGTCCATCAGTCTGTCCATCCATCCATCCATCCATCCATCCAGTAAATAGCTATTGAGCAGCCATGTATATCAGGTACTATTCCAGGCATCACAACGATGATGTTCCTGAGCTTTATGGCCTGGGAAGACAATTAGGAAAATAAATAGATTTATGACGGCATATAGGTTGCCAAGGGAGTGTGGTCATAGGAAACTTGACGTAGACTTGGAGAAGCCAGACGATAAGTAACATTTAAGTTGAGTCTGTGGCTTGAGTAGGAGCCAGGTATGAGAGGCCAGGGGAGAAGGGAAGGGGAAAGTGTCGTGGGCCGAGGGAATAGCATGTGCAAAGACCCGTTGGAAAAGCAAACAGAAGGCTGCCTCTTCTAATTCACTCAACTGAGATGTGTCTGGCAGCCTCTGAGAGGCAAGGCCTGCCCTCACGGGGGAAGGCAAGACTTCCTCCTGCAAGGGGAGGCAGGAGTAAGTGCTCACTGTCACCACAGAGTGATTACAGGCAGGGAGGCGAAGGCTGCCATGAGCCGTGGAAGTTGGGCTGTGTTTGGGACCCAGGAGCAAGGGTGGGACATTTGTCCTTGGCCCCTGGAGGGTCAGTGTCCTGGAGAGGTGACATGCGTGCACACAGAAAGAAAGCAACACCAGGGGGCTTCCTGCCAGGCACAGGGGAGGGGTGCACAGAGAGGCGCTGTGGGGTGACCTAGGGGTCAAGGACGAGGTGAGGGAGGTGAGTACCTGCCAGGCGGGGCACAGGCTTGTCTTGAAGTTTGCTGTTACCTAACTCTTTATTTGGAAGTAATTCCAGCCACTCAGAAGAGTGGCAAAGGTAGAATAATGCAAAGAATATCCACATACTTTTAAGCAAGATTTTTCTTTTCTTTTTTTTTTTTTTTTTGGACAGGCAGAGTGGACAGTGAGAGAGAGAGACAGAGAGAAAGGTCTTCCTTTGCCGTTGGTTCACCCTCCAATGGCCGCCGCGGCCAGTGCTGCGGCCGGCGCACCGCGCTGATCCGATGGCAGGAGCCAGGAGCCAGGTGCTTTTCCTGGTCTCCCATGGGGTGCAGGGCCCAAGCACCTGGGCCATCCTCCACTGCACTCCCTGGCCACAGCAGAGAGCTGGCCTGGAAGAGGGGCAACCGGGACAGAATCCGGCACCCCAACCGGGACTAGAACCCCGTGTGCCGGCGCCACTAGGCGGAGGATTAGCCTAGTGAGCCGCGGCACCGGCTAGCAAGATTTTTCAAAATTTAGTTTTATTTGAAAGGCAGAGAAAGAGACAGGGACAAACAGAGAAAGAGTTCCCATCTGGCGATTCACTTCCCAAATGCCTGCAGCAGCCAGGGCTGGGTCAGGCCAAAGCCGGGAACTCAGTCCAGGTCTCCCACGTCGGTGGCAGGGACCCAACTACTTGAGCCATCACCTGCGGCCTCCCAGGGTACGCATTAGTAAGAAGCTGGATCAGCACCCAGGCACTCTGAGATGGGAGGTGGGATCCCAGACAGCATTTTTTTTTTTTTTTTTGAAAATTTATTTATTTGTTTGAAAGGCAGAGTTACAGAGGCAGAGAAAAGAGAGATCTTCCATCTGCTGGTTCACTCCCCAAATGGCCACACTGGCTGGAGCTGAGACCATCCGAAGCCAGGAACCAGGAGCTTCCCCCAGGTCTCCCACATGGGTGCAGGGACCCAAGCACTTGGGTCATCTTTACTGTTTTCCCAGGCCATAGCAGAGAGCCGGATTGGAAGTGGAGCAGCCAGGCCTCAAACGGGCGTCCATATGGGATGCTGGCACTGCAGGCAGCCGCTTTACCCGCTACCCCACAGCACTGGCCCCCCAAACAGCATGTTAAACTGCTGCACCAAATGCCCAGTGTCCATACGCCCTTTCCTCAGGGTCACCTGTTGTTAGCATTTTACCCTGTTTCCTTTGACATTTTCTCTCTGCGTGAGTGTACACGCACATGCATGCATACATACACTTGGGACTATCCCTGAATCATTGGAGGGTAATAACAGGCGCTGTGTTCCTGCCCCAGTATCCCTGAGGTGAGAGCTTGGCTTTTGTGAAGCCACAGTCTAGTGTCAAGTTCATAAATTTATATTGATATATTATTATCTAATCTATTTGCAGTTTTATCAGTTAACCCAAAAATATATCCAGCATCTTTTCGCCCTCCAGAATAAGATGCAGGCTAAAACGAGGTCTTGGATTTCATTGTCCTGTCTCTTTAACCTCCTTTGATCTGAAACATTGAGAAAGTTTTTTTTTTTTTTTCTTAAAGGTGATTCATGAGCCAGGTCCACTTCCATTTAAAAGCAAACAGGGCCGGTGCCACGGCTCACTAGGCTCACTAGGCTAATCCTCTGCCTTGTGGCGCCGGCACACCGGGTTCTAGTCCCGGTCGGGGCGCCGGATTCTGTCCCGGTTGCCCCTCTTCCAGGCCAGCTCTCTGCTGTGGCCAGGGAGTGCAGTGGAGGATGGCCCAAGTACTTGGGCCCTGAACCCCATGGGAGATCAGGATAAGCACCTGGCTCCTGCCATCGGATCAGTGCGGTGCGCTGGCGCACTGGCCATGGCGGCCATTGGAGGGTGAACCAACGGCAAAGGAAGACCTTTCTCTCTGTCTCTCTCACTGTCCACTCTGCCTGTCAAAAAAAGCAAACAGGAAAAAAAACCCCGAAACCTTAAATAAGTAGTGAAACTAGTGGTTAAGAGCTTTGGAGCCAGCCAGATCTGAATTTGAATGCTGATTGCAATTATTTCTCACCGTATGATTTTTCTTTGGGAAGACAGAAAAATAGGAGATGAGTTCAGATCATTATCATCAGTGCGATGAGAGGGAAACTCAGGACTGCGTGACAGACTGTGATTGACAGGAAGGAGGACTCCTGTGGAAGGACCTCCCTGAGGCTTGTCCAGTGAGAAGTCAATCATGCAGTAACTGGAGAAGCGTTCCAGGCAGGAGCTGGGGCATGTGCAAAGGCCCTGGGGTGGGAGTGAACTTGGCAAGTCTGATGCCAGTGGGAGTGGGGAGGGGCCACAGAGTGTAGGAGATGAGACCAGGAAGGAAGCAGGAGCCAGAGCACGAGGGGCTCTGGATTATTCTCAGCCGAGAAATATCACCTCCCTGAGCCTCAGCTTCCTTGTCTGTAAAAATGGGGCTCCCAATACCTACATGTTGGGGTGTTTGTGAGGTTTAATAAGATGATGAAGGGCCTGGCACAGGACGAGTATCGGAGAGGACTGTGTATGAATCATGATACAGGGTGCAGGTGGGGGCAGTAAGTGGCTTAGATGCATCCCCCTGAGTAGGGTCTGTGCTGTGGGGGAGGCATCTGACATTGCCCCCCTTGCCCCATCAGGTTACCCAGGGTTCCAAGCCACGACCTACGCCAGCCGGAGCTACACAGGCCTCGCCCCTGGCTACACCTACCAGTTCCCCGGTAAGTCCTGTTTGGTGTCTAGCTGCTGCCTGCATGTCCCCGTTCCCTGGGTGGTGTCTGGGGGTGCACAGCTGGGGGGCTGGCTGCTGCAGGCTTGGAAGGAAGCGCGCGTCTGACGTCTGAGGAAAGAGGGCCTCTCCCAACTCGCCACCCTCCCTGCTCCTCCCCAGAATCTGCGGGTGGGAGCTCCCAGCATGGGCCCTGCATGGCCCCCTTCTCTCCCAGGCCCCGCTCCGCCTGTGTCCCACCTTCCTTCCTCCCAACCTCAACCTGGGTTGCCACTTCCACCAAGGAGGGCATTGGGCTTGTGGTAGGGCCCTCGCCCAGGGCCAATGTTGCTTGCGTCTTCCCGGATACACCTGTCATGCCCGGGCGCTATGCTGAATGCTTTCTAGGCCAGACAAGACTTTTGAGACACTGAATGCTGAAAAGCAATCTTGGATCAGTCTGCTCACTACCCTCATCTGTGATCCTGCGTGGAAATCTCACAGGACCTGAGAGCCAGTCGCGGGAAGCCCAGCAAAGGGCTGGTCTTTGCTGCAAGGATTTTTAAGTGGATTTTTGTTTTTGTTTTTTAAGATTTATTTATTTACTTGAAAAGCAGAGTGATAGGAAGAAAGCAAATGAGATCTTTTATCCACTGGTTCACTCCCCAAATGGCCGCAGCGACCTGGGCTGGGCCAGGCGGAAGCCAGGATCCAGCAGCTCCATCCAAGTCTCCCACATGGTTGTCAGGGACCAGGGCCAAGCACTTGGGCCATCTTCTGCTGCTTTCTCAGGTGCATTAGCAAGGAGCTGGATTGGAAGTGGAGCAGCCAGGACACTGATATGGGATGCTGGCATCTCAGGTTAACCTGCTGTGCCAAAACACCGGCCCCTGGTTTTTTTTTTTGTTTTTTTTTTTTTTAAGGTTTTATTTATTTATTTGAAAGGTAGAGTTACAGAGAGAGAAAGACAAAGAGAAAAGTCTTCTATCCACTGGTACACTCCCCAAGTGGCTGCCATGCCCAGAAGTAGGCCGATCCAAAGCCAGGAGCTTCTTCTGGGTCTCCCACATAGGTGCAGAAGACCAAGCACTTGGGTCATCTTCTATTGCTTTCCCAGACCATGGCAGAGAGCTGGATCGGAAGAGGAGCCGCTGGGACTAGAACTGGTGCCCATATGGGAAGCTGGCGTCACAGACAGAGGCTTAGCCCACTAAGCCACAGCGCCAGGCCCTGTTTTTGTTTTTAATATCAAGTATCAAACTTTTACAAGTTCTTTTTTTTTTAATCTTCTTTATGTGGAGGGTCCCTAATGCTGAGTCCTCAACCCCTGTGGCTTTTGAGCTTGGAATCCTTTGCGTGCCTTAAGACATCGAATCCTCTCTGTAACGGCACGGAGGAGGGGCAGTTGCCCCATCTCATGGGCAAGGAAACAGCTCCAGGAGGGAGATGACTTGTTGAGAAGACCCACGCAGGACGTGGCCGAGCCCAGGGCCCCGAGCCCAACCTGTTCCAGGGTGTGGCCTTGCATCAAGCCGCCTCCCCAGCCCCCACACCACAGGGGGAGAGGAGGATTCTGGGAGCTGGTTCAGTGCCATCCCAAGCCTTTTCAGCAATCCCCGGGCTCGAAGCTCCAGTGTCACCCCGGGGTGGACGTGGCAACTCCACCAGCTCTGTCTGTCTTCTCCGTGTCTCTCCGTCCCCTCCCCTGCCTGCTGGGGACCGTGCTGTCCCCACCCCCAGCTCTTGGCTCCTGTGCATGGCCTGTCCCCTCACCTGGTGTCCCCATGGGTACGTTCGTCCTCCCTGGGCCACGCCCAAGGGGCCCCCGACGTCTGCCTAAGCTGTTTTACGTTTCATTTTAGAATTCCGTGTAGAGCGGACCCCTCTCCCGAGCGCCCCAGTCCTCCCCGAGCTCACAGGTCAGTCGCTCGGATTTCATACACCTCACAGGCCTCGTGGGGAGGAAGAGAGGGGGCCAGGGACATTCCTGGGAAAATCGAGGGGACCCCTTCCCCCTGCGCACCAGCCATCCTGCTGTGGCGACACGGCACACTGTGTGGGGGCTGGCCAGTCTGGATAGCTCCACGGCCCCTGGAGGGGAGGGGGGCATAGGGCCAAGCCAAGCAGATGGAAGCAAAAGTCACTCATTCATCCACTTGGCAAATATTTATCTAGCACCTTCCATGTGCCAGGCACCACGGAGGTTCTGGGATCCAACAGTGAACAAGCCAGGGTCTCCAACTCAGAGCAGAGTAGGCTGGGTGGGGTTTCCTGCAGACTGGAGTGGGCATGCCTGCAACACTTGGTACCCGCTGGCCCGGGCCGAAACGGGGTGCAGACCCCGTACCCCCAGGTCTCGTTTTTCTGGAGAAGCCAGAAACCCAACGCTCGCTTCCAGATGAATTTTTCAATCATTTTCAAATGTCGGCAACAAATTTGTAAAACCCTGCGGGTGCCTAACCCAACACATCTGAGGGCTGAACTTGGCCCTGAGGTTACCCATTCGTGACTTCTGGGCAAGCAGGGTGAAGGTGCTTGACCAGCTGAGAGTCAATCCTCTGGCTGGGAGCTCCCCGCGGGCCGCCCAGCTCAGAGGTGGAGTGGACGTGGGGCTGAGGGCCAGCGATGTGGGCCTCCAGGGGTCTCTCTGTCCACCCCGCCTCTCCCCCCACCCCACCCCCAGCCTGACTGTGTGTGGAGGATGTGAGCATGGACGTGGCTCTGAAGGAGGCCTTCCTTCCAAGGGGTGCTCAGGGTTCCCCTGAAATGGGGGCTTGGGGAGGAAAACGGGTGAAGGAAGGGGAGGGAGCGAGGTCTGGGGGTGGAGGTGACGAGGGGCACCTGACCAACACTTGGAATGGAGTCCCTTTCTAGCCATATAAGAACTAAAAAAAAAATTTTTAATTATTATTAGTTTTATTTATATGACGGACACAGAGGAAGAAATCTCCCATCTGCTTGTTTATCCCCCAAATGTCCCCAACAGCTGGGGCTGGGCCAGGCTGAAGCCAGGAGCTGAGAATCCATCCTTGTCTCCCGTGCGGGTGGCAGGGACCCGGCTACTTGGGCCGTCAGTGCTGCCTCGCAGGTGCTCCGGTGTGGGATGTGGGCAGCCCAAGTGATTTCTCTCCTGCTAGGCCAAACACCTGCCCCATAAATAAGTCATCCTTATCACAGTTGTGGTGTGGGCTGGCGTGGGCTACTCTTTGTGAAAATGCCTCAGTGAACCAAAGACAGACCCCCAAGCCCAGCCCCTGCCGCTGAAGGCTGAGGGGAGCACCCTCTTGGCAGACGCTGTCAGGAGAGGAAGGGGGTTCAGGCTCAGCAGTTCTCCGGCACTCGCAGTCTGACCTTGCCCCCTGTGCAGGGGCGGGGCGGGGCGGGGCGGGGGGAGACCCAGGCGTTTCTTTTACATACTCCATAGACTGATTGTGCCAGAGCTGGGCCAGGCGCTGGGGTCCAAGAGAGAACAAGACAGACAAGGTCAAGGTCCCTGTCTTCCCCCCAGCTGGGAGGAGGGAGGCAGCAGGGAAGTGGTAATCAGACACTTAGATACTTCCCGAGGGTGAGGGATTCCACAGGAAAATAAGGCAGAGACTGCCGAGGTGTTGGGGTAGGGGGCAAGAGGAGTGTGGTCAAGGAAGGGTTTTTTTGTTTTGTTTTTTTTTTTAAGATTTTTATTTATTTATTTATTTGGAAGGCAGAGTTTTATATATAGAGAGAGGTCTTCCATCTGCTGATTGACTCACCAGATGGCCACATGGACTGGGGCTGGGGCTGGGCCGGGCAGAAGTCAGGAGCTTCCTCCAGGTCTCCCACGTGGGTGTAGGGCCCCAAGCAGGGCCATCTTGCATTGTTCTCCCAGGCACGTTAGCAGGGAGCTAAATGGGAATTGGTGCAGCTGGGACTCAGACAGGTGGCCTTATGGGATACCAGCGCTGCAGATCACGTAACTCCCTACACCACAGTGCTGCCCCCATATGAGAGGCTTCTAAGAGGAGGTGACATACAAGTGAGGAGGAGCCAACTGGAAGATGATTGGTTGCCTGGACTTGATTCCTCAGTGGCCTTGCCAAGGGTTTTTCCAGGGCATCTTGTCTGGGCTCCCTAGCCCCAAGATAGTTCCTTTCCAGTTTAGGGCCAGGATTACCAAAGCAGCCCAGAGGGGTGCATCTTGAGCTGGGAGCCTAACTGGCGTTCCTGAAGCCTTGCCAAATGCAAACCCTGAAGACCCTCTCCCGTGGCAGGGGCTGGAGCCTCTCTGGGTCTGCAGCAACAGAGCCAAGCAGTAGGGGGCGCTCACCTCTCGGCGCTGGGGAGCTCCAGGCTCAAGCTGACTACGTTAGTTCTGTAGACTTTCTCCTAGTCCTGCTGCTGCCGACAATTGTTAAACTCCCTGTAGCTGCCTGGGAGGTAAACAACAGTCTAGGGAGGAGCCAGGCCCCAGTATGCCAGAGAAGGGTGGAGGACGGAGTGGTGGTTTCTGGCCGGGTGCTCTGGGAGAAAGGGGACGCGAGGGACCCAGGACACACAGCAGAAGGGGCTGCAGGTGCAGCTGTGGCCTCCACAGGGTAAAAACCTCAGCCTCACGCCAGGGGGCGCTCCGGAGCCTCAGCTGCCCCAGAGTTGCCCCCTCCCCCCCAGGCCACCGGCCTGGCTTTCTGGACCTATGCCAGTTATGGGTTGCAACCCCTCAAGTGCCTCTGGGCTCCATGGGTTGCTCAAGTGCATTCCTGAGACCAGGGAAGAAACTGAGGCAGGCTGCTCCCTGGGAAGCCATCACTCTCCTCCCTCCCGCGGGACAGGGCACACAGAGGGACCCGAGGCAGCTCTTCCTGCCTTGACCCCTCTGAGAGGCTCTGCCCAAAGCAGGGGCCTCCTTTGCCCACCCCCACCCCTCGCCAGCCACACTGAGGTGCCTGTGCCTTCCGTTTCAGCCATTCCTCTCACTGCTTACGGACCCATGGCGGCGGCGGCGGCAGCGGCGGCTGTGGTTCGAGGGACAGGTGAGGACTTGTGGGGTGCAAGAAGCAAGGGGAAGGGGGACCAGAGAAGCCCAGAGGGAAGAGGAGGTGGCCACTACCACCCTGTGGCTGAAGGACCTATCGATTAATTCACCTAGCACTGTTACCTGAACACCTGCTGTGTGCTGGGCATTGTACAGGCCCTGGCGGGCCAGCCAAGAAAGAGACTGACAGGTGGTCTCTGCCCTCCCAAGCTCCCAGGCTGGTGGGGCCCACATATTAGATGGGCAGTGGCACTTAAGGCCACTGCTGCTATGCTGCAGGGGGTCATGGGAGCTGCCAAGAGGAAGAGCCTCTTAGTTTTAGATGTGAAGGCAAAGAGGAGGAAAAGTGTTGCTGGCCAAGGGACTTGCACGTGCAAAGGCTCAGGGGTCAGTGAGGTCAGAGCAAGGAAGTGGAGAGGAGGCAGAAAGAGCCAGGCCTGGGGAGACAGTGGATGTTCCGAGCAGTGGTGCAGTGCAGGTGTCAGGGTCTAGGAACTGCCCTTGGCTCCAGGTAGAGAGGGGGGCTCAAGAGGGGAGGCTGCAGAGTGGTTAGACAGGAGGTGATGGGGGCCTGGGATGGTGGGGTGGAAGGACCTGGCGAGATCTCCAGGAGATCCAGGAGGACCTGCTGGGATATAGAGGTCAAGGCCAGGGTGGGTGGGTCTGAGGGGATGGCGTGGGCAGCCATGGGCGCCGGGGCTATCACTGTCTTCTTTCTGGGTTGCCAGGCTCTCACCCCTGGACGATGGCTCCCCCTCCAGGTTCGACTCCCAGCCGCACAGGGGGCTTCCTGGGGACCACCAGCCCTGGCCCCATGGCTGAGCTCTACGGGGCGGCCAACCAGGACTCGGGGGTCAGCAGCTACATCAGCGCCGCCAGCCCTGCCCCCAGCACTGGCTTTGGCCACAGTCTTGGGGTGAGTGGACAGGCCAGCCTGGTGGTCTCCACCTAACCCCTCACCACAGGAGATCCCAAAGTTGGGGGAGGGAGAGGACTAGGCCTCTGGGGCCAAGGGGAGTGGGACGGGAGACAGCAGGGCGGAGAGGATGGGGGTCGGCACTGCTGTGCGGAGTGTTTAAGGCTGGGTATGCTAGTTGTCAGCTGCACTCTGGGGCTGTTGTGCCCTGGGACGCCCATCCCTGCCTACTAGATGCCAGCTGAGGGGCACCCAGGTTTAACCAGGGTACTGGCCACAGGCAGATTCCCAGGCTCCGCCCCATAGAATCTTCCAGCAAATTTGCGGGGGGAGAGGGGTCGGGGAGAAGGAGGTGGGGTGCAAGGGCAAGGTGGAGAAAGGTTTGTGCCTCTCATCAGGTGTCCTGCGGGAGGCAGGAGGAGCCCCAAGATCCTCTCTGCTTTGTCTGGGAATCTAGGATTCAAATTTTTTTCCTTTTCAGGGCCCCTTGATTGCCACAGCCTTCACCAATGGGTACCACTGAAGCAGGGGACAGGTGGCAGGAGGTGAGAAGGCAGGGAGGGGCAAGGGAAGAGGGTGGCCCTGGGGAAGCCCAACCAGTCGGGGGCACAGACCCTGTCCCTGTCCCCTCCAAGGGAGTCAGTCACACCCTCCGAGGCCAGTGAACAACTGAAAAGTCACTCAATCTGCCACCTTCTAAAATATAAATTCAGACAGCAACAAGGCATCCCCTCCTACCTCTCTGGCTGGCCAGGACTGTTCTAATGCAGAATGCCTGGTGAAGGTGAAGGTGAGGGGGAAGCTCAGGCTTCGTGGCGGCAGCGATTTTAAACATTCATGCCCTTTGACCCAAGGATTCCACTTCTAGGCTTTTATTTTAAAAACTGCACGTAACTGAAGTGTCCATCCAAAGGGGGAGCTGTTACATAAAAGAGGTGGAATAGGATACCGCTGTTCAAACAGGAGACCATTGACACCTGGGACCCCCACCCCCTGGGACAAACAACCCCCACTCCCACCCACCCACCCCCATGTACTGAGACAGTGGGGTCTGGGAGGATGTGAGCCCCATGGCATCTTCTACATTCACTATTCAAAGTGAATGAGACCGACAAGGCTCTCTGTCATTCTCCAGACAGAACCGGGACAATTCCACATTGGGGTAGGGGTGTGTGTGTGTGTGTGTGTGTGTGTTAGGGTGACGTCTGTGTAATTCCAGCCCTCCGAGCAGGGAACAGAGAATGCAAAATCCGAGCGCAGAGCTCTCCCCAGAGGGGTTAAAGAAGCCTTAGGAGAGAGGCTGGGTGGGGTCAGAGCGCCCCCCACCCCACCCCTGCTAACTGCCCGCTCTGTTCCCAGCCCCCAGCCTGCAGCTGACTGAGGACCACGAGTGAGCCAGCGAGGGGGTGGGGACACCTCAGCCGCAGCCGCCGCCCCCTCCCCCGCAGCGACTCGGACCCGCTACTGCCTGCCCCCACTCCCCGGGCCCGGCCCCTGCCCTGCCGCCCCGACTGCGTCTGGCTCCCCTACTAACCGCCTTCTCCTCGCCCTCGCCCTGCTCACCTGCCCCGCTCCCTGCCCGCTTTTATTTATTTTGGATTAGCCGGTCCCCCCACCCAACTCCTGCCTGGGGTCTGTGCCCCTTCCCCCCAACACCGACCGCTGAGCCCTCCCCCCCGCCCCGGACGCCCCCTCCCCAGAAGGCTTTTGTATTTGTGCATAGCTAGAGTGAGGGCGAGGGCGCCTGCTACAGGCTGCACCCCAACCCCGAGGTTTTTATTCAGATTTTTCCCTCCTTTTATTTTTTTTTCTTCTTTCTTTCTTTTTCTTTTTTCTTTTTTAAAGAAGCCGTTTTTAAACTATTTCTAGGTTTGTGAATGTGAAGCCCCAGGCCGCAGGGGGCAAGGGGCCAGGTGCCCCCCCACCAGCTGAGAACAAAGCGTCCCTGTAGGCGCGGGCCCCTGGCCGCAGAGAGGAGGCCGGGCTGCGGGGAGGCCAGGCCGAGCCCCTGGAACAACCCGACCTGTATCATATGTAAATACTGCGAGGCGGAGACCCCGGGCGAGGGCCCGCCTCGCCCCACCCTCTCTGTCCACTCCGCAGACACCGTTACTGTAAGCTCGCGGTTCCGGGCAGGCCCACTCCCCCAGGCCCTGGGGGTCAAGGCCTCGGCCTGCTCACCCCACAGCCCCAGTGTGGGGACGAGCGAGGAGAGGGCCGGCCCAGAGCCGCGGCTGGAAAGGAATGAACTCTCCAAAGGTCTCCGCTCGCTCGGAGCCGTGCTGCACCCCGCGGTTGGGTGGCGGCGGCGGGGGGCGCTTGGGCGAGGGGCGCGCCCCCAGGGGAAGCCAAGGGCTGCTCAGGGAACCCCCACATTCTCTCACCGAAGTTTCCCGCCGGGATGGTCCCGTGGCCAGAGCCCCTTTCAGAGGAAGAGGAGAGACTCGGGAACGCGGGGGCCCTGGCTGGCAGGGCGCCCGCTGCCTTGGGCGAGCCCCTCGGGGGACCCCCCTCCGCCCCCGGGCCTGAGATGGGGGGCCTCCGCGCCCCTCCCTGTGCCGGTGCCCGCCCCCCGAGAGCCCCCTTTGGAGAGTTAACCGTCTGTGTGAGGTGCTTAACCTACTAGCCCTGAGAACACAAAGCAATAATCTTTGTTACTGAGATGCGCGGCTGTTTGTGTTTTTGGTTTTTTTTTTTTTAAATGTTTCCTAATAAAAGAGAAGCTGCATTTTATTGGTTTTTATTTTTGATTTTCTACACATTTGAGCTGAGTCCTGATGGACTTTGCTCCCCTCCTCTCCCCCACCCGTGACCCCCTCCCATTCTACCGGGCCCTGCCGTGGTGGGCTCAGGGCCCTGGAATTCCGTTTTCTGTGTTTTGTGTTTTTTTTTTTTTTTTTTTTTTAAAGATGTTACATGGTGTTTTGAAGCCAGCAAGTTACCACCCACCGGTGTCTCTTCTCCACATCTGTGACTTCTTTTTCCAGGTTTTATTTTCAGTTTTAAATTCCTAATAAATTATTTGAAAATGGTGCTGTGGCTGAGTATCTGCATCTTTGTGTGCACTCAGATCCAGGTAAGCCCGGGACACCTCATCTTCCTGCTGTGCAGGCAACAGGGCTCCACTGCATGCTGCTAGGGGCCCGGCTGGGTCCAAGAATTAAACTGATATCAGATAGATGAGCAAAAGAAACACAAACACATTTATTCCGTGTGGCGAGAGCCCTCATAAAGAAATGACCCAAAGGAGGATCGGTTACCTGATGACAGGACTCCCATGGAGTTCATGGGAAATGGAATTAAAAGATACGTTTATTTATTTACTTATTTGAAATACAGAGAGAAAGAAAAACTCCTATCTACTGGCTCACTTCCCAAATGCCCACAACGGCCACGTCTGGGCTGGGACGAGAGCCAGGAATTCAATCCAGGTCTCCCACTTGGTGGCAGGGACCCAAGTCCTTGAGCCATCACCACTGCCTCTCTGGGTCTGTAGCATCAGGAAGCTGCTATCAGGAGCCAGAGCCAGATATGCAGATTTGGGATGAAGGTGTCTTAGCCAGCATCTCCTTAGGCTAAATACCCACCTCAAGTACAGTTTGGTGCAAAAATGTTTGAAATCAAGGGACTGGTGCTGTGGCGTAGAAGGTTAAGCCTCCACTTGCAGTGTCAACATCCCATATGGATGCTGGTTCGAGTCCCAGCTGCCCTTCTTCCCATCCAGCTCCCTGCTAATGCACCTGGGAAAACAGCAGAAAATGGCCGAAGTGCTTGGGCCCCTGGCCACACATGGGAGACCCAGAAGAAGCTCCTGGCTCCTGGCTTTAGTCTGGCCCAGCCCTGGCCATTGTGGCCATTTGGGGAGTGAACCTGCAGATGGGAGAGCTCTCTCATCCTCTCTCTCTCTCTCTCTCTCATTCTGCCTTTCAAATAAATAAATATTTTTAAAAAAGTTTGAAATCCATGCATAAGTTTTTTATAATACTCATTTCCATCATCATTTTGAAGATCCCTCATATGCATAACTCAAGGATTTTTGTGCCAAGATAATATTTTTATTAATATTTATTTGAGAGAGAGAGAGAGAGAGAGACAGATCTTCCATCTGCTGGTTCACTATCCAAATGGCTCCAACCGTCAGGTCTGAGCCAGGCTAATGCAGGAGCCTGGAATTACATCTGGGTCTCCCACATAGATGACTGGGGCCCAAGCATTTGAGTCATCATCTGCTGCCTCCCAGGAGCAGTAGCAGGGAGCTGGATTAGAAGCAGAGGAAGGACTTGAATGGGCACTTTAGATACAACACATGGGGCCCTGGAGCAGCGACTTAACCCACTGCACTGCTTGCTTCACATAGGGAATTTTTTAAAAAAAATTATTAGTTGGCTGGCGCCGCGGCTCACTTGGCTAATCCTCCACCTGCAGCGCTGGCACCCCAGGTTCTAGTCCCAGTTGGCGTGCCGGTTCTGTCCCGGTTGCCCCTCTTCCAGGCCAGCTCTCTGCTGTGGCCTGGGAGTGCAGTGGAGGATGGCCCAAGTGCTTGGGCCCTGCACCCCATGGGAGACCAGGAGAAGCACCTGGCTCCTGCCTTCGGATCAGCACGGTGCGCTGGCCGCAGTGGCCATTCGGGGGTGAACCAACGGAAAAGGAAGACCTTTCTCTCTGTCCCTCTCACTGTCCACTTTGCCTGTCAAAAATAAATATTATTAGTTAATTTATTTTATTTATTTGAAAGGCAGAGAGACAAAGAGAGAGACAGCAACAGAGCTCTCCTATCTGCTGGTCCCTTCTTCAAATGCCTAGAAGAGCCAGAGTTAGGTCAGGCAAAAACCCAGAACTCAATCCAGGTCTCCCATGTGGGTGGCAGGGACCCAAGTACCTGAGCCATTACCACTGCTTTCTAGGGTGTATGTTAACAGGAAGCTGGAGTTGGAAGTGGAGCCAGAACTCATACCAGGCCTCTGATGCGGTATGTGGGCATCCCAAGGGATATCTTAACTGCTGCACAAAAGTCCCACCCATAGGAAATTTTTTAAAAATTAAAAAGCACATGGGTGGGTGTTGTGGTTCTGCAGGTTAAGCTACCACTTGAGATGCCTACATCCAATATCAAAGTGCCTGGGTTCAAATCCTGTTATTTCCTCTTAGTACACAGCCTGGGAGGCAGCAGGTGATGGTTCAAGTACTTGAACCCTGCTACTCATGCAAGATACTTGGATGGAGTTCCCAGTTCCTGGTTTCAACCTGGCCCAGCCTTAGCTATTGTGGGCATTTGGAAAATGAACCAGTGAATGGGGGAATCACTGTTTCTCTCTGTGTGTCTTTCTCTGCCCTTCAAGGAAATAAACAAAAAATTGTGTAGCTAAACAGATTTTTTTAAAGCACAATTTCACATTCTTATTCCCAACCCATGTCCTGTGTTCCAAGACTTTAAGTTTCCCAGGAGTCGCTGGGGTTTGGGGACCACCGACCACATACACATCACACCCCTTCTCTGAATAGGTGGGAGTACAGGGAGTGGGCACTGCTTAGAGTTGGGAGGCTGTTGTAATGATTTGGATGCTGAGAATGATGGCTTTGAGAAGTTTAACTACTTTGGTGTACTGCCTCAGTTTACTCTCCTGTGTAAAGTTCTTAGTATCTTTCCTAGCATAGTGCTCCAGGCATATTAACTGCTGCTGATATTGCTGCTACCACCGAAGGGAGTTCTGGATCAGGGATACCCATCTCCACCACTTTTTTTTTTTAATTTTTTTGGACAGGCAGAGTGGACAGTGAGAGAGACAGACAGAAAGGTCTTCCTTTTCCGTTGGTTCACCACCACCCCCAATGGCTGCTGCAGCCAGTGCACCATGCTGATCTGAAGCCAGGAGCCAGGTGCTTCTCCTGGTCTCCCGTGCGGGTGCAGGGCCCAAGGACCTGGGCCATCCTCCACTGCACTCCCGGGCCACAGCAGAGAGCTGGCCTGGAAGAGGGGCAACCGGGACAGAATCTGGTGCCCCGACCGGGACTAGAACCTGGTGTGCCCGCACCGCAGGCGGAGGATTAGCCCATTGAGCTGCGGCGCCAGCCTTTCTCCACCACTTTCAAGCTGTGGGAATCTGAGCAAGCTCTCTGAACTTGTTCCACCCCTGTTTTGCAAGGGATGGAAAATCACTGTGTCACAAGGTTGCTATTAGGCTGCAAGGCACTCAGTGTATGAGAAGCACTCAGCAAACAGTAGCTGGGAGCAGCTTTAAATATCTCCAGGGATCAGCAGCCTTGTCCTCCAGGGGCCGCGCCGATGATGACCTTGCAGGAGTGTGGGTACGCCGTCACCTGAATGCATCCAGAAGCTATCGTTACCTGTTTTTTCCACTGGCGAGTGTGTTTTTCCCAGGCTGGGACACGTGTGTGCTTCACACACCTGTGCGTGGAGCCCGGGTAGCCAAAGGTCAAGGTACAAAGAGTGCAGAGGTTTGGGGAGCTAGCCCATGACCCCCACAGGTCTATCTTCCTATGGCCTCTGTGCCACATTCTGCATTGTTGCAGTTAGCATGCCCTCCTTCCAGGAGGGAAAGGTTGTGGTAGCAGCCAGGCCCCTACCCACAACACTCCCACCCCCAGGTGCTCTGCCTGAGCCCCAGCACCTGAGAATTTGACCAGACTGCACTGGGGAAGACTTCCAGTGGCTGGGAGAGGGCCAGAGAAGGAGGGAGGTGGCAGGTGGGACTCAGTCCCTCCTGAACTCAGCCACCTTGGCTTTCTTCACTCCCTGTCCAGAGATGGTGCTGCGACATCCTGACCGCCAGATCCAGCACATAGCTTGGTCCTGCTGTGTGATGTTGGGGCAGTTGCTTAGCCTCTCTCAGCCTCCATTGTCACCTCTGTCCCAGACCGAGTGCCTGGGTTTCAGTCTCAGCTGTGCTCCCAGTTCCGGTTCCCTGCAGATGCACATCCTGGGGACAGCAGGGATGGATTCAAGTACGTGAGTTCCTATTACCCCCCGGGGAGACCCAGACTTAGCCCTGGATTCCTGGTTTCAGTCTTACCCAGCCTCGGCTGTTATGGGCATTTTGGGGGTAAAACAGGAGATCTCTCTCTGCCTCTCTCTCTTTTGGCCTTTCAAATAAGTAAAATTCATTAATTAGTTAATTTTAAAAGCTTCAAATTAAATATAATGTGCAATCCTGGATGTGATCCTGGAATAAAATAAGACACTCAGTAAAAACTCAGGAAATCTGAAAGAGCATGAGCTTATTAATACTAATATTGGCAATAATAATAATAATATGCTAATATTGCTTCATTGACTATAAATAATGTACCATACCAATGTAAATGTTAATAATAGGGGAAACTGGCCGGCGCCGCGGCTCACTAGGCTAATCCTCCGCCTAGCGGCGCTGGCACACCGGGTTCTAGTCCCGGTTGGGGCGTCGGATTCTGTCCCGGTTGCCCCTCTTCCAGGCCAGCTCTCTGCTGTGGCCAGGGAGTGCAGTGGAGGATGGCCCAGGTGCTTGGGCCCTGCACCCCATGGGAGACCAGGAAAAGCACCTGGCTCCTGGCTCCTGCCATCGGATCAGCACGGTGCGCCGGCCGCGGCGGCCATTGGAGGGTGAACCAACGGCAAAGGAAGACCTTTCTCTCTGTCTCTCTCTCTCACTGTCCACTCTGCCTGTCAAAAATAATAATAATAATAATAATAATAATAATAATAGGGGAAACTGGGGAGAGGGAGGTGGGAACTGTTGGCTCAATAAAAATAAGTAAATGCTGAATGGGTGCTGTGGTATAGAAGGTTGAGCCACCACCCGCAGTGCCGGCATACCATATGGGTGCCACTCGAGTTCCAGCTGCTCCACTTCCGATCCAGTTCCCTGCTAATGCACTTGGGAAAGCAGTGGAAGATGGCCCAAGTACATGGGCCCCTGCCACTCACGTGGGAGCCCCAGAAGAAACTCCTGGCTCCTGCCTTCGGCCTGGCCCAGCCCTGGCCCTTATAGCAATTTGGGGAGTGAACCAGCAGATGGAAGATATTTCTCTCTGTCTCTCTCTCTCTCTCTCTCTCTCTCTCTATATATATATATATATATATATGTATGTATATATATATCTGTCTTTCAAATACATAAATACTTAAAAATAAATAAAAAGAAGTAAATGAACAGATAATTAAAATAAAACAGAAATAACTAACAAGGCCCTCCCCAACTCCAGATTGTTGTAGAAATCACTTAAGAACTCAAGAAGAGCAGCAAGTGCAGAGAGGTGGTTCGATTCTAAATACTACACAGTACAGCTTGAGTATTTGTAGTCTGCAATGCCTGCGACCAGAAGAGTTTTAGATTTTGGAAGTTTTTAGATGTACAAATATTTGCATATGCATAATGAGATATCTTGGGGATGGGACCCAAGTCTACACATGAAATTCACAGATGTTTCATACACTTTTTTTTTAAAAGATATATTCATTTATTTGAAATACAGAGTTACAGAAAGGCAGAGGCCATTCCCCAAATGGCCACAGCAGCTGGAGCTGGGCCAATCCAAAGCCAGGAGCAAGGAGCTTCTTCCAGGTCTACCGCTCAGGTGCAGGGGTCCAAGGACTTGGGCCATCTTTCACTGCTTTCCCAGACCATAGCAGAGAGCTGGGTCAGAAGTAGAGCAGCCAGGACTGGCACCAGCGCCCATATGGGATGCCGGCACTGCAGGTGGTGGCTTTATCCGCTTTGCCACAGCACTGGGCCCTCATACACATCTTCTGCACACAGCCTGAAGGTAATTGTACATGATATTTTAGTGCTCTTGTGTGGTTTTTTTTTTTAAGATTTATTTATTTATTTGAAAGTCAGAGTTACACAGAGAGAGAGGAGAGGCGGGGGGGGGGGGTGTCTTCCATCTGTTGGTTCACTCCCCAATTGGCCGCAATGGCCAGATCCGAAGCCAGGAGCTTCCTCTGGGTCTCCCACGTGGGTGCAGGGGCCCAAGGACTTGGCCCATCTTCTACTGCTTTCCCAGGACATAGCAGAAAGCTGGATCGGAAGTGGAGCAGCCGGAACTCAAACCAGCGCCCATATGGGATGCTGGCACTGCAGGCCAGGGTGTTAACCCACTGCGCCACAGCGCCGGCCCCTGGTGCTCTTGTGTTTTTACTGTGACCAATCACATATGGTCCAATGTGGAATTTTCCACTTGTGGCATCATGATGGTGCTCAAAAAGTGTCAGACTTTGGAGCATTTCAGAATTTGGATTTTCGGTGAGGGTTGCTCAGTCTGTGTAGGAAATAAAAATCTACCGAGCAGATAACAGGTCAGTACTCGCCAGGGTATGGGAGAGAGAGAGAGAGAGAGAGACTGCTGATGGGTATAAGGAAACTGCTGGAACTGATGCAAATGTTCCGGGACTAGAAGAAGCATCGATTGCACAACACTGTGCGTGAGCTAAGAGCCACTGAATCATTCACTTCAAAGTGGTTCATGTTATGTTACCCGAAGTTTCACCTAGAAAACCCTTTATTATTCTACAAGTCAGGCCCAAACCTTTGGAATTCCAAAGTCCAGTATTTTCTCACAATTCCACACCAGGCAGCAAGGAAGGGAGTGGTACTGCTGTGGTACTGGGGTGGTTGGGGGGAACAAAACGGGTACCCGGCAATCAGACGGACTTAAGCTTGACCACCCTGCTATGCTGGTGGCTCGCTGTGGGACCTCAGATAAGTTATTTCACTTCTCCGAGCCTGTCTCCCCATTGGCAAAGTGGGAGAGCGATGGGACTGTTCACAGCACAGACACGAGGCAGCCCCCTTTGCCCACTCGTCCAGCTGGGCTGACGGCTTATGCTCTGCCACCCTGAGTTGAGTTTCAAGGCACGGGTGTGGGACAACCAAGATTCTGAGATCTGCAACCTGCAGATATCACCTTTGGCTACACAAATCTATGTCATTGTTTCCAGTGATCCCTCATGGTTTATTCCTGCAACAAACTCAAGGCCAACTCAGAGTAGACTGAAAGCAATGTAAACAGTGTTATCTTGGGGGCGTGGGGCCACGGTTTATAAGCAGCGTGGTCACCGGCCTCTTCAGCTCTTCTGGCTCACTGCCTTGACTTCAAGATGAAATTCCTTGTCCTGGCTGCTCTGCTCACAGGTAGGCACCCCCTGCCCCTGGGTATGCACTGTGATCCCCGCCCCCACCAGCGTGGGGCCCCACAGTCATGGCCGACAGGTGGGCCCCACCTGGAGTCTCATTGTTTTGGGGTTCTCTTCTCTTCCCTCAAATCCCCCCATGGTATGAACTCCGGTGACCCCATGCAGAAAGGTCTAGCCGGCCCACCCACGGTAAACAAGTCCCCCTTCTTCCTCCCCTTCCTGGTACCCATGCACCCTTGCCCCAAATTCTTATCTTGTTGATTCATTTATGCTTTTCTGTTCTACTCACCTCAAACCATGGGCTCCATAAACAGGAGTAGTGCTATAGGCACCACATATTGAAAGAATTAGTGGCGTCAGACGCACTGGGATTCTAACCCACCTCTCTCATCCATCCTCCATTGATGGAGACATCCAAGATACCAAGCTCTGGGTTGAGACTGGGAACCCAGAGTGAACAAGCCATACACACACACACACACACACACACACACAGAGGAGCAGTGTCTTTGTGCAAAACAGGCCTTTGCAGAGCTGGCTGGATAAGAGAGAGAGAGAGGGAGAGAGGGAGAGAGGGAGAGGGAGAAAGAGAGAGATCTGGAGAGTGGCCAGGGCAGGTCGGCCACTCTACTGTGTGAGCAGTCTCTGCTGTTGGGCGCAGCTTCTGTTGGCTACCACAGGGAAGGCTGCTCTAGGAGATAGTGACCTGCTGCCTCCCTGGCACAGTGGGTAAGACGCCACACATCGAGGCCAGTGCCCTGGTGCAGTGACTGAAGTCACCAGCCACAGCATGGGCTTCCCATATGCACGTCTGTTCAAGTCCCAGCTGCTCCACTTCTGATGCAGTTCCCTGTTAATGTGCATGGGAGAAACAGCAAAAAATGGCCCAAGTGCTTGGGCCCCTGCACCCACGTGGGAGACTTGGAAGAAGTTCTAGGCTCCTGCCTTTGTGGTCATTTGGGGAGTGAACCAGCAGATCTCTCTCTCTCTCTCTCTCTCTCTCTCTCTCTCTCTTTCTCTCTGTAACTCTGCCTTTCAAATAAATACTCTTTTTAAAAACATCCCACGCATCTTGGGACGTCCACACCCTGTATCAGAGTGCCTGGGTTCAAGTCCTGCCTCTGCTTCCCATCCAGCTGTCTCTGATGCAGCACCCTGGGAGGCAGCAGGTGATGGCTCAAGTACTTGAGTCCCTGCCACCCTCAAGGGAGACCCAGATGGAAGTCCAGGATCCCAGCTTAACCCTGGCTGTTGTGGGCATTGGGGAGTGAAGCAGTAATGGCAGATTTCCCTCTGTCTCTCTCTGCCTTTCAAATAAAATGAAAATAAAACAAAAGCTTTTTTTAAAATGAAGCTAAGTGAAAGAAGTCCAACAGGAAAGACCACAGACTGGAAGGCTCCATTTCTCTGAAGGGTCCAGCACAGACAAATCCAGAGACAGAATGCAAATTGGAGGTGGCCAGAGGTTGGGAGGAGAAAGGGGGTACTGCTTGCTAATTGGACATGGAGGTTTTTTGGCGGCGACAGAAATGTTTAGGAATCAGTGGCAATGGTGGCACAACTTGTGAAAATACTAAAAGCCACCGAATTGTTCATCTTGAATTATTCAAATGGTGTAATTTACGTTTTTTAAATACTTTTTTTAAAGATCTATTTATGTATTTGAAAGAGTTACACAGAGAGAAGGAGAGGCAGAGAGAGAGAAAGAGAGAAAGAGAGAGGTCTTCCATCTACTGGTTCACTCCCCAGTTGACTGCACTGGCCAGAGCTGTGCCCATCTGAAGCCAGGAGTCAGGAGCTTCTTCCGGGTCTCCCACATGGGTGCAGGGGCCCAAGGACTTGGGCCATCTTCCACTGCTTTCCCAGGCATAGCAGAGAGCTGGATAGGAAGTGGAGCAGCCGGGACTGAAACTGGCACCCATATGGGATGCTGGCACTGCAGGCGGCGGCTTTACCTGCTATGCCACAGCGCTGGCCCCAAAGTCAATACATTTTTTAAAAACTTTTCTTTAAAAAAAAAAATTCCTACTCATTTACCAGGTTCTGAGTCCTAGACCCGTTCCCAGGAGGCAGCAGGTCTGGAGCAAGGGAGGCAGCGGGGCAAGCCAGGGAGCCCCCTGGGAGCAGGTGGAGCCGGCCAGGGCCCACTTGAACTCCGCTGTGTGTTTCTGCAGCGGGCACAGCTGCGAGCGGCGTCTCACCACGAGCCTTGTGGCAGTTCCGAGGCATGATCCAGTGCACGATCCCCGGGAGCTCCCCCTACCTGGAATTCAACGGCTACGGCTGTTACTGTGGCTTGGGTGGCTCAGGCACGCCTGTGGATGAACTGGACAGGTAAGTGGTACACACGGAGAGAGATGGGGGAGGGACACAAGCCAAGGCCCCCTTGAGGCACAGAAAAGGGACTTTTATTCACCCCTTGTCCCATGAAGACACCTGGCACTCTCTCTTAGGGATGTGAGACACGTAGCGGATGGTCCTGCCCTCTAGTGGCAGGATGTGACAACACAGGACATTTACCTCTAAGCGTCCCTGTAGCCCTGCCTGTGTCAGGATGGTGGCTTGGGAACACACTGGTCCTTCCTGTCTATGGTTCCCACCTTGTCCATTGAATTATCCACAAGTTGAAAATATTCACAAAAAGCTTGAGTCTGGCTTGACTATCTCCAGACTTTTTTTTTTCTTGTCATTTCCACCTCAACAAAATAGCATTGCAACTACACTGAAGACTTCAGAGCCGCCTAGAGATGACTTAGTGTGAACAGGATGCGCATCAGCCATATGCAATGCTACACCAGTCAGTGGAAGGGACTTGGGCACTGGGAGATTTTGGTTTCCATGAGAGGTTCTGGAGCCGGTCCCCAGGGTACCCCGTATATGACTTTCCTGTGCTCCTGCAGTCATGCTAAGACTTTCAATAAGCCCGTGATAAAAGGACTTGCATCTTTCCCAAGCCATAGGACCACTTCTCCTGGGACATCTTGCCGAAGTCACCTCCACCTGCTCCTCCGAGAGAGCGGATGAGGGCGGCTCCTGCCTCAATTGTCCCTCCTCTCCAGGTGCTGCCAGACACACGACCAGTGCTACACCCAGGCCAAGAAGTTGAGCAGCTGTTCGTTCCTGGTGGACAACCCCTACACCAACTCCTACTCCTACTCGTGCTCCGGCACTACCGTCACATGCAGCAGTAGGTTTCCCTCTTTCTTACCCGACAGGTTCCAGGAGGCCGCCTACTGACGACAGCCTCCATGTACTGACGGTTCTGTGGGTGCTGGGCAGTGTCTCCCTTAAATCCTCGTCACAACCTATGGGATAGGTACTCTCATTATCCCCACTTTACAGATGAGGAAACTGAGACTTACAAGACTGAGCCCAAAGTCATGCAACTCATAAGCGGTGGTGTCTGGCTTTTGAACACAACTCTACGTGACTGAAAGGCGTCTGCTCTTAACTGTCATGCTATGCAAACTTCCTATTTAAGAAGAAGTCTGAGCTACTATGTATGAGGCTCTTACTACATGCCAGCTGTCAAGCTAAAAACATGTAGAAAGCCCACTGAAACATTAAATTGAAAGATACATTTATTTTGGTGTAAAAAAGGTTTTTAAATCCATGCATCATTTTTTTTTTTTTGACAGAGTGGACAGTGAGAGAGAGAGAGACAGAGAGAGCAGAGAAAGGTCTTCCTTTGCCGTTGGTTCACCCTCCAATGGCCACTGTGGCTGGTGCACTGCGGCCAGCGCACTGCGCTGATCCGAAGGCAGGAGCCAGGTGCTTCTCCTGGTCTCCCATGGGGTGCAGGGCCCAAGCACTTGAGCCATCCTCCACTGCACTCCCGGGCCACAGCAGAGAGCTGGCCTGGAAGAGGGGCAACCGGGACAGAATAAGGCACCCCCAACCACGACTAGAACCCGGTGTGCCGGCGCCACTAGGCAGAGGATTAGCTTAGTGAGCCGCGGTGCTGGCCATGCATCATTTTTGATCATGTGTATTTTCCAGGAATGTTATAAAGACCCTATTGTCAGCCGGCGCTGCGGCTCACTAGGCTAATCCTCCCCCTTGCAGCGCCGGTACACCGGGTTCTAGTCCCGGTCAGGGCACCGGATTCTGTCCCGGTTGCCCCTCTTCCAGGCCAGCTCTCTGCTGTGGCCAGGGAGTGCAGTGGAGGATGGCCCAGGTGCTTGGGCCCTGCACCCCATGGGAGACCAGGATAAGTACCTGGCTCCTGCCATCGATCGGATCAGCGCGGTGCGCCAGCTGCAGCGTGCCAGCCGCAGCAGCCATTGGAGGGTGAACCAACGGCAAAAGGAAGACCTTTCTCTCTGTCTCTCTCTCTCATTGTCCACTCTGCCTGTCAAAAAAAAAAAAAAAAAAAAAAAAAAAAAAAAAAAAAGACCCTATTGTCCAAAACAGTTTCTCGTATTTCAAAGATTCTGGTCTTATCCACTAAGTTATGCAGCACATATGGTGAAACACTAGAGTGGTTTTTTTTTTTTAAGATTTATTATTTATTTAAAAAGCAGAGTGACAGAGATAGAGGTCTTCCATCCACTGGGAGACCACTTCCATTCACGCCCCCAAATGGCTGCAACAATTGGGGCTAGGCCAGGCTGAAGCCAAGAGCCTGAAGTGCCACTCTGGTCTCCCATGTGGGTGCAGGGGCCCAAACACTTGGGCCATCTTCTGCTGCTTTCCCAAGAGCATTAGCAGGGAGCAGGATCTGAAACAGAGCAGCCAGGAATGGAACTACTGCTCTGATCGGGGGTAAGGGCATCACAGACAGCAGTTTTACCTGCTGAACCACAATGCCAGCCTCTTTGCTTAATTGATCAGTCCCAAGTGTGCACCCATGGAATGATCACCAGCTTATTCCAATGAATTCTTCCTGTCTCTGGGTGGTAGAAAGCAGGGCCCACATGGTCAGTCCTTTCTTCTTGTCCCTCTCCAGGCAAAAACAAAGAATGTGAGGCCTTCATTTGTGACTGCGACCGCAAAGCTGCCATCTGCTTTTCCAAGGCGCCCTACAACAAGGAGTACAAGGACCTGGATTCCAAGTACTGCTAGGTGCACCAGTCACCACGGAAAGCATCATCCTCACCTGCCTCCCTGGCTTCACCTTACACTGAGCCCTTCAATAAAGCACTTGCTGGCAAGACCTCGTGTTTGGAGAGTGCTTTAATCTCTGATCCTAAACATCACTAGGTCTCTGCCACGTCTTCTGTGAACATCACTCCTCCCAGCCTTGGAGACTGAAGTTGAATTAGCAGGATTCAAGCACGCAAAGCCTGAATAACGACGAGCAGTCATCACCTGCTGAGTGTTGTGGTGGTGTCAGGACTGTGCATCTCTCTCTCTCTCTCTTTTTTTTTTTTTTTTTTTTTTGGACAGCAGAGTGGACAGTGAGAGAGAGAGACAGAGAGAAAGGTCTTCCTTTTGCCGTTGGTTCACCCTCCAATGGCCACCGCGGCCGGCGCGCTGCAGCCGTCGCACCGCGCTGATCTGATGGCAGGAGCCAGGAGCCAGGTGCTTTTCCTGGTCTCCCATGGGGTGCAGGGTCCAAGCACTTTGGGCCATCCTCCACTGCACTCCCTGGCCACAGCAGAGGGCTGGCCTGGAAGAGGGGCAACCGGGACAGAATCCGGCGCCCCGACCTGGACTAGAACCCGGTGTGCCGGCGCCGCAAGGTGGAGGATTAGCCTAGTGAGCCGCGGCGCCGGAGGACTGTGCATCTCTAAGTCCCCTGCACAGCCCTCTGAGACACTGGCACTATTAGAAAAACTTATTTTCGGCCAGCGCCACGGCTCACTAGGCTAATCCTCTGCCTTGCGGGGCCGGCACACCGGGTTCTAGTCCCGGTTGGGGAGCCAGATTCTGTCCTGGTTGCCCCTCTTCCAGGCCAGCTCTCTTCTGTGGCCAGGGAGTGCAGTGGAGGATGGCCCAAGTGCTTGGGCCCTGCACCCCATGGGAAACCAGGATAACTACCTGGCTCCTGCCATCGGATCAGCGCAATACGCCGGCCGCAGTGCGCCGGCCACAGTGGCCATTGGAGGGTGAACCAACGGCAAAGGAAGACCTTTCTCTCTGTCTCTCTCTCTCACTGTCCACTCTGCCTGTCAAAAAAAAAAAAAAGAAAAAAAAAAGAAAAAACTTATTTTCTCAGGCCGGCGCTGCGGCTCACTAGGCTAGTCCTCTGCCTGCGGCACCGGCACCCTGGGCTCTAGTCCCGGTTGGGGCACTGGGTTCTGTCCCGGTTGCTCCTCTTCCAGTCCAGCTCTCTGCTGTGGCCCAAGTGCTTGGGCTCTGCACCCGCATGGGAGACCAAGACAAGCACCTGCCTCCTGGCTTCGGATTGGCACAGTGCGCCGGCCGTAGCAGCCATTTGAGGGGTGAACCAACAGAAAGAAAGACCTTTCTCTCTGTCTCTCTCTCTCTCTCACTGTCTAACTCTGCCCGTCAAAAAAAAGAAAAAAAAAAACTTATTTTTCCAAACTCAAGTTTGGTGGGAGAAGTTCCTTGCCCAGTGATATCATCTAGTGAGCGGCAGAGAAAGGAGCTGAACCTCGCTCGTGTTTAAAGGAGTTGAACATACACCCTTGTTTAATATTAGTGACTCAGAGATCTCCCATCAGCTGGTTCACTCCACAAATGGCAGGGCTGAACACTGAACCGCCGTGCCAATGCCGCCTGCCTTCTTTTTTTAAGTTTATCTATTTTCATACACTTGAAACAAGCAGAAACAGATCTTCCATGAACTGGTTCACTCCCCAAATGCCTGCAACAGCCAGGACTGGGCCAGGTGGAAGCCAGGAGACAGGAACTCCCCCCAGGTCTTCCATGTGGGTGGGTAGTTGCCCAAGCACTGGGGCCATCACCTGTCAGATCAGAAGCAGAGTAACCAGGACTTGAAACAGAAGTATGGGCATCGCAAGCGGCAGCTCAGCCCACTGTGCCACGGCACCCACTCCAGAACACATGCTGTTAACTGCCTCCCTGATGTATTGAAGTCTTTAGTATGTGCCAGCTCTCACCTGCTCTCATTCCTGTTTTTATTTCCAATGCGTTAAGCTGTTTCTCCCTACAATTCTTTTTTCTAAATTGTTCAAATACTTCACCATCCTCTGCAAGCTGATTTTCATGTTATAGTAATCAAATATAATAACCAATAACAGAGGTCGGCACTGTGGCGCAGTTGGTTAACACGCAGCTTGCAATGCCAGCATCCCATATCTGAGTGACAATTCAGGTCCCCGATACACTGCTTTTTTTTTTTTTTTTTTTTTTTGACAGGCAGAGTGGACAGTGAGAGACAGAGACAGAGAAAGGTCTTCCTTTGCCGTTGGTTCACCCTCCAATGGCCACTGCAGCCGGCGCTGAGCCCATCTGAAGCCAGGAGCCAGGTGTTTCTCCTGGTCTCCCATGCGGGTGCAGGGCCCAAGCACTTGGGCCATCCTCCACTGCACTCCCTGGCCACAGCAGAGAGCTGGCCTCGAAGAGGGGCAACCAGGACAGAATCCGGTGCCCCGACCGGGACTAGAACCCAGTGTGCCGGCGCCACAGGCGGAGGATTAGCCTAGTGAACCATGGCGCCGGCCCTGATACTCTGCTTCTAATCCAGTTTCTCGTTAATGCATCTGGGAGGATAGCAGAAGACAGCCCAAGTGCTTGAGCCCCTGCCACCCATGCGGGAGACGTGCATGGAGTTCCTGGCTCCAGGATCTGGCCTGGCCCAGCCCAGCCCTAGCTGTAGGAGCCATTTAGGGAGTGAAGCAGCAGATGGAAGGTCTCTCTCTCTTGCTCTCTCTCTCTCTCTCTGTGTGTGCGTGCTTCTCCCTGCCTCTCCCTCTCTGTTACTCCGCCTCTCAAATGAATAAATGAATCTTTGACAATATAGAATTACAGAGAGACAGATCTTCCATCTGCTGCACCATATGGGATGCCAGCATTCCAGGCCGTGGCTTCACCACTAGGCCACAACACCAGCCCAGACCATAAAGTCTTTCATCACTAGAAAGAAACGGAAAGTCTCTGTTTGCATGGAAGAAAAGTGGTCTTTTAGGAAATGAGTGCTTATACTCTCAATCCACTTATTTTTCTAGATGACCAAACAGGAGAAAACAAAGACTCGGGTACAAAAGGCTGTAGCTGGGCCCTAAAATACCCTTTGGAGTAAAAATATACTTTTTTTTTTCATTATCCCAAGGGCTCGGCAGAGAACAAATTGTTTTAACAGTACTTTAAAGAGCATGCGCTGGGTGCTCTTTATGGGAAATGGGTAATGGAAAGTACAATACAATGGCTAAGCTGACTTAAATGAAAAAAACCTAACTGGACTTAGAGTGATGTGACGACGGGCTCACATTCCAGCAGCCACAGTATTTTCATAGTGCTTAACGCGTGCCACGTGCTCCTAAAATAAGTCCCTGAAGAAAGCACAGTTTGGCGCAGCCTGTTCAGCAGACGAGAAAACAGCCACGTGGCTGTATTTACATTCTCACGTCACGTGACACTTGGCGCCCAACCCCAGTCAATGTTTCGCCTCTAGCCCCACTGCCGGAGGGATTTCAGGGTAGGGTGTGTAACTGGGCAGCGTCTGAGCACGTGACTCTTAGGCGCTTTTCTATTGGTGAACAGTGGCCCAGCCTCTATTCTAACCCCCCACCCCGTGCCTGCCAGGCCCAGGCCCCGCCCCCCTCGGCGCCTGAACTGCGCAGGCGCAGTAACTGGTCTCGCTAGCTGCTGGCGGCGTGTCCGTGAGGTGACTGCGGCTGGGTGCGCGGGTTCCTGGCTTCCAGGTGGCGGTTTCCTCCTGAACCGGAGCCTGAAAGGACAGCGTATGACAAAAGGGCTCGCGTAGGTGTCTGGGGCCAATTTTCCTGCTTTGCTCTAACCTCAGGGCCGCTAACCCGTCCACCGGCAGTTTCCGGTTGGCAACCCCAGAGCGTCAGTGCTGCGTTGAGCGGTGAGGGGCCCGGGAGGGAACGTGGGGCGCGGGAAAGCAAAGGGGAGCCGAGATGTGGGGTGGCCAGGGGGAGGTCAGGAGAGGCGAGCGGATGTCGGCTTCCCCAAAGTCCGCACTTAGGCCGGCGCTGCGGCTCACTAGGCTAATCCTCCACCTGCGGCGCCAGCACACCGGATTCTGTCCCGGTTGCTCCTCTTCCAGGCCAGCTCTCTGCTGTGGCCCGGGAGGGCAGTGGAGGATGGCCCAAGTGCTTGGGTTCTGCACCCCATGGGAGACCAGGAGGAAGCGCCTGGCTCCTGGCTTCAGATCGGCTCAGCGCCGGCCGTAGCGGCAATTTGGGGGGTGAACCAACGGAAGGAAGACCTTTCTCTCTGTCTCTCTCTCTCTAACTCTGCCTGTCAAAAAATAATAATAAAAATTAAAAAGTCCGCACTTAAACTCCACCCGCTCCTTGGAGAGAGAGAGGAGTGAAGGCCCGTGCGGTGCTAACCACGCGTTAGCATTGGCTTTGGTGGTGGGCGTGAGCTTCCTTTGGCGTGCGCTCCCATTCCCGCCTGGTGGACGCATGTTCTTCTCCGAAGACCCAGCCTAGGCCACTTCTGGACATTTCTTGAACCGTGTCCTTCCTCTGGTACGGTTGTCCAGTTACCCCACAAGGTGTTCAGAGCGGTGGAGCGAGTTGATTCCTGGCCTGGTCACCCTAGGTGACCTTGAATAAATGATGTCTCCAAGCTTCCTCATTTTTCAAAAGAAATGATACGGTTGTGGGATTTCAGTAAGAGAATGTGCATAAAATGCTTCCTGCCGAACAGCTATTGATAAATGTTCACGAAATATTGTTTTCCTAAGGGGTAGGAGAGAATACAGGCTTTACATTTCTTTAAGCTTTATGACACCAAGATTTTTATTTCTAATTTTTTAATAAAAAATTAAGATTTATTTATTTGAAAGGCAGAGAGAGAGAGATGGATCTTCTATGTGCTTGGTCACTCCCTAAATGGCTGCAACAGGCAGGACTAGGCCAGACCGAACCCAGGAGCTAGGAACTACAACCGGGTCTCCCACATGGATGGCAAGGACCCAAGCACTTGGGCCATCCTCTGCTGCTTTCCCAGGTACATTAGCAGGGAGCTGGATCTGAAGTGGAGCAGCGGGGACTCCAGCTGGCCTCTGATATGGGATGCCAGTGTCAAACCCACTGAGCAAGAACAATGGCCCTTGTGATTAAAAAAAAAAAATGCTCCTCTGAGAAAAATCATTGTGAAGTTGGGGTAAAGGAATTCTCATTAGGGGCAGAGACCTCCCTTACCTGCTGCCATACTGTAATTATAATGGCTGACATTGGCTTTTTTAAGATTTTATTTATTTATTTGAGAAGCAGAGTTACAGACAGAGAGAGAGATAGACAGAAAGGTCTTCCTTTTGGTTCACTCCCCAAATGGCTGAAACGGCCAGAGCTGCGCTGATTGGAAGCCAGGAGCCAGGTACTTTCTCCCATCTCCCATGCGGGTGCAGCGGCCCAATGATTTGGGCCATCTTCTGCTTTCCCAGGCCATAGAGAGCTGGATTGGAAGAAGAGCAGCTGGGACTAGAACCTGGCACCCGTATGGGATGCCAGTGCTGCAGGCGGAGGATTAACCCACTGTGCCATGGCACTGGCCCCGTATTTTTTTTTTTTTTTTTGAAAGATTTATTTATTTATTTGAAAGAGTTACACAGAGAGAGGAGAGGTAGAGAGAGGGAGAGAGAGAGGGGTCTTCCATCCGCTGGTTCACTCCCCAATTGGCCGCAATGGCTGGAGCTTCTTCCAGGTCTCCCACATGGGTGCAGGGGCCCAAGGACCTGGGCCATCTTCTACTGCTTTCCCAGGTCATAGCAGAGAGCTGGATCGGAAGTCGAGCAGCCCGGTCTTTAACCAGTGCCCATATGGGATGCCGGCACTTCAGGCCAGGGCGTTAACCTGCTGTGTCACAGCCCAGGCCCCTAATTTTTTTTATTTATTTATTTATTTATTTATTTTACAGGCAGAGTGGACAGTGAGAGAGAGACAAAGAGAAAGGTCTTCCTTTTGCCGTTGGTTCACCCTCCAATGGCTGCTGCTGCCAGCGCGCTACAGCCACTGCACCACGCTGATCCAAAAGCAAGAGCCAGGTACTTATCCTGGTCTCCCATGGGGTGCAGGGCCCAAACACCTGGGCCATCCTCCACTGCACTCCCGGGCCACAGCAGAGAGCTGGCCTGGAAGAGGGGCAACCGGGACAGAATCCGGCACCCCGACCAGGACTAGAACCCGGTGGGCCAGCGCCGCTAGGCGGAGGATTAGCCTGTTGAGCCGCGGCGCCGGCCCTAATTATTTTTTAAAGATTTATTTTTATTTATTTGAAAGAGTTACAGAAAGAGGTAGACAGAGAGAGAGAGGTCTTCCAACTGTTGGTTCCCTCCCCAGATGGCTGCAATAGCCAGAGCTGCACCTATCTGAAGCCAGGAGCTTCTTCTGGGTCTCCCACATGCATGCAGGGGCCCAAGGACTTGGGACATCTTCTACTGCTACCCCAGGCCATAGCAGAGAGTTGGATCAGAAGAGAGCAGCTGGGACTAGAACCAGCGCCCATATAGGATGCCGGGGCTTCAGGCCAGGGGTTTAACCCTTGCGCCACAGTGCCAACAGCAGAACTCTTGAGTTTTTAAGATTGTGGCTTATCCCAGTTAACTGAAGTTTGCTCCCAAGGCAGGTGCAGGGTGAGCATGTGTTGCCTGCCCTAATTTTAGACAAAAGGCTATCTGGAATAGGCTGTGAGATTAATCTGCTTCACTTTTCAGGGTACACTGACTCTCTTGGGCTAAAGCAGTAATCAAACAAGGCTAGCTACTTTCCTCAGCAGAAACAAATCAACTTAATTAAGGCTCACTTGGGAATTAACTGTTTCCTCTCTAAAAACCAGGTTCTAGGCAGGTATCCTATTCTAAAAGGTGAAATCAAATAGTAGAAGTTTTTAGAGAACTTGATCATAAAGGGCCATTCTCTTTTAGCTGAGTAAAATGCATATATATAAACATACAGCCACTAGTGTGTGATTTAAAAATAATTCCTTTATTCATTGGCTAGTAAAACATTCTTTGAAGCCATTGCTCATCTTTTCAAAAAAAAAAATATCAAAATGGTTCAGTTAAAGCCACTTAACCATTTGGAATATTACATTAAGTCAAGTCCTTGGGCCTTAACCCTCTAAATCAGTGAGATCCCTGGGTTAGCACTCTAGAGACTAATGGGGCCTGCACACTTTCCAGGCCGTTTCTTCCGCCAGACAGCATGACAAGGAAGTGAACGCATTTTTCCATCAAGAGCAGCTGCTGCTTTGATCTCATCAGCGTGCAGAATACCTTCCTGCCTCTGAAACCCTCCTGGTTTAGGATGGGCTGGCAGAGATGTTGGTTTGCTGCTCTCTACAGCCTGCAGTCAGTGAGCTTCAGTTAGTTTGAGGAAAAGGGGATGAATTCTTAGGGATCTGAAAAGAAATGAAACGAGTTAATGCCAGGATAAGCTGGGAGTGGGGTAAAGGGAATGACTGTGTTGGTGCACAGTGGTTTAAGCTGCTGCTTGGGAGACCCGCATCCCATACTGGATTGCACAGGAACGGGTTCCTGCTTCTACTTCCTGCTAATGTGCCTGGGAGGCAGCTGATGATGACTTAGGTATTTCTGTCTGCCACCCATGTGGGAGACCCAGATGGAGTCCTGGCTCCTGGCTCAGCCTGGCCTAGCTCTGGCTATGTGGGCATTTAGAGAGTGAAATTAGCAGATGGAAGATCTCTCCCTCTCTAATTCTCTGCCTCTCAAATACATACATACATAAAATAAAATAAAAAAAAAAAAGGAAATGTGAACATCAGCCTTCCATTCAGAAATCCACAGCACTTAGGATATGGAAAGATGCCCACTATATATTGTTGCTTGAAAATAGAATTAATAACACATTCAGTACAGCTTGTTCTAGTTTTGTAAAAACAATTCTAGTTAAATGTTAAATTTTCACTATCTCAGTGGTGGGGTTATATATATTTTTTTCCTTTTAAAGATTTATCTTATTTATTTGAAAGACAAAGTTACAGAGAGAGGTAGGGACGGAGAAACAGAGAGGTCTTCCACCTGCTGGTTCACTCCCAGATCTGAAGCCAGGAGCCAGGAGCTGCTTCTGGGTCTCCCTTTTGGGTGCAGGGGCCCAAAGACTTGGGCCATCCTCCACTGCTCTCCCAGGAGCATCAGCAGGGATACTGGAGTGGAGTGGAGCAGCTGGGACTCAAACCAGTGCCCATATGGAATGTAGACATTGCAGGCCAGGACTTTAACCCGTTGTGCCACAGTGCCGGCCCCTATTACCTTATTTTTCTATGTCATTTTTTAAAGATTTATTTGAAATTGAAAGACAGAGAGAGAAGGGAGGTGGGGAGAATCTTCACTGGTTCTTTCTCCAAATGGCCACAATGGCTGGGGCTGGAACAGGTCAAGGGCCTGAGTACTTGGGCCATCTTCTGCTTACCTAGGCACATTAGCAGGGAGCTAGATCAGAAGTGGAACAGCTGGGACTTGAATTGGCGTCCATATGGGATGCCATCACTGCAGGTGGAGGCTTAATGTTTTATGCCATGGCACCAGTCCCCATCTAAACGTTCTAGAATAAATTTGTATTATTCAAGGAATATGGAATTTAGTTTAGAAGTACATTATTGGAGCCGGCGCCGTGGCTCAATAGGCTAATCCTCCACCTTGCGGCGCCGGCACACCGGGTTCTAGTCCCGGTTGGGGCGCCGGATTCTGTCCCGGTTGCCCCTCTTCCAGGCCAGCTCTCTGCTATGGCCAGGGAGTGCAGTGGAGGATGGCCCAGGTGCTTGGGCCCTGCACCCCATGGGAGACCAGGAAAAAGCACCTGGCTCCTGGCTCCTGCCAGGATCAGCGCGGTGCGCCGGCTGCAGCGGCGGCCATTGGAGGGTGAACCAACGGCAAAAGGAAGACCTTTCTCTCTCTGTCTCTCTCTCTCACTGTCCACTCTGCCTGTCAAAAAAAAAAAAAAAAAAAAAAAAAAAAGAAGTACATTATTAAGTGGTTGTGCAGCAAGAGTTTCTTGGGTGCCAGCAGGTGCTTTCCCAGGCACATTACCAGGGAGCTGGATTGGAAGTGGAACAGCCAGGACTCAGAGCTCACAGGATACTGGCATTCCAGGTGGTGGCCTAACCTGATGTGCCACAGTGCCAGCCCCTTTAAATATTTTAATCTACAAGTATAATCACATTAAAATATTAGAGGAAAAAAAGCAGTGATGGGAGGATAATTTTTTCAACTCAGATATAACCTTGTAAACAGTGATGTGCCAGTTTTTTTTTCTCAGCATTAAAAATTTTTTTAGTTTGATTTGAAAGGCAGAGTGGCAGGGAGAGATCTTCATCTGCTGG
This sequence comes from Oryctolagus cuniculus, assembly GCF_051225735.1. Lineage (NCBI taxonomy): Eukaryota > Metazoa > Chordata > Mammalia > Lagomorpha > Leporidae > Oryctolagus > Oryctolagus cuniculus. The sequence continues at coordinate 20,424,471 of NC_142887.1, read as the reverse complement.
TTCACTCCTCAAATTCCCACAACAGCTGAGGCTGGGCAGCCTGAAGCCATGGGCCAGGAACTCCATCCAGGGCTCCCAGGTGGGTAGCAGTGACCCAAGTACTTGAGCTGTGATTTGTTGTCTCCCAGAGTGTGCATAAGCAGGAAGCTAGACTGGAAGTGGAGAAGTAGAGACAGCATTTGATTACAGGCACTCCCCACCACAAGGCCAATGCCACCCCTCCTCAAAAGTTAAACACAGTTACCATTTGATCCAACAATTCCTCAACTAGATATATACTCAGCAAGTAAAAACATTTCTAGGGGCAGGCACTGTGGCTTAGCAGGCAAAGCCTCTGCCTATGGTGCCGGCATCTCATATGGGCTCCAGTTCTAGTCCTGGCTGTTCTTCTTTCCATCCAGCTCTCTGCTATGGCCTGGGAAAGCAGCAGAAGATGCCCAAGTGCTTGAGCCCCTGCACCGACATGGGAGGCCAGGAAGAAGCTCCTGGCTCCTGGCTTTGGATCAGCCCAGCTCTGGCCATTGTGTCCATTTGCAGAGTGAACCAGCAGATGGAAGACCTTTCTCTCTGTCTCTCCCTCTCTCTGTAACTCTACCTCTCAGATAAGTAAATAAATCTTTTTTTAAAAAAGTCTTTCTACACAAAAACTTGTACTGTTCATTACTGCCCACTTCACTATAGCAATTGACAGCTTCTTTTCCCAGGCTGTGAGGTTAAACCTGTAACCAGAGTACAGCTGCCCAGGGAGAACACACATGTCAGAGCTCTCTAGATCAGGAAAAGATAAACAAAATGGGGAACCTCTAGAACTCCCCATCCTGCAAAAGTGGCAGTTACCCTTCTGACCAAATCAGTTTCTGCAAAGATGTGCAAAGCAACATTACTCTAATAGCCCATAAGTGGAAACATTGCAACTATCCATTAACTGATGGATGTATAAGATGGTGTGCCCACACAGTGGACTGTGCAATCATAAAAAGGAATGCAGCACTCAAACATGCTAAAATATGGATGAACCTTGACTACATTATGCTAAGTGAAGAAACTAGACACAGGGGCACATGCTGTATCAATGTCCAGAAAGATGAGTTGTCCCAGGGGCTGGGGAAAAGGGCATGACTGCTGCTGGGTGCAAGCTTTCTCCCTGGGATGATGAAAATGTTCTCCATTTAGATGGCACTGATCAGTGCTCAACTTTGTGAGTGTAATAAAAACTAGTCAATTGTATACATTTAAAGGATAAACTTATGGTATGTGAATTCTGCTTCTATAGAGCTGTTATTTTAAAAAACAGAGGAAAAGCAATGGCAGATTCTAGACCATTTAGTGTTTTAAATATCCATGTGCCAAGAATTTGAAAACCAGAGTCTTTTGTACACTATAGCTTAATATATATTAAGAAATCAGTTTTCATTCAGAGTGGCCATACATCAAAAGCTTAGGGCCTTCTCTGTTTTGTCAGTGTACCTTCCTACTCTTAGTCACGTGGTAACTAGGACCTGAGAAGGCACCTACCTTTGGCAGCAGATTCAAGTTGAAAGGCCCAGTTTCTGGATCAGGAACATCAGGCTGTGGTCAGTGTGGGTCTATTAAAGGCAGCAACTGTCCACAACGAGCATTCAGCTTCAGACATGCCAAGTCATCTGACCGTGTGGGCCCAATGTTCAGTATTGCAATTGGCAGTTTCTTGTCTCGGGCTGTGAGGACAAACCTGTAACCAGAGTACACCTGCCCCGGGGAGAAGATTTATGTAAGAGATCTATACGTGAAAAAAGACAAACCAAACAGGGAACCTCTAGGACTTCCCACCCCACCTAAAGGACCAAGTCCATTACCTGCAAGGATGATCCCACCACCAAGAGGGCATCAGCCTCTTTTACACGTCTGTGCACAAAATCAACTTTGTCAGGGTTTACTGTGTCCCCAAAGAAAACAACATCTGGTTTCAGAGGGCCTCCACATCGGATGCAGGCTGGGACCTGGAAGCTTTGCACCTGCTCCTCAGAGAGAAAGACGTCACCGTCAGGAGCCAGGCCGTGGACCTCAGCACTCCAGTGGGGATTCAGGGCTTTGAAGCGCTCCTGCAGCAGCCCCCGGGGAGTCTGCTCACCACAATCCAAGCAGAGGACCCTAAAACCAAAGAAGAGCCAGCTAACAGGTTGTCCTGGAAACCATGCAGTACCCAAGACGTTTCACCCCAACCATTTCTCAGTTCCTCCATCACTGCTTGCTTTTCCTCACACTCACAGTTTCCCTGTTATTGTTTATTTATTTATTTTTATTTATTCTTTGAAATGAAGAGTTACAGACAGACAGAGGGAGAGGCAGAGAGAAAGGTCTTCCATCCACTGGTCCATTCCCCAAATGGCTGCAATGGCTGGAGCTGGGCTTTAAAAAAGCCAGGAGTCTGGAGCTTCCAGGTCTCCCATGTGGGTGCAGGGGCCCAAGGACTTGGGCCATCTTCTACTGCTTTCCCAGGCCATGGCAGAGAGCTGGTTCAGAAGAGGAGCAGCTGGGAGTAGAACCGGCGCCTATACAAGATGCAGGAGCTGCAGGCGGAGGATTAACCTACTGCACCACCTCCCATTGGCAGTGCTCCCGCCCCATTGTTATTTAATTTTTACTATGTGAAAGGCAGAGAGAGGACAAAAAAGAGATCTCCCATTCACTGTTTCATTTCCAAAATGCCCATAACAGAGCTAGGGCCAGGCTGAAGCCAAGAGCCAGGAACTACCATGTGTAGGTCTACCTTGTGGGGGGTAGGGGCCCAACTACTAGAGCCTCAGGAGGCACAGCAGCAGGGATCACGTGGAGCCAGGGGGCTGCACTGCGGTGCAGTGCGCTAAACGTCTGCTGCAGGGCAAGACTCCCAGATGGGCACCACTTCGAGTCCCACTCTCCTCTTCCCACCCAGCTTTCTGTTGTGGTCTGGGAAAGCAGCAGCAGATGGCCCAAGTGCTTGGGCCCCTGCACCCACGTGGGAGACCCAGAGGAAGCTCCTGGCTCTTGGCTGCAGATTGGCTCAGCTCTGGCTGTTGTGGTCATCTGGGGAGTGAACCAGCTTTCTCTCTGTCCCCCTCTCCCATAATTCTACCTCTCAAGTAAATAAATAAATAAATAAATCTCAAAAAAAGAGTGGAGCCAGGACTCAAACCCAGGCACTCTGACATGGGATACAGGCGTCCCAAGTGGTGTCTGAACCACAAATGCCTGTACTTCCCCACTATTTTAAGCATACTTTTTCAGGATCTATTTAGCTTACTGGCCTGTTTCTCACCTTCCTTCCACTGCCAACTTTGTAGAATAAGTAATGTCTATTTCCTTATTACATACTCTCACTTTCAGCTAACTCACATTTGTCCTGAACATGATTTAAATGCTTTACCAAGTGATCTCCTTGATACCAAAAACCAGTGCTCCCCCCCACCCCCTTTAGTCTTTGATCTGTTCATTTGCTGTGATTGTTGCTGTCACCATCCTCTACTGGCTGTACAAGAGGGAGAGAGACCAGAAGAGACAACTTGCTACTGTGTTTCCCGCCCTGTAGTGCCCTGCACCAACCACCAGGGAAGTCTGCCAGCAGGAAGACCATCACCATACGTGGGCCCTCAACCTTGGATCTCATGAGCTGAAATAAACCCCCTTTTTTTTTTTTTTTTTTGACAGGCAGAGTGGACAGTGAGAGAGAGAGACAGAGAGAAAGGTCTTCCTTTACCGTTGGTTCACCCCTCAATGGCCACTGTGACTGGCACGCTGCGGCTGGCGCACTGCGCTTATCCGAAGCCAAGAGCCAGGTGCTTCTCCTGGTCTCCCATGTGGGTGCAGGGCCCAAGGACTTGGGCCATCCTCCACTGCACTCCCTGGCCACAGCAGAGAGCTGGCCTGGAAGAGGGGCAACCGGGACAGAATCTGGCACCCCGACTGGGACTAGAACCCGGGGTGTCGGTGCCACAGGCGGAGGATTAGCCTAGTGAGCCGCAGCGCCAGCCTAAACCCCTTTTCTTAACAACTCACAGGTCTCTGTATTTTGTTATTGGCAACAACAACAAAAAGACCAATCCAGAAAGTTATTTCTCACTGCCTCAGTGCTTGTGTAAGGGTTCCCTCTTGTATGACTGTCAAGCCCTAGTTCTATCTCCAGATCTTGACTGTCTTTCAAGCTTAGTCTCTACCTTCAAAATTCCCTCCCTAACTTCTTTATCTTCCAAAACCCTTGAGGGAAAAAATGTTCCTCATTTTTCTTTTAATCTTGTAAACCATCAGATTATGTTTATTTTTCTTCCTTAAAGGCCCCCTATTAAATGACAAGATGTCTTGAATTGTTTTAAAATGTTGAGGAAGAAACAGGGAGGGGCAGGCATTTGGCACAGGGATTGAGACACCACTTGGGAAGACCATATCCCATATCAGAATGACTGGGTTCAAGGCAGGCTTCACTCCTGATTCCAGCTTTCTGCTAATGCATACCCTAAGAGAAGCAAGTGATGGCTCAAGTACTTGGGTCCCTGCCACCCACAGGGAAACCTGTTGAGTTCCTGCCTCTTGGCTTTGGTCTGGCTGAGCCCTGGCTGTTGCAAGTATTTAGGGAATGAACCAGCAGATAGAACATCTCTCTTCCTCTCCCTCCTTTTCTCTCTCTGTCTTTGCCTTTCAAATAAATAAAAAAAAATTTGGAAAAAAATGTTTAAGAAGATTGAGGTGGAGAATGTCATGATTAAACCTTTGAATCTGGTTGAAGGCATATGGGCTTTTGTGAATTCTTGCAATGTTCATAAAAAAAAATTTCATGAGCCGCTAGCCATCATTAACTCTAATTCCTCCAACAGCACCTTAGCCTGACTCTTTCAGGCGGACCTCCCGACCCATTCTTTCTGGTCCCCTCCAGGCTTCCTCAAATGCCCTTTTTTTTTTTTTTTTTTTTTTGACAGGCAGAGTGGACAGTGAGAGAGAGACAGAGACAGAGAGAAAGGTCTTCCTTTTGCCGTTGGTTCACCCTCCAATGGCCGCCGTGGCCAGTGTGCTGCAGCCGGCGCACCGCGCTGATCCGAAGCCAGGAGCCAGGTACTTATCCTGGTCTCCCATGGGGTGCAGGGCCCAAGCACTTGGGCCATCCTCCACTGCACTCCCTGGCCACAGCAGAGAGCTGGCCTGGAAGAGGGGCAACCGGGACAGAATCCGGCGCCCCAGCCGGGACTAGAACCCGGTGTGCCGGCGCCGCAAGGCAGAGGATTAGCCTAGTGAGCTGCGGCGCCGGCCCTCAAATGCTATATTTATCCTGCACTTTTCTTGCTCAGAAACTACTCACAGTCCCCTTTGATGTCTCCCAACAGACCCACACCGCACTGATTTTCAAATGCAACCACGATTCGGGCCTAGCCTTCCCAGACAGTTGGATTTCATACTCGTCCCCAGTCCACACCCTCCAGAGGTCAGGCCAGACTCATGCAGGCTCTACAGGCTCTGTTCATTTAGCTACACGGGTGGGGAGCCTTGGTTCTTCGAAGGGCCAGCTGGATAGTTATGACTTCATTCGTGAGCCATTCAGAATTATCAACTTAGAAATTAGCCTGCTGTATATTATTGAATTTCTCACCTGTGGTTGCCTTGGCAGGGCCAGACCAAATGATTCCCCACCATGAAAGCCCTCTTTTCCCCCTTAGCCCAATCACACTTGAGCCAGTTTCAAGCTTCCCTTTATCCATACAGGCTTTCTCAGTAACTCCAATCTTTACTAAGTCAGGTTCTTTGAACATACACAGCACATACAGCAAGGACCACAAAATATAACAACTGCATTGATTTGCTAATGTTAAACATGTTATTTCTGTGCCCTCCTGAAACATTACAAAGTTCCCACATATGAAGTAGACCACCTTTTTAAAACGATTATTTGAAAGGCAGAGACAAAGAGATCGTCCATCTGCTGGCTCACTCCCCAAATGGCTGCAATGACCACGGCTGAGCCAGGAGCCCAGAACTCTTATCCATGTGGGTAGCAGGAACTCTTTCCATGTGGGTACTTGAACCTTCTGCCTCCCAGGGTGTGCATTACCAGGAAGCTGTAGTGAAGGAGTATCTGGGACTTGAACCAGGCTCTCAGAGATGTGGGCATCCCAACTGGCTGTTTAACCCACTGTGCTAACATACTCCCAACCACATTTTATACTTTAATTGTGATCCCTGCGTAATAGCATACCAATATACACCATACATAAAACACCGTGTAACTGTTTTAGATTGGCAGACAGATTTCAGTCCTCAGAGCAGCATCTCTTGGGCCTAAAATGATTAAAAAAAAAAAGAAAAGAAAAGAAAAAGTGGCCTCCAGGATAGGGCATTTAGGGTCAGCATCCCATATCAATACCTGGGTTTAGGTCTCAGCTTTGCTCCCAATTCCAGCTTCTTACTCATAGTGCACCCTTGGAAAGCAGTTATGATCCCCTGGCTGTTGTGGGCATTTGGGAGTGAACCAGTGGGTGGGAGATCTCTCTGCTTTTCCAAATAAAAAAAATTTTTTTTTAATGCTCTCCTATTAGTTACAAGTCATTGCCAGGGATGCAGGCATGACACCCTGCCTATGTGTTCAGGTCATCTATATGTATGGAGTTCTGACTGCCTGCCAGAGGCCACACTGTGTTCTCTGTGTGGAGGCAGCAGACACCCTGCCATCTTAGCAGGTGCTGTTGGTGTTTTGCTCATATCCTCCTCAGTCTCCCTGGAAGTCAGCTGTACACAGTTTTCTTTGAAGCTTCCTCCACCTCCCTCACTTAGGATGCTCTCTAGATGCGGAAGCTTCCTTGGGAGAAGCACAATCAAAGTGTTACAGAACCAAGTTCCTAAGAGTGACCAATGAGAGATGGGAGGTGGTGGATTAATACCTCAGCTTCCTTGACTTCCAGGGAGAAAATTCCAGTGCAAATCCTGGACAGTCAGGAGCTGCCATGGTTTGGGTGTGGTTAGTACCCAAAGGGTTCCTGTGCTGGCAGGTAGGTCCCAGTGTGACAATGATGAGACCTTTAAGAGGTGGGGCCTAGGCCGGCGCCGCGGCTCACTAGGCTAATCCTCCGCCTAGCGGCGCCGGCACACCGGGTTCTAGTCCCGGTCGGGGCGCCGGATTCTGTCCCGGTTGCCCCTCTTCCAGGCCAGCCCTCTGCTGTGGCCAGGGAGTGCAGTGGAGGATGGCCCAGGTGCTTGGGCCCTGCACCCCATGGGAGACCAGGAAAAGCACCTGGCTCCTGGCTCCTGCCATCGGATCAGCGCGGTGCGCCGGCCGCAGCGCGCCGGCCGCGGCGGCCATTGGAGGGTGAACCAACGGCAAAGGAAGACCTTTCTCTCTGTCTCTCTCTCTCACTGTCCACTCTGCCTGTCAAAAAAAAAAAAAAAAAAAGAGGTGGGGCCTAGTGGGAGTTCATTACTGGGCCCTCCTTGTTCTTTGGCTTCCTGTCTGGTCCTGTGACTTCTTCGCACAAGCCCTCCTGCCATGACACCATCCACTGCTGGGCCCTCATCAGAGGCTAAACCAAGGGGGCCACAGGTCTTGGACATTCAGCCTCTGAAATTATAAACTAAATTAGCATCTTTTTAATAAGACAGGCAGGGGCCAGTGCCATGGCGTAGCGGGTAAAGCCACTGCCTGCGGTGCCGGCATCCCATATGAGTGCCAGTTCAAGTCTCAGCTGCTCTACTTCCGATCTAGCTCTCTGCTATGGCCTAGGAAAGCAGTAGAGGATGGCCCAAGTCCTTGAGCCCCTGCACCTGCGTGGGAGACCCAGAAGAAGCTCCTAGCTCCTGGGCCCAGCTCCGCCTGTTGTGGCCATTTGGGCAGTGAACCAGCCAATAGAAGACCTTTCTCTCTCTGATTTGCCTCTGCCTCTCTGTAACTCTGCCTTTCCAATAAATAAACAAATCTTAAAAAAAAAAAAAAAAAAAAAAAAAAGAGAGAGAGAGAGAGAGAGAAAGGCAGAGTGACAGAGAGCAAGTGCGTTTCACTTGCTGGTTCACTCCCCAAAGGCCCATAATGGCCAGGGTTGGGTCAAGCCAAAGCCAGAAGCCATGAACTCAATCCATGTCTCCTATATGAGTGGCATGCACTCAAGTATTTGAGCCATCATCTGCTGCCTCTGACAGTGAGCATTTGCAGAAACTTGGATTGGAAGCAGAGGCAGGACTCCATCCCAGACATTTCGAAATGAGATATGGGTGACCCAAGCAGCAACTTTTTTTTTTTTTTTAATTTTTCTTTTTAATTTTTATTTTTTTTTGACAGGCAGAGTGGACAGTGAGAGAGAGAGAGAGAGAGAGACAGAGAGAAAGGTCTTCCTTTTTTGCCGTTGGTTCACCCTCCAATGGCCGCCATAGCCGGCGCGCTGCGGCCAGCGCACCGCACTGATCTGAAGGCAGGAGCCAGGTACTTATCTTGGTCTCCCATGGGGTGCAGGGCCCAAGCACTTGGGCCATCCTCCACTGCACTCCCTGGCCACAGCAGAGAGCTGGCCTGGAAGAGGGGCAACCGGGACAGAATCCGGTGCCCCGACCGGGACTAGAACCCGGTGTGCCAGCATCGCAAGGCGGAGGATTAGCCTAGTGAGCCGCGGCACCGGCCCCAAGCGGCAACCTAATCCACTGTGCCACACACAGACCCCAGCTTCTTTCTTCATAAGTGACTCAACTGCAGGTATCTTGTTTCATTAACAGAAAAGGGACTAAAACAGGGTCACTCACAGGATTGAGCGTCAGCTCCCCAAAGCAGCAGCTCACTCATAAATGCACTCTTTCTAGGTTTTTTTTTTTTTCCCTTCCCTGTTCTGTTTCCAATCCTTGAGTTTACTGGCATCAACTCCAAAAACACAACTTGCCCCCAAATCTCTCTCAAGGTCAAACCAAGACAACCATGACCAAGACAGCCAAGGTCCCTTGCTCTTGTGAAACAACAGGCATCTTTGTGTTCAAGCAATTCAGACCATCCTGCACCTGTGCATGCATCCATGGAGCTCAGTCAGGCGCTGACTCCCTGCCTTGGTGTGCAAGGCATCCACGTTTTGGGTCACCAACCAGTGCAGCTTTCCAAGTTTCTCCCACTTGTTCAGAGCCCAGTGTGCAGGGTTCGGCTGGTGGGAGGAAAACTGAGGCCAGCCCACAAAGTTTCTCGCCCAGTACCGCTGGCGGATAGGAGCACTCCGTACAAAGTCGCTATGCTGGATAGGCCTCCGGTCAGTGCGTGCATAAAGTCCCACTTTCTCTGACCTGTAGTCTGGAATCCCCGACTCGGTGGAGATTCCTGCCCCAGTCATCACGAGGACTCTCTTGGAAAGAGTGATGAAGCGCTGTAACTCTTTGACCTTTTCAGGATCCAGAGGAGGACTTGGTGGCACAAATAACTCAACGGATCCATGTGAGCACTGCCGGCTGAGGTTGGGGATCCAATGGCCTTTTCCTGACCTGAAAGTCAACCCACGGCTCATTCGCATTCTAAAGAAAAAGAAATCTCATGTGAGAAACTAGTTTCATATATATATATATATATATATATATATATATATATATATTTTTTTTTTTTTTTTTTTTTTGACAGGCAGAGTGGACAGTGAGAGAGAGAGAGAGAGAGAAAGGTCTTCCTTTGCCGTTGGTTCACCCTCCAATGGCCACTGCGGCTGGCGCACCATGCCTATCCAAAGGCAGGAGCCAGGTGCTTCTCCTGGTCTCCCATGGGGTGCAGGGCCCAAGCACCTGGGCCATCCTCCACTGCACTCCCTGGCCACAGCAGAGAGCTGGCTTGGAAGAGAGGCAACCGGGACAGAATCCGGTGCCCGGCCGGGACTAGAACCTGGTGTGCTGGCGCCACAAGGCGGAGGATTAGCCTACTGAGCCGTGGCGCCGGCCCAGTTTCATTTTTTTTTTTTTTTTTTTGATAGGCAGAGTGGACAGTGAGAGAGAGAGAGACAGAGAGAGAAAGGTCTTCCTTTGCTGTTGGTTCACCCTCCAATGGCCGCCGCTGCAGCCGGCGCACCACGCTGATCCGATGGCAGGAGCCAGGATCCAGGTGCTTTTCCTGGTCTCCCATGGGGTGCAGGGCCCAAGCACCTGGGCCATCCTCCACTGCACTCCCTGGCCATAGCAGAGAGCGGCCTGGAAGAGGGGCAACCGGGACAGAATCCGGCGCCCCGACCGGGACTAGAACCCGGTGTGCCGGCGCCGCAAGGTGGAGGATTAGCCTATTGACAGTTTCATATATTTTTAAAAAAAGATTTACTGAGGGGCTGGTGCTGTGGCACAGTAGGTTAATCCTCCACCTGCAGCGCCAGCATCCCATATCGTTGCTAGTTCTAGACCCAGCTGCTCCTCTTCTGATCCAGCTCTCTGCTAGCCTGAGAAAGCAGTAGAGGATGGCCCAAGTCCTTGGACCCCTGCACCCATGTGGGACACCCAGAAGAAGCTCCTGGCTCCTGGCTTTGGATCGGCTCAGCTCTGGCTGTTGCAGCCATTTGGGGAGTGAACCAGCAGATGGAAGACCTTTCTCTCTGTCTCTCCCTCTCATTGTCTGTAACTCTACCTCTCAAATAAATAAACAAAATCTTAAAAAAAAAAAAAAAAAAAAAGATTTACTGATGTGAAAGGCAGAGAGGCAGAGCATTAGAGAGAATTTCCATCTACTGGTTCACTCCACAAAGGCTACAACAGCCAAGTGTGGGCCAGACCGAAACCAGGAGTCAGGAACTCCATCCTGTTCTCCCACATGAAGCAGGGGCCCATGTACTTGGGCCATCAGTCCATTGCCTTCCCAGATACATTAGCAGGGAGCTGGATCAGAAGCAGAACAGCCAGGACTTGAACCGTGTTTTGATAAGGTATTCTGACACTGGAAGTGGTGTTTTAACACACTATGCCACAGTGTCAGTCCCAGAAACTGGTTTTAAAAGCAAAGGTAACCAGCAATAGATGAAAGGGTAGACACATTGTGGTCTATCCACACAATGGAATATTATCCAGCTGTAAAAATGAACTTCTGTTACATGCTATAACACAGATAAACACCAAATACATTTTGCTAAGTGTTAGAAGTCAGTCATGGCCAGCGCTGCAGTTGCGACTCACTAGGCTAATCCTCCACCTAGCGGCACTGGCACACCGGGTTCTAGTCGCAGTCGGGGCGCCGGATTCTGTCCCGGTTGCCCCCCTTGTCAAAAAAAAAAAAAAAAAAAAAAAAAGAAGTCAGTCACAAAATTACAAATTTAATTCCACTTCTGTGAAACATACACAATAAAGGGAAGGTAAGTGCTTTGGATCAAGTCCCCGCTCTGCTCCTGATTCCAGCTTCCTGCTAATGCACACCCTGGGAGGCAGCAGGTGATGGCCCATGTGGTTGGGTCCCTGCTACCCCCATGGGAGGCCCAGACTGAGTTGGCCCAGCCCAGACCTAGCTATTGTTTGCATTTGGGGAGTGAACCCACACTGGAGTGCACAGATTTGATACCTGGCTCTGGCTCCTGATTCTAGCCTCTCACTAATACTCACCCTGAAAGGCAGTGCTGATGGCTCAAGTAATTGGTTGGCTTCTAGTCACCCACATGGGAAACCTGCATTGATTTCCCAGCTCCCAGCTGTCTTCCAACCCCCACTGTTGTTGGGGACATTTAGGAGTGAACCAGCAGATGGGAGTGTGGTCTCTCTCTCTCCACCTCTCAAAATAAATAAGGAAGTTTAAAAATGACATTTAAAAGACAACTGGAAAATTGAACATTAACTGGATATTAATATTAATAAATTACTGTTTTTAAAATGTCTAACAAATGGTATTATGATTCTTAAAAAAAATGTCCTCATTCTATGGAGTAACATGCTGCAGTTTTGGATGAAATGATGTATATGGAAGGACTTCTTTCAAAATAATATAAGGAGTATGGGGAACAAAGTAGTTAGGAATACACAAATGGGGGCCGGTGCTGTGGTTTAGTGGGTAAAGCCGCAGCCTGCAGTGCTGGCATCCCACATGGGCGCCGGTTCGTGTCCCAGCTGCTCTACTTCCAATCCAACCCTCTGCTATGGCCTGGGAAAGCAGTAGAAGATGGCCCAAGTCCTTGGGCCCCTACACCCATGTGGGAGACCCAGAAGAAGCTCCTGGCTCCCAGCTTTGGATCAGCGCAGCTCCGGCCATTGCAGTCAATTGCAGAGTGAACCAGCAGATGGAAGACCGACCTCTCTGCCTCTCCTTCTCTGTGTAACTCTTTCAAATAAATAAATTAATTTTAAAAAAGGAATATACAAATGGAAAAGATTAAGCAAGAAACATTCATTGTTGACACTGGGTGATGGGTTCATGGCTGGGACTACAAAACAATTTTTAAAACATTAAAAAGGGGGCCGGCGCCGCGGCTCACTAGGCTAATCCTCCGCCTTGCGGCACCGGCACACCGGGTTCTAGTCCCGGTCGGGGCGCCGGATTCTGTCCCGGTTGCCCCTCTTCCAGGCCAGCTCTCTGCTGTGGCCAGGGAGTGCAGTGGAGGATGGCCCAGGTGCTTGGGCCCTGCACCCCATGGGAGACCAGGAAAAGCACCTGGCTCCTGGCTCCTGCCATCGGATCAGCGCGGTGCGCCGGCCGCGGCGGCCATTGGAGGGTGAACCAACGGCAATGGAAGACCTTTCTCTCTGTCTCTCTCTCTCACTGTCCACTCTGCCTGTCAAAAAAATAAAAAAAAAAAAAAAAACATTAAAAAGTAATTTCTTCGCAGTGGGCATTTATCCTAGTGTCCCTGTCCCCATTTATCTGCATGTCCCTGTCAGAGTATCTGAGTTCAATGCTCAGCTCTGGCTCCTGACTGGCTTCCTTCTAATGCAGACCCTGGGAGGCAGCAGTGATGGTTTACGTGGCTGGGCTCGTATCACCCACATGGGACGCCTAGATTGCATCTCCAGCTTCTGGCTTTAGCCTCAGAGCCCAGCTCCAGCCATTGTGGGCATTTGGAAGGTGAAATGACGGATGGGAGCACTCGCTCTGCCTCTCAGAGGCATATGTACACTGAAGATGCCCTGGGGTACCCAGAGACTGGAAGGTCAGAAAGGCCAAAACCATGAGATGAAAAAAAATGCTTTGAATTTTAGCAGCTTAAGAGATAATACATGATAATAAAGTAAGAAGACAAAAAGAAAAGAATGGGAATAAGTTTAAAGAGAAGCAAAAGCATGGAATGTTTTATCCCAAAGGTATACAGAATCCCAATATCTAGACATATCAGTAGCCATACAGTATTTGGAAAAGACATATTTGAAATTAAATGTACAAAGTAAGCTAGGGCAAGTGACTTCTGAGTGTAGCTCCTTCATGTTGCCCTACATCTAAACAAAAGTAAGAAGCGAGGTCACATACTTATCAACAGTACAGAGAGAAACATGGACTAGATCTAAAAAATATACACAGGCCGGCGCCGCGGCTCATTAGGCTAATCCTCCGCCTGTGGCGCTGGCACACTAGGTTCTAGTCCTGGTCGTGCAGCCGGATTCTGTCCCGGTTGCCCCTCTTCCAGGCCAGCTCTCTGCTGTGGCCCGGGAGTGCAGTGGAGGATGGCCCAAGTGCTTGGGCCCTGCACCTGCATGGGAGACCAGGAGAAGCACCTGGCTCCTGCCTTCGGATCAGCGCGATGCGCAACGCACTGGCTGCGTCAGCCATTGGAGGGTGAACCAATGACAAAAGGAAGACCTTTGTCTCTCTCTCTCACTGTCCACTCTGCCTGTCCAAAAAAAAAAAAAAAAAAAAAAAAATATATATATATATATATATATATATATATAGACAAACTTGAAACCATAGGCTGGAGATGACTGAAGCAAAGAAAAGGAATGTACTCAAGTTAAAAACAGTGTTGGGGCCAGGTCATGTCCCAGCTGCTCCACTCCAATCCAGCTCCCTGCAAATGGCCTAGGAAAAGCAGCAGAGGATGGCCCAAGTGCTTGGGCCCCTGCTACCCACGTGGAAGACCTGGAAGAAGCTCTTGGCTTTGGGCTAGCCCAGCCCCTGCCATTGCAGCCATCTGGGGAGTGAACCCGTGGTTGGAAAATTTCTCTCCTCCTCTCTAACTCAGACTTTCTAATACATAAATAAATCTTAAGGGAAAAGAAAAAGGAAGGAAGGAAGAGGGGGAGAGACACACACACACACACACAAAGAGAAAAAGAAAGAAAGAAAGAGAGAAAGAAGAAAGTCTCCAGCAAGAATCCACAAATAAAGAAAATCTTGGGTAGCTTCCTTATTTCCTGTAAACAGTCCACACTAAATTGCATTTGGGAGCAGGTTTCTGGTGAGATTGGAAGACCTTTACAATTTATATATATAGTAAGCCACCAACCTAAAGGCACTAATAATCAGCAAAGTTGGGTGTTGAGGTAAAATGGGTCGAGCCACTGCCTGCGACACTGGCATCCCATACGAATGCTGGCTAGAGACCTGGCTGCTCTACTTCTGATCCAGTTCCCTGCTAATGCTCTGAGAAGGCAGTACAAGACAGCTGAAGTCCTTGCACTCCCACTGCCCATGTGGAAGCCTTGAATGAAGCTCCTAGCTCTTGGAGCTAGCTCTCCTAGCCCAACACCAGCCATTGCAGCCACCTGGAGAGTGAACTAGTAGACAGAAAATCCCTCTGTCTCTCCCTCTCTTTAACTCTGCCTTTCAACTAAATAAATCTTTTTTTTTCACTGAGTTTATATATATATATATAAATATATATTATATATAAATATATATATATATATATATATATAAACATTTATTTGAAAGGCAGGGATACAGAGAGGCAGAGGCAGAGGGAGAGAGAGGTCTTCCATTCACTGTTTCAGTCCCCAAATGGCCGCAACAGCCAGAGCTGGGCCAATCCGAAGCCAAGAGCCAGGAGCTTCCTCTGAGTTTCCCACATGGGTGCAGGGGCCCAAGGACTTGGACCATCTTCTACCGCTTTCCCAGGCCACAGCAGAGAGCTGGATCGGAAGTGCAGCAGCCGGGGCTCCAACTGGTGCCCATATGGGATGCCGGCACTGCAGACGTTAGCTTTACCCTCTATGGCATAGTGCTGGCCCCTAAATAAATATTTTCAAAAAAAAAATCAGCGAAGTTGGTCATTGAAACAGTAATATCAGGAGGGTAGTAAGAGCCAACAGACACTGATAAAGATCTGGAGAGTAAGAATTTGTCAGAAATGCATGCAGTGCTTTTTCACAGAGGGTAAGAATATCCAGGCACCAGAGCAGAGATCCAGAGAGGAGCACAGGTTTTCATGTCAACTAAGAAAGCGATCTGTCCTGACCACACTGCTCCCAGATGGCAGGATGGCATGCTTGGCAGAACAACCTACTGATACTGAATTAAACCACTTCAGTACCTTCAACTGATCCCACAAGGAACAAGCATATCTTATATATATGTTTATATAAATTATAAAATTTATAATTTTACTTTGTAATCCAAATCAATCCTTTGCAAAACTTGGAAGGATGTGAGCCAGCTTCAAAATCTAACTCAAGGGCCGGCGCCACAGCTCACTAGGCTAATCCTCCGCCTAGCGGCGCTGGCACACCGGGTTCTAGTCCCGGTCGGGGTGCCGGATTCTGTCCCGGTTGCCCCTCTTCCAGGCCAGCTCTCTGCTGTGGCCAGGGAGTGCAGTGGAGGATGGCCCAGGTGCTTGGGCCCTGCACCCCATGGGAGACCAGGAAAAGCACCTGGCTCCTGGCTCCTGCCATCGGATCAGCGCAGTGTGCCGGCCGCAGCGCGCCAGCCGCGGCGGCCATTGGAGGGTGAACCAACGGCAAATGAAGACCTTTCTCTCTGTCTCTCTCTCTCACTGTCCACTCTGCCTGTCAAAAAATAAAAAAATAATAAAAAAAAAAAAAAGAAAAAAAAAATCTAACTCAAGAATGTATCGAGGAACCAGCGCTGTAACATAGCAGGTAAAGTCTCCACCTATAGTGCTGGCATCCCATATGGCTCCAATTCGAGTCCCGGCTGTCCTCCTCCGATCCAGTTCCCTGTTAATGTGCCTAGGATAGCAGTGGAAGATGGCCCAAGTCCCTGGACCCCTGCACCCATGTGGGAGACCTGGAAGAAGCTCCAAGCTGCTGGCCTCCGACTGGTCCAGCTCCACTACTGCAGCCATTTGGGGAGTGAACGGATGGAGGACTTCTCTTTCTCTGCCTCTCCCTCTGTGTAACACTTTCAAATGAATAAATAAATCTTTAAAAAGAATTCATAGAAAATAACCATGGCCAATTTCAGGCTACAGGCCACCAATGGCTATTGAATTTGTGAGCATTTAACTGGCTGTCCCCCAGTACAGACTGATTCCAGCACACCCTCACCCTTCTGGATCCTATAAGTTCAACCTGAAATAACAAACCCACCTTTTTAAAAATTATTATTATTGTCATTATCTTTTGAATCCTTCGTTTTTGGTCAAGAATCTCCAATACCTTCCACACAATGAAATCTTGCTTACACACTGGACTATAAGCCAATCTTCCAGAGCTCTTAAGAACCTGTGCCAGGCCGGCGCCGTGGCTCACTTGGTTAATCCTACACCTGGGGTGCCGGCATCCCACATGGGCGCCGGGTTCTAGTCCCAGTTGCCCCTCTTCCAGTCCAGCTCTCTTCTGTGGCCCGGGAAGGCAGTGGAGGATGGCCCAAGTGCTTGGGCCCTATACCCGCATGGGAGACCAGGAGGAAGCACCTGGCTCCTGGCTTCGGATCGGCGCAGCACCGGCTGTGATGGCCATTTGGGGAGTGAACCAATGGAACAAAGACCTTTCTCTCTGTCTATAACTCTTGTCAAAAAAAAAAAAAAAAAAAAAAAGACCCTGTGCCAGAATTGTACCTTGCCACATCCCTCAAGTGGAAATTAGCTTCAAATGGCTGGGAATCCGAGTAGCCACGGGAAACTATATTTTGGTTATAAACAGGGGAGGGGGGCGATGTAAGGAAGAAAATAATTGATGTCAGATGAGTTCCCTGTTAACGGCTCATCCCAGGACCCTTTGCATTGCTCTATCACGACTACGTCTCAAGATGTATTCGTGCAGTAACACATCCCTGCGGGGTGGAGGTGCGGTCCTATACAAGCCCCCTTCCTAAATTCGTAAACGAAAGTGCCCACATTTCTCCACAAGTACGAGCAGCGCATTTGTTACGTCTGGATTCCATGCGGGCCATTAAGCCCACAGACACCCCATCCTTCATCTTCTTCCACCTTGTTTCTCGCTCAGCCCTCACCGCAGACCCCGCTTCAGACTCGGCGCGGAGACGAGCGCCCCGCGCGCGGGCTTCCGCAGCCGTGAAAACCAGGCTGCACGCACGGTCCGGCCTCCCTCGGACACTCCTCAGCGACACCCGAGCCACCAAGCGCACCAGAGCCCGGCGCCCCGAGACCCACGGGCCGAGGAAACCTGCGGACCGCACACAACACACTCACCTTCCACAGCTGCTCTTCGGACAGCGGGACGGCCAGGCTAGATGGTGCATTCTGGGAAGTGTAGTTCACCAGGCTGAAGTGACACCAGAAAAACTACAAGCCCCACAATCCTTTGGGCCTCGCCACTGAGGGACTCGCTCGTCCAGGAGCGCCCCCTGTCGACCCTTCCTGGTAAGAGTCTGAACCTTGGTTCCTGAGGCCCGGCTCACTCCTGAGGTAGCGTTGGATGTTTGTCTCCCCTTTCAGACCGACTCCGCGACGTGGCTGGGGGTCCAACAACGAGAAACGGCTTAGGCACACGGGACTGAAGCAGAGCTGCTGGAGCGGCGGCGTCCCACGTCCGCGGGCGCGAGGAAAGTTACTCACCGTCACTGTGAAGGCTGTTGGCGTCCCTGGGACGGCGGGGTGGGCGGCCCGTCTCTTCAGCTTTGCGCAGTGGCAGTATCGTAGCCAATGAGGTTTATCCGAGGCGCGATTATTGCTAATTGAAAACTTTTCCCAATACCCCGCCGTGACGACTTGAAATATAGTCGGCATTGGCAATTTTTGACAGTCCCCTACGGGGACTGGATATACTTGGTCAAAAACTAGAGAAGCATGTTGTTACTGTTTGTTCTGTGTCTGCTTTTAGGGTTGTTTTTGTAGGTATCTACGCAGCTCGCTGGTGGACTAAGAATTGGTTTAATTGTTTTCCAGTTCTAGGTGGACCGAAGTTCTCTTTGTGTTGGTCTGCCCTAACCCCGGTTTCTCGTAGTCTTGATTATTAGGAAGAGCAGGCGGCTCACCAGAGGGCCGGTGACTAAGGTGGTAGCAGCAGTACCCACAGTCCAAAAACAGCAGTGGGCAGGATGGCCCCAGGGGTAAGTTAGACCCAGCCCTTGCTTCAGAGTTCCCAGCCCAGAGAGATGACTACCAAGCAAACAGATGGAGTTCCTGGTTCCAGGCCATTGTTTCCATTCAGGGGGTGAACAGCTAGATGGGAGATGGGAGATGAAATGTCAATTAAAATAAAATTAATTTTAATTGAAAATTTAAAAATAAAAATCTAGATCAGTTTTCTTTTTTTTCCCCCTTCACAACACTGATATTCTGAAAAGGTCAAGAAATGCAGATTGTCCCACATTCTAGCTTCATCTAATTGCATTTTTAAGATTTATTTATTTGGAAGGCAGAATTACAGAAATAGAGATCTTCCATCTGCTAGTTCACTCTCCAAATGGCCAAAACAGCCAGAGCTGGGCTGGCCCAAAGCCAGGAGCTTCTTCAGGGTCTCCCATGCGGGTTGCAGGGGCCCAAGTCAGACCTTTCTCTCTGTCTCTCCTTCTGTCTGTAACTCTACTTCTCAAATAAATAAAATAAAAACATTTTTAAAAAATCAAAATATATATATTAAAAATTTTTAAACTTTTAATACTTGTTTATTTGAAAGGCAGAGAGACAGTAAGACAGAGATTTTCTACTCCCCAAATGGCCACAATAGCCAGGGCTGGGCCAGGCGAAAGCCAGGAGCCAGGAACTCCATCCAGGTCTCCCATGCAGGTGGCAGGGACCCAAGTCCTTGTGGCATCACCTGCTGCCTCCCAGAGAGCACGTTGGCAGGAAGCTGGAATCAGAAACAGAGCTGGGGCCCAAAGTGCAGCTGGGACTCTACCCCAGGCACTCTGAAATGGGATGCAGACGTCCTAAGTGGTGGCTTAACCACTGCACCAAACTCCTGTCCCTGTTAGTGTTTTAGAGGGTAATCCTGTGGCGATTTGGCTCCACCTACCCTTTCACAGCGAACTGAAGCCCAGAGGAGGAATATGGTTGTTTGACTGCTAGGTTGTTTGACTGCTAGTCCTCTTGTTTATGTAGGGAGGTGAATATTGGTAAATGACTCAACGCAGCAGTTCGGGAACAGTAGCTCCAAGCAGCAGTTGGGACAAGTCAGGATCCATAGCATAGGCTGATACACATTTCTGCTCTAGTTACCCTGACCACATTGGCTGAAAGGACAAAATGGTAGTCAAAAAACTGATGGCATTTTCAGTTCTCATCAGTATTTGATAAAAACCCATGAGAGGGGCCGGCGCTGTGGCGTAGCAGGTAAAGCCACCAGCCTGCAGTGTCAGCATCCCATATGGACGCCAGTTCGAGTCCCAGCTGCTCCACCTCTGATCCAGCTCTCTGCTGTGGCCTGGGAAAGCAGTGGAAGATGGCCCAAGTCCTTGGGCCCCTGCATGCATGTGGGAGACCCAGAAGAAGCTCCTGGCTTCCGATAGGTGCAGCTCCAGCTGTTGAGGCTAGTCGGGGAGTGAACCAGCTAATGAAAGCTCTCTCTCTCTCTCTCCCTCTCCCCCTCTTCCTCTCTCCCTCTCCCTCTCCCTCTCTGCCTCTCCCTCTCTCCCTCTCTGCCTCTCCCTCTCTCTCTCCTTTTTTTTTTTTTTAAATTTAGTTATTTATTTTATTTTTAACAGGCATAGTGGACAGTGAGAGAGAGAGAGACAGAGAGAAAGGTCTTCCTTTTTGCAGTTGGGTCACCCTCCAATGGCCGCCACGGCTGCTGCGCTGTGGCCGGCGCATCGCGCTGATCTGAAGGCAGGATCCAGGTGCTTTTCCTGGTCTCCCATGTGGGTGCAGAGCCCAAGCACTTGGGCCATCCTCCACTGCACTCCCGGGGCATAGCAGAGAGCTGGCCTGGAAGAGGAGCAATCGGGACAGAATCCGGCGCCCCGACTGGGACTAGAACCCAGTGTGCCAGTGCCGCAAGGTGGAGGATTAGCCTATTGAGCCGCGGCGCCGGCCTCTCTCTCCTTTCTTGCTCTCTCTGTAATTCAAATAAATATTTAGGGAAAAAAAAAACACACACACACAAGAACATCAAAACATTGACATTCTCCTCCCCAATCCATTTTAATTAATTTTTTTTCATTTATTTACTTGAAAGGTAGAGGAAGGGAGAGTTAGAGATCTTCCGTCTGCTGCTTCACTCTCCAAATGGCCACAACGCTGGGGCTGGACCAGGCCCAAGTCAGGAGCCAGGAGCTCCATGCAGGTCTCCCAGGTGGTGATGGGGGCCCAGTCCATTTTCCTCTGCATTCCCAGGAACATTAGTAGGGAGCTGGATGGGGAGTGGAGCAGCTGGGACTCAAACCGGCTCTCATATAGGATGCTGGTGTTGCAGGAGGGAGTTTAACTTGCTCTCTGACAACCCAGGCCCCACCCCAATTTCATTATGAAAAATTTCAAAACTGTCTTTTTATTTTTTATTAGGCAGAGTTAGACAGTGAGAGAGAGAGACAGAAAGGTCTTCCTTCAGTTGGTTCACCCCTAAATGGCCACTAAGGCTGGCGCAGCCGATCCAAAGCCAGGAGCCAGGTGCTTCCTCCTGGTCTCCCATACAGGTGCAGGGCCCAAGCACTTGGGCCATCCTCCACTGCCTTCCCGGGCCACAGCAGAGAGCTGGCCTGGAAGAGGGGCAACCAGGACAGAATCCGGTGCCCCGACCGGGACTAGAACCTGGGGTGCTGGCGCCACAGGTGGAGGATTAGCCTAGCGAGCCGAGCCGCAGCGCCGGCCCAAAACTGTCTTATTTTTCAAATTCCCCAAGTAGAATGAGCATCATTAACAGACACTGGCTGGGAATACAGGCCCCACGGAATCTCACATTCTGGGAAGAAGTTCCCTGGGTCTGTTTTCTTATAGTGCTGAAAAGTCATGCATGGAGACTGGAGTCGTCCAAGACAGTGGGTGAAACAGTTTCCTGAGATAGCTACTGGCAGAGTTTAATAAACCATGCACTGAAGACAGTCTCAAGGGCTGGGCTGTTCCTCTGATACCCTTGAGAGACTAGTACTTTTTTTTTTTTTAAGATTTATTTATTGTATTTATTTGAAAGGCAGAGATAAGGCAAAAGAGAAAGAGATCTTCCATCTGCCGGTTCACTCCCCAAATGGCAGCAATGATGGCCACAATGGCTGAGGCTGGGCCAGGCCAAAGCCAGGAGCTTCTTCTGGGTCTCCCACATAGCCAAGCACTTGGGCCAACCTCTGCTGTTTTCCCAGGCCATTAGCAGGGAGCTGGATCAGAAGTGGAGCAGCCCGAACTCCAATGGGCACCCACAAGGGATACTAACACTGCAGACAGAGGCTTAACCTTCTGTGCCGCAGCGCCGCCCTAGTCTTTAGTCTTTGTTGTTCCTCATAATCATCCAGAATCAATAAATCCTCAGCAGGATCACAGTAAAATAATCTAAACTAACCAGATCGCTGCTCTTTCTTCTGCTGGTTTTTCCTATCCGGGCAGTTAGTGCTGAGGCATAAATGAATACACACCAGCATCAAACAGGCATTCAGGAATAGCAGTTTCATACCTAGATGAGGAGTACATGAACCCTCACTGAGCAGGTCTTTCAAATTCTTGTGTTTGGAATTTTTTTTTTTTTTTTACACAATAAAGCAGTGAGGAAAACACCACTTTCTTGGAGTTGAAGATCTCTTAATGACTAGCAAAAATCAAAATCAAAATAATTTGGGGGCCCAGCACGGTGGCGCAGTAGGTTAATTCTCCGCCTGTGGCGTCGGCATCCCATATGGGCGCCGGTTCTAGTCCCGGCTGCTCCTCTTCTGATCCAGCCCCCTGCTATGGTCTGGGAAAGCAGCAGAAGACGGCCCAAGTCCTTGGGCCCCTGCACCCGTGTGGGAGACTGGAAGAAGCTCCTGGCTCTGGCTTCGGATCGGCGCAGCAGCGGCCGTGACAGTCATTTGGGGAGTGAACCAACGGAAGGAAGACCTCTCTCTCTGTCTCTCCCTCTCACTGTCTGTAACTCTCTCTCTCAAATAAATAAAATTAAATTAAATTAAAAAAAAAAAGTAATTTGGAACACATGGTTCAGGAAGGAAACAAGCCCAAACGCAGGGTTCTGGCCGTCTTCCCACTTGGCCCAGGTGAACAGGCAGCAGCGGTGAGGGTCACTTCAGATTTCCTATGCCGTGGACGGTTCTTTGGAAACAGACTTTCAGCCTCCCCTGAGACGAAAACGGAAGCCTTTTTGGATTAGACAGAGAATCGCTACTTGACCCAGCTATTCCGGTTAGGTGCACAAAGGAATTAAGAACCGAAATGCACCCTCTCTCTAACTCTGCCCTTCAAGTAAATAAGCACATCTTCAAACGACCAGAAACTCACACCGCTGCTCGCACAGCCAAGAGCGTTGATCCGCAAGAGCCGGAAGGCGGGAGCCACGCGAGTGTCCACAGAACGCGCGGATAAACAAACTCCCACCCACGAGAACGCGGCTCAGGGAGAAGGCAGGGCCGGGGGCCTCCAAGCCTGCGCTCGCGGCGCCTGAGGCGGGGGCACACGGCGTAGGGGCGTCTGAGGCGGGGGCACACGGCGTAGGGGCGTCTGAGGCGGGGGCACACGGCGTAGGGGCGCCTGAGGCGGGGGGCACACGGCGTAGGGGCGTCTGAGGCGGGGGCACACGGCGTAGGGGCGCCTGAGGCGGGGGGTACGCGGCGTCTGAGGCGGGGGGCACACGGTGTAGGGGCGTCTGAGGCGGGGGGCACACGGCGTAGGGGCGTCTGAGGCGGGGGCACACGGCGTAGGGGCGCCTGAGGCGGGGGGTACGCGGCGTCTGAGGCGGGGGGCACACGGTGTAGGGGCGTCTGAGGCGGGGGGCACACGGCGTAGGGGCGTCTGAGGCGGGGGGCACACGGCGTAGGGGCGCCCGAGGCGGGGGGTACACGGCGTAGGGGCGTCTGAGGCGGGGGCACACGGTGTAGGGGCGTCTGAGGCGGGGGGCACATGGCGTAGCGGCCCTGAGGCGGGGGGTACACGGCGCCCGAGGCGGGGGGCACACGGCGTAGGGGCGTCTGAGGCGGGGGGCACGCGGCGTAGGGGCGCCTGAGGCGGGGGCACACGGCGTAGGGGCGCCTGAGGCGGGGGGTACACGGCGCCCGAGGCGGGGGGCACACGGCGTAGGGGCGTCTGAGGCGGGGGGCACGCGGCGTAGGGGCGCCTGAGGCGGGGGCACACGGCGTAGGGGCGCCTGAGGCGGGGGGTACGCGGCGTCTGAGGCGGGGGGCACACGGTGTAGGGGCGTCTGAGGCGGGGGCACACGGCGTAGGGGCGTCTGAGGCGGGGGGTACACGGCGCCCGAGGCGGGGGGCACACGGCGTAGGGGCGCCCGAGGCGGGGGGTACACGGCGCCCGAGGCGGGGGGCACACGGCGTAGGGGCGCCTGAGGCGGGGGCCACGCGGCGTAGGGGCGCCCTAGGCGGGGGGCACACGGCGTAGGGGCGCCCGAGGCGGGGGCACACGGCGTAGGGGCGTCTGAGGCGGGGGGTACGCGGCGTCTGAGGCGGGGGTCACACGGCGTAGGGGCGTCTGAGGCGGGGGGTACGCGGCGTCTGAGGCGGGGGCACACGGCGTAGGGGCGTCTGAGGCGGGGGGTACACGGCGCCCGAGGCGGGGGGCACACGGCGTAGGGGCGCCTGAGGCGGGGGGTACGCGGCGCCCGAGGCGGGGTCACACGGCGTAGGGGCGTCTGAGGCGGGGGCACACGGCGTAGGGGCGCCTGAGGCGGGGGGTACACGGCGCCCGAGGCGGGGGGCACACGGCGTAGGGGCGCCTGAGGCGGGGACACGCGGCAGGGCCGGAAAAGGCAGGCTCGGGAGACGGACGCGGCGCTGCCCACACGGAGACGTGCGTGCGTCCAGTGCCCCCGAGCAGCCGCCGAGAACAGGTAAGTGACACGTGACAGACGCCTCCCACACCTTTCACCGTACGTGGAATAAAAACGCCCCTCCAGAAACGGGGAAACCTCAGGGATGAGGATCGTGACCCCGGAAAAGCGGAGCCGAGCCCGCGGCGACCGGCCAGCGCCCCCGCCGCCTCAAAGTTGCTTATTAGCATATTCTCTCCCATAATACTTTGCTTCCTCCACACCAAAATTTGGTTGCGTGAAACCACAGCCGAATATCCAAAAACCGCCTTTATGTTCCCAGAGCGTTTTCGTGTGCTATGTTAATGCCAAAGGAACAATAATTGGGGTTTTTCCGTGAACCGCAAAGTCGCCTTTCTGTAACGGGAACGCGGATGCTTGGGGACGGTGGCGGGGCGGGGTAGTTGCCAGCTTTGCGCAGTGGCAGTATCGTAGCCAATGAGGTTTATCCGAGGCGCGATTATTGCTAATTGAAAACTTTTCCCAATACCCCGCCGTGACGACTTGAAATATAGTCGGCATTGGCAATTTTTGACAGTCTCTACGGAGACTGAATATTTTGTGTTGTTTAAAAGCAGATTTTCCCGTGGGTTTAGCTATTAGTGTGGCTTAGTGAAATTCATCAGATATGGTATTTCTGGGTTCTGTCATGTGGTGGACAATTCTTGTAGTTGATGTTTCACACATGCAGCGATGTACTTAGTGGTCCATCCTACTATGCTGCCTTGTAAGGGTCAGTTGTGCTCACACACCGGCTTTCTTCTCCATCTCGCCCTCCCAGTTCCGCGGTTTCGGATTGAACCAGTACGGTGCTTACCTTTTAACCGTCCCCTAAGAGTTCGCTCCTCAGCCCTGCCTCCTGTGTGACGTCATTGTTATTTGCATAAGATTCCCCGGCATCCCACGCGAGTGTTGTGGCGGTTACAAAAATCAGACTCCCGACCCAGCTGGTGAGCCAATAATAAGAAACGACTCGGGGCTTTGGAACTGAAACAGAGCTGCTCGAGTGGCGGCGTCCTACGTCCGCGGGCGCGAGGGAAGCTACTCACCGTCACTGTGAAGGCTGTTGGCGTCCCTGGGACGGCGGGGTGGGCGGTCCGTTTCTTCAGCTTTGCGCAGTGGCAGTATCGTAGCCAATGAGGTTTATCCGAGGCGCGATTATTGCTAATTGAAAACTTTTCCCAATACCCCGCCGTGACGACTTGAAATATAGTCGGCATTGGCAATTTTTGACAGTCTCTACGGAGACTGAGCTTTATTCGGTGAAAAGCCAGAATTGAGAATTTCGGTTTAGCTTCTGTGAGCTTGTTTAGGGTTTTCAGTTATTTGAAAGCAGTGTGTCGGTGGTGTTCTGTGTATGTGGTTGTAATGTGATTTGCTGTTGAAGTTGGTAGAACTCGGCCTGACACTTTTGGTTCGTGGACTGCTCGATCTCCTCATTTGTTTTCGAAAGGGCTGGCTGCACACGGGCACAGGAGAGGACTGGCGGAGCTGGAGCTGGAACCAAGTGGGCTTACCTCTGGTGTTAGAGTTTCTACTACACCAGCCTCCTGCAGTCCTGTCCCATTAGGCGGCTCAGAGGGCTTCAGGAGTTGTACCCCTGGCCATGGCAGTTCTAGCTGCTACTGCTCTTGTCCTCCACCCTCCGGCCACTCCTTTGACCTGAGGCAAAAGGATGTGGTGGTCACCAGTGACTAAGGTGGTCGCAGCGGTACCCACATTGTGAGCCACACTGGGCAGGATAGCTCCAGGGGTAAATTAGACCCAGCCCTTGCTTCAGAGTTCACAGTCGAGATAGACGACTACCAAGCAAACAGATGGAATTCCTGGTTCCAGGCCCCAGTTTGGACCAGCGCTGGCCATTGTCTCCATTCAGGGAGTGAACAGGTTGGATGAAAGATCTTTGTCTTTCAAATAACTAAAAATCTAGATCAGTTCCTTTGCTTTTTTTTTTTTTCTTCCCTTCACAACACTGATATTTTGAACAGTCCAAGAAATGTAGCCTGTCCCACATTCTGGCTTCATCTGATTGTGTGTGCGTGTGTGTGTATGTGAAGATTTATTTATTAATGTAATTGCAAAGCAAAATTAGGGAGACAGAGAGAGGTCTTCTATCCACTGGTTAACTCTCCAAATGGCTGCAACAGCCGGAGCTTCTTCCAGGTCTCCCATATGGGTTGCCAGAAGGAACTGGGCCATCTTCTGCTGCTTTTCCAGGCACATTAGCAGGGAGCTGGATCAGAAATGGAGCAGCCGGTCTCAAACTGGCGCCATATGGGATGCCGGCACTGCAGGCAGTGGCTTTACCTGCTGTGCCACAGCGCTATCCCTGTAAGCAGTAATCTGAAATGAACAACCTCTGACATAGGAGCCATTTCATAGTGAATCCCTTTACTTTACAACAACTCCTCTAAACTGCTTCCTGTAGGGCTAAGATAAATCAGTGTTGCTTCTCTGGAACCCAGCACAGGTATTCTAGGCCCGGGAAGGATTCAGGGCCTGGCAGCCCAAAGTAGTCGAGAAATGTTCCCTGACAAACCAGTGTGTCTGAACTGAATGAAGGGGATGGAAAGAGAGAGTTGATGAGAACTAAAAGGGTGTCCTAGAGCCCCCAAACATGATGGAAACTGCAGGAGGAGCCAGTGTGCTGCCCAGACGGTGACAGTTCAAGGAACTGTGATCTCCTTGAGTGTGAGGTCTGAAGATCCACTCCAGTGGTTTACCCACTGGTTGGGTGTAAAAGAAGCCTGGAGAAAACTGAGGGTGGAACCCTCCCACCCCCCAGCTTATTTTGTGTTGATCAGGAGGTCAGATGATGCCCTGGTGATCCAGACACCGGAATCCTCTCTCAACTCACTCCCTGCCCGTACATTTGGAATTCAGTATGGCTGGATTCTTAATCGCTCTCCTTTTAACAATTTAATTGGGAATGTCTTTTGTTTATTTGAAAGGCAGAGCAAGAGAGAGAGAGAGAGGAGAGAATCTTCCACCCACTGAGTCATTTTCCAAATGCCCACAGCAGGTGGAGCTGGACCAGGTCAAATCCAGGAACCTAGAACTCCACCCTGGTCTCATGTGTGCAGCAGAGACACAAATACTTGAGGCATCACCTGCTGCCTCCCAGAATGCCGGTTGGCAGGAAGCTGAATTGGAAGCACAGGAGACTCAATCCTGGGCACTGTGATGCAGGATCCGGCGTCTCAAGTGGCAGTTTAACCCGCTGCACCACAATGTCCACCCTCTGGCCTTTTTTAAATAAAATATTTATGACAAACATACACTTTTTTAAAAGATTTATTTTATTGGGGCTGGTGCTGTGGTGTAATGGGTAGAGCCACTGACTACAGCGCCAGCATCCCATATGGTTTTTTTTTTTTTTTTTAAGATTTATTTATTTAATCAAAAGTCAGAGTTACACAGAGAGAGGTAAGGCAGAGAGAGAGAGAGGTCTTCCATCCGCTGGCCCACTCCCCAGACGGCTGCAACAGCCGGAGCTGTGCTGATCCGAAGCCAGGAGCCAGGAGCCTCCTCTGAGTCTCCCCCATGGGTGCAAGGGCCCAAGGACCTGGGCCATCTTCTGCTGCTTTCCCAGGCCACAGTAGAGAGCTAGATTGGAAGTGGAGCAGCCGGGTCTCGAACCGGCACCCATATGGGATGTCAGCGCTGCAGGCCAGGATGTTAACCTGCTGTGCCACAGCACCAGCCCCCCAATATGGGTTTCTTTCTTTTTCTTTTTTTTTTTTTTTTAAGATTTATTTTATTTACTTGAAAGAGTTACAGAGAGAGGTAGAGATAGAGAGGTCTTCCATCTGCTGGTTCATTCCCCAGTTGGCCACAGTGGCTGGAGCTGCACCGATCCAAAGCCAGGAGCCAGGAGCTTCCTCCGGGTCTCCCATGTGGGTGCAGGGGCCCAAGAACTTGGGGGCCATCTTCTACTGCTATCCCAGGCCATAACAAAGAGCTGGATGGGAAGAGGAGCAGGGACTAGAACTGGCGCCCATATGGGATGCTGGCCAGGGTGTTAACCTGCTGTGCCACAGCGCCAGCCCCCCATATGGGTTTCAATCCTGGCTTCATCATTTCCAATCCAGCTCCCTGTAAATGCACCTGGGAAAGCAGCGGAGAATGGTCCAAGTGCTTGGGCCCCCTGCATACATGTGGGAGACCTGGATGAAACTCCTGACTTCAGCCTGGCCAGTCCTATCCATTGCGGCCATCTGGATCTCCCACATAGGTGGCAGGGGTCCAAGCACTCGGGCGATCATCCGCTGCCTTCCCTGGGCACATTAGCAGAGAGCAGGATTGGAAACAGAGCAGTGAGGACTTCAGCTAGTGCTCTGATATTGGATTCTAGCGTTGCAGGTGGTGATGAACCCACTGTGCCACAATGCCGGCCCCCACAGAAAGGGTTTTTTTTTTTTTTTTAATTTATTTATTATTTGAGAGAGAGCTCTCCCATCTACTGGCTTGCTCCCTGAGTACCCACAGTGGCGGGGGCTGGGCAAAGGCCAAAGCCAGATACAGGAACTCAACCCCAGGTCCCACCATGTGGGTGGCAGGAGCCCAGTCGCTTGAGTTATCACTGCTTCCCGCGGTCTGATTGACACCAAGCTGGAATCAGGAGTGGGGTGAGGACTCGAACCCTGGTAGTGCAAAGGGGGTTGCAGGCCAACTCCTAGGCTAAATGTCAATTCAGTCCTCTTTTTTTTTTTTATTAGAAAAGTAAAATAGTACAGGAGCATGAACTCTTATGCTTTGCTTGCAGGGGTGTCATCTTGTAAAACCACTGTGAAAAAGATTTGCGATGCCCTGACGGTTCCAGCTCCAGACAGGGGCTAATTGAGGTGAGTCACATACTCACCTTGAACGCGAAACTCAAGGGGGCGCCAAAGACTCAGTAATTAAGATAAATACTTGCTTTGGGGCGAATGGAGGCATGCAAAGGCAAGAGTTAGGGCCTTCCTTCCTTCCTTCCTTCCTTCCTTCCTTCCTTCCTTCCTTCCTTCCTTCCTTCCTTCCTTCGGTTTTATTTATTTATCTGAGAGGTACAGTTATGGACAGAGAGAAGGAGAGACAGAGAAAGGTCCTCCATCCACTGGTTCGCTCCCCCAATGGCCTCAACAGCCAGAGCTGAGCAGATCCAAAGCTAGGAGCCAGGAGCTTCTTCCAGGTTTCCTATGCAGGTGCAGGGGCCCAAACACTTGGACCATCTTCTAATGCTTTCCTATGCCATAGCAAAGAACTGGATCAGAAGAGGAACAGCCGGGACACAAACTGGTAACCAAATGGGATGCCAGTGCCGCCGGCTGAGGCTTAACCTACTACATCACAGTGCTGGCCCCTAGAGCCTGTCGCCTGTCTTTATTAACATTTTTTTTAATGTTTATTTATTTGAAGGCAGATAGAAAGAGAGAGATTCCATCTGTGGGTTCACTCCCCGAAATGTCCACAACAGCCAGGGTTGGACTAGGTCAGGCAGAAGCCAGGAGCCTGGAAGGAACTCCATCCAGATCTCCCACATGGGTGGCAGGGACTCAAGTTTTTGAGCCATCACATGCTACCTCCCAGGATCTGCATTAGCAGGAAGCAGGAAGTGGAGCCAGGACCCAACCCCAGGCACTCCAGTATGGGATGCAGGCATCCAAAGCAGCAGCTTAGCCCCAAAGCCAAGCACCCACACCCCTGCCCCTTCATTCTTTTCAATGGCTGCAAAGTATTCGATGGGATGAGTGCCCCCATAAAAGTCTGTTTTGTATCATTCTTGACCAAATCACAAAATCTTGCATCCGTTACCCTAGTACTATGTTGAATAGCTCCATCACCTCCAGAATTCCTCTGTGAAGCCACTTGTAGATGGTCTGACCCGCTTCCCCAACCCTTGGCACTCTCGAGGCATGTGGAGGGGGGTGTGTATGTGTGTGCATGTGTATGTGTGTGTGTGAGCAAGCATCTACTTGCTTCTAAGCAAACAGAAGACAAGTGTGACAAAAATCAAACACAACCACTGAAAAGATGAACAAATAGCCCAAGGGAAGCAAAAACACTGTTAAAAAGGAAAGGTGGGGGCCGGCGTCATGGCACAGTAGGTTAATTCTCCGCCTTCTGTGCTGGTTCCAGTCCTGGTTGCCCTTCTTTCAAACCAGCTCTCTGCTATGGCCTGGGAAAGCAGTAGAAAATGGCCCAAGTGCTAGGGCCCCTGCACCTGCATGGGAGACTGGGAAGAAGCTCCTGGCTCCTGGCTTCAGATCAGCACAGCTCCGGCCATTGCAGCCATTTGGGGAGTGAACCAATGGAAGGAAGACCTTTTTCTCTGTCTCTCCCGCTCACTGTTTGTAACTCCACATCTCAAATAAATAAATAAAATCTTTTTTTTTTTTTAAAGGTGGGGTGGGCATTGGGCCTAGCATTGTCTTCAGTATGTTAGTACTTCACATTGGAGAACCTGGATTCAGTTCCTGACTCTGGCTCCCGACTCCAGCTTCCTGCATCAGCTGACCCTGGGAGGCAGCAGTGATACGGAAGTGCTTGGGCTCCTGCCACCTGTTGGGGGACCTGGGTTACTCTCTCAATTCCCAGCATCAACCCAACCCGGCCCTGGGGCCACTGCAGACATTGGGAAACTGGGAAGTGAACCAGTGGATGAGCACTCTCTTTCTCTCTCTCTCGATTTTCTGCCTCTCAAAAAACAAAATTCAAAAGAAAACCAGAAGTGAGTGTTTGGCCTAGAGTTGAGACAGCAGTTAGAATGCCTGCATTCCACATTGGACAGTCTGGGTTCCAGGCTCTGCTCCAGTTCCAGCTTCCTGCTAACACGTACCCTTGCTAGTGATGGCTCATGTGGGGTTCCTGCCACCCACGTGGATTGAGTTCCAGTTTTCCTGCCTTGGTCCCAGTCTGGGGCTGACGCAGGTATTTGGGAAGTGAACCAGTGAATGGCAACTCTGTGTTTTGCTGTCTGTCTCTGCCTTTCGAATAAATAAAAACAAAAAAAAAAAATAATGTGACTTTTTCATTTATTTAAAATTTACTTTCATTTTAATTTATTTTCATTTTTGTTTGAAAAGCAAACACATGCACATACACACACAGAGACAAAAAGAGAGAGCTCTTACATTCACTTGTTCACTTCCAAAAGCCCACAGTAGCTCAGCTCCAGGCCTCAATCCAGGTCTCCCACGTGATTGGCAGGGACTCAAGTCCCTGAGCCCGCATTGCTGCGTCCCGGGGTGCATGGTCATTGAGGTCCAGAAGTTGGAATTGGAAGCCGAGGTGGTGGTTGAGCCCAGGCACCCCAATATGGATTTTTGGTGTCTTTTTTTTTTAAAGATTTATTTATTTGAAAGAGTTACACAGAGAGAGGAGAGGCAGAGAGAGAGAGAGATCTTCCATCTGCTGGTTCACTCCCCAACTGGCTGCAATGGCTGGAGCTGCGCTGATCTGAAGCCAGGAACCTCCTCTGGGTCTTCCCATGCAGGTGCAGGAGTCCAAGGACTTGGGCCATCCTCACTGCTTTCCCAGGCCTTAGCAGAGAGCTGGATCAGAAGTGTAGCAACCAGGTCTCTTACCGGCACCCATATGGGATGGCGGCTCTGCAGGCAGCGGCTCTAAGCGCTACACCACCGCGCCAGCCCCCCGACTGGTGCCTTAACTGCTGCACCAGATGCCCACCCCTTCTAAGAACCTCGCTGTGGTTCCGCTTCCGCCCCTGGAAGTTAGCCTCGGGCAGGTGAGACCACAGCATGATGATGAACACCAATCGCATTATACTCTAGATATAGTTTTGTGACTTCCTTTTTCTTTCTGCTAAGCAATATGTCATGGATGTTTTTAATGTCAGCATCCTGCTCCCTCCCTTCCCACAGGGTTGTCTGCTGCCACAGTTAACCAGTCCCCTAGTGATGGACATTTGGGTTGTTTCAGTTGACATTTCAATCAGTGAGAGGCCATGTATATAATGGTGGCCCATAGATAATATAGCTTAATGACATCATATCCATCTTTTTTTTTTTTTGGACAGGTAGAGTTATAGACAGTGAGAGAGAGACAGAGAGAAAGGTCTTCCTTCCATTGGTTCACTCCTCAAATGGCCGCCACGGCCGGTGGGCTGCACCAATCTGAAGCCAGGAGCCAGGTGCTTCCTCCTGGTCTCCCATGCGGGTGCAGGGCCCAAGCACTTGGGCCATCCTCCACTGCCTTCCCAGGCCACAGCAGAGAGCTGGACTGGAAGAGGAGCAACCGGGACAGAATCCGGCGCCCCAACTGGGACTAGAACCCAGGGTACTGGCGCCGCAGGCAGAGAATTAGCCTAGTGAGCCATGGCACCGGCCCATATTCACGCAGCGTGCCAGCCATAGCAGCCGTTTGGGGGGTGAACCAATGGTAGGAAGACCTTTCTCTCTGTCTCTCACTGTTTAACTCTGCCTGTCAAAAACAATTATTTGAAAGGCAGAGTTAGAGAGAAGGAAGAAGATATTTCATCCATTGCAAAGGCTGGGGCTGGGCTAGGCTGAAGCCAGGAGTCTGGAACTGCATTTGGGTCTCCCATGTGGGTGCAGGAGCTCAAGCACTTGGACCATCTTCCACTGCCTTCCTAGGTGCATCAGCAGGGAGCTGGATCTGAAGTGGATCATCCAGGACTCGAACCAGTATTCATATGAGATGCTGGCATGGTAGACAGTGGCTTAATCCGTTGTGCCATAAAGCTGGCCCTACCCATCTTTTTTTACCTCTCTTTCTCTGTCATTCTTCCTTTCAAATAAATAAATCTTAAAGAAAAAAAAAGAAGAAAGAAAGACAGATAGATGCTGGAATTAGAAATAGGAGCTGGGTATGGAACCCAGGTATGCTGACATGGGACACGGGTGTTATAACCAGCGATTAGGATGAGCATTTATTTATTTAAAGATGTATTTATTTGAAAGGCAGAGTTACAGAGAGACAATGGCAGAGAGAGAGAGAGCTCTTCCACCCACTGGTTCAATCCACAAATGGCTACAACAGCTGGAGCTGGGCCAATTTGAAGCCAAGAGCCAGGAGCCTCTTGTGGTGTCCCTCGGAAATGAACAGAGGCCAACTAATTTGTGCAGGGGCCCAAGCACTTGGGCCATCTTCTACTGCTGTCCCAGGCCATCAGCAGGGAGCTGGATGGCAAGAGGAGCAGCCGGGGCTCAAACTGGCGCCCGTATGGGATGGCAGCACTGCAGGCGGTGGCTTTACCCGCTACACCACATCACCGGCCCTGCTGCTGAGCTTACTGCCCACCTGTCATGTGGCATCCCTACGGCAGTGCTGGTTTATGAGCCCCAAATTTGCCTACAAGGCCATGTGGAACAGAGCTGACAGCTCGTTGGGAAATGTCCTGCAGCTTTCCTGTGGCTCTCATGGCTCAGGAGGCAGGCAGCGAGCTACCACCCATCCGCCCGAGGCCCTGGCCCTGCCAGGCAGCCGTGGTATTTGCTTGCCCTTCACTCTTTGTCTCGGCAGAGAGCAGGAGAGGGGCCGGCTTGGGTGAGGTAATCCTTGTCTGGCAGGGAGCAAGGATCTGGGCCCACCCCAAACTGACCTTCTCCTTCTCCACCATGTAAGGAAGTATCCTCAGAAACGTTAGCCCAACCCCCACCGCACCCTCCCACCCTGATGCCTGTGCCCGCACGGCCCCGCTGGCTCAGGGGCTGTCTCAGAGGGAAAAGGGCCCACCAGCCCCGAACAATCTGCTAAGTGTTCAAGTCACTGCAGGATGTCTGCAAGACTCACCAGCTTCTAGGTTAAAAATATCCCATGCCTGAGGGGCCCTCACTGTCTGGCTCAGAACAGAGCTGGCTCAGAGCTCCAAGGCCCCTGTACCACTGGGGAAATGAACAGAGGCCAACTGATTTGTTTTTCCCCTGTGAAACTGAAGCCAGATGATGGGGTTCAAATCTTTGCCCCACCATTCCCTAGCTGTGTGATCCCAGGCCACTCACTCAACCTCTCTGTATCTTAGTGTCCTGTCTGTAAAGGAGTCATGGTTTTATTTATCTCAAAGGCCAGGAGTCTTTGGTCTGGCTCATCCCCTGCCCCAGCCATTGAGGTCATTTGGGCAGTGAACCAGAGGACAGAGATCTTTCTCTCTCTTTCTCTCTATGTCTCTCTGCCTTTAAAAAAAAAGGGGGGGGGGCGGGGAACCTGACTTGACCACCAGGCTACATTCCAGATCAGTTCAACCAGAATTTTTACAGATTGGGTCTGGGCAAAAAAAAAAAATATTTCTAAACTCTCCAAGGTAATTCCAGTGTGTCCCCAAGGATGAGACACACCGCCAGAGGGTATTAAATGGGATAATATGGGGAAAATGCTTCTGTGGGTGCCTGGTTTGTTGGGGGGTCAGGACCAACTATCCAACTTCCCTGGTAGTCAGGAAAGGCTTCCTGGAGGAGGGTGTGCCTGAGCCATGATTTTAGCAGCACTAACAGGACCTTCAGGGGCTTGGAGGCAGGAGATGTGGCCTCTCAGAAGCACTGAAAGTCATTTCCTATGACAGGAGATCAGAAAGGAGGAAATAAGGAGATTGGAGGAGGAGGAGGCATGGAGGACTAGTTCCTTTAATAAGGTCAGAGGTCACAGATAATTTTGGGTTTTATTCTAGTGAAGGTTTTAAGCAGGATAATGACCCAGACCCTCAAATTCAGAGACAAACAGGGCCAACCTGAGGCATGTGTGCAAACCAGCTGGAAACTCTGGGCTTGGCAAGGGGCTGAGGCACCAGCCTCAGGTCCCCAGCAAACCAGCACAGGGTCAGTCAGTCCCAGGCTTTCATCCTGACGTCCACATCCTGGCAGTGTAGCTGCGGGCTGGTGGCTTTGTTTATGAGCCTCAGTTTCCTAACCTGTGAAATAGGCTTAAAACCTTTATGGGATTTTTTTTTTTTAACTTGAGAGGCAGAGTTATAGAGAAAGGAAAGATGAGGGAGAGAGCCTCCATCCGCTGGTTCACTCCCCAAATGGCTGCAACAGCCAAGGCTACGCCATGCCATGCCAAAGCCAGGAGCCAGGAGCTTCCTCTGAGTCTCCCACGTGGGTGCAGGGGCCCAAGCACTTGGGCCGTCTTCTGCTTCTTTCCCAGGCACATTAGCAGGGAGTTGGATCAGAAGTGGATCAACTGGGACTTGAACTGGCGCCTACATGAGATGCTGGCACTGCAGACAGCAGCTTTACCTGCTACATAGTGCCAGCACACACACACACACACACACACACACTTTTTTTTTTTTCTTCAAGAGTTAAATAATGAGGTAAAAAGAATTCAGTAGTGCGGCCACATGGTAAACAAGACATGCTCCCCACAATAACCATTCTTAGACACAGCCTTGATTCGGTGAATCTTGCCCTTTCTCCCTCCTCGGCTTCTAGTCTCACCTGGGCTCTTGGGTGAGGATAACTACCACTGCCCCACTCCGCTCACAGATTTCTACTGTTGCTGCTGAATCCACATAACAGCTACGGAAGGGGTGGGCTTATGATCTGGAGTGTGCTATTAAGGCAGCGGGACCTCAGGGTGGTTCAGCCTCTTGCTCCAAGCCACACAGCTACCCAGTAGCAGAGCCTCACTCCCCTTTTACTGCGGGGAAAACCGCAGCTTTGGTAGGTGAGGCAGCAGGCCCTAAGACTGTGTGGTTGGCACATAGCAGAGCCAGGGTTGGAACCCTTACCTGTCCTGGGATTCCTGGACTCCAGGGGCTTCCTCCAGAGGGTCCAAGGCCCTGCTGGGACCCACACTGAGCCACCTGGCTCCTCATGCGGATAAGCCAGGGAAAGCTGCAAACTGCAGCTGCCCCTAGGCGGGGGCCCTGGGCATACCTTTCTGAATACCAGCCCTTCCTTCTGGAATGTTCTTCCCGCAGTCTTACATTCTCCAAAAATCAGGTCAGAACTAGCTTGCTGTTTTCCAGAAACCATTTTCCAAGTCTCCTTCGAATCGCTCTTAAGTGGTTGATTCCCTCTCCCCTCATGTTAATTATTAAAGTGTTTTCCTTTTGTTATATTTTATTTTCATATTATTTTATTTTCAAAATAGCAGTTCGTGTTGGGAATAGGTAAATCATGTATGTGGTTCAAAATTCAAAAGAGTCACAAGAGACTTAGTGAAATTTTCCCTACTGTTGACCCCCTGTCACCCTGTTCTCTCACCTCACCCCCTGCCAGGTGACACTGGTCTTTGTGTATTGTTTATATATGTTTGAAGAGTGAACTTGTAGATGGGAGCTCTCTGTCTCTGCCTCTCTAATTAATTAGCAATTTTAAGAAAAAGTTTATCTTTTTAAATATATATATATATATATTCATTTATTTGAAAGGCAGAGTGACAGAGAGAGAGACAGAGTACGAGAGATCTTCACTCACTGGTTCACTCACATAACAAATGCTTGCAACAGCCCGGCCGAAGCCAGAAGCCTGGAACTCCTTCTGTGTCTCCAGCATGCATGGGAGGGGCTCCAGTGCCTGAGTCATCATTTGCTGCTTCTTAGGCACATCAGCAGGGAGCAGGATTGGATGCGGAGTAACCAGGACTTGAACAGTTATGAAGGCATACCAACAGGCAGTGTAAACCACTGTGCCGCAATGCCCACCCCTAGATTTGTCCCTTGATTTCATTTTCCATGAACTGTTTGAAGTCCCCTTGTAGTTTAGTTTGCACTTGCTGTAACGCGTTTATACAGATGGAATCGTTTGTAGGTCATGTCTCTTCCAGAGGTTGCCGGGGGAGGTGGGGTGAGGAAGTGTGGCTTCTTTGGTCCAAAACAAAGAAGAGATCCAACAGCAGCTTGCTCCCTTTTCTTGCTGTCTTACTCTGCTGTGTGGCTGTACCACACCTTGTCTCTTCTTCATCCCACGGCTGGACATTAAGGTCGTGTTTCTCCTAGGAGGCACTGTCAGTAAAGCTGCTGTGAACATGGTCATAGAAGTCTCTGTGCAGACATATGTTTTCATTTCTCTTAGATAAACACCTAAGTGTGCAACAGCTGGGTTGCAAAGTAATGTTGGAAAAATGTAAATTCTGTCTCCTCATTCCCCTGTTTAGCCACTCCAGTGGTTTCCTGTGGCCCTTGGCTCTAAACAAGGTTCTCTGAGGCTGTGCCTCCAACCTTGTCTTCTTCCAGCCTCCCTGGTTCCTGTACTCAGGCCACACTCACCTTCTGCGTCTTTTTTTTTTTTTAATTTAATTTAATTTTTTTTTTGACAGGCAGAGTGGATAGTGAGAGAGAGAGACAGAGAGAAAGGTCTTCCTTTTTGCCGTTGGTTCACCCTCCAATGGCCGCTGCGGCCGATGCTGATCTGAAGCCAGGAGCCAGGTGCTTCTCCTGGTCTCCCATGCGGGTGCGGGGCCTAAGCACTTGGGCCATCCTCCACTGCACTCCCAGGCCACAGCAGAGAGATGGCTTGGAAGAGGGGCAACGAGGATGGAATCCGGCACCCCGACCAGGACTAGAACCCGGAATACCGGCGCCGCAGGCGGAGGATTAGCCTAGTGAGCCGCGACGCCGGCCCTGCATGTGTCTTGATCACCCACTGCAACTTATTGCTGACTCCAGGGCCCTCCAAGCCCTGGGCCTCTCTTCCTGGAAGGTGCTTCAAAGATCTTGGCATAGCTGTTCACACCTCAGCATGGCCTGGGATCTCATGGAGAGCCCCTACCCTCCACCTGAACCTGTCCCCTGTCCTGCTTGGTTTTATTGCTTCCACCCACTGCCGTTATGCTCTGCATTTGTTTGCCTGTTTATCAACTGTCTCTCCTTCTGATATGAACATATCATAGCCATGAGAACAGGGACTGCATCTGTCTTGTTTGCTGCTGTTCACCAGTGTCTAGGATGGCAGGTGCTCCGTAGATACCAAACGAAGGCCGGGAGCCATGGACATACAAGGGGTTAACCAGGTTGGAGTAGGTGCTGTGCCATAGCAGGTAAAACTGCTGCCTGAGGCACCAGCACACCTATCGGTGCTGGCTCGAATCCTGAGTCCCGGATGCTTCTGATCCAGCTCCCTGCTAGTGCACCTGGGAAAGTAGCGAAGGATGCCCAAGTGCTTGGCCCTTGCACCCATGTGGGAGACCCAGAGAAGCTCCTGGCTCCTGGTTTCAGGTGGGCCCAGCTCCGGCCATTACAGCATTTGGGGAATGAACCAGCAGATGGAAGATCTCTGTCTCTGTCTCTTCTTCTTCTTCTCTCTCTCTGTAACTGCCTTTCAAATAAATAAATAAATATTTAAAAACAAAACAAATAAATAAGGAGTTCCCTGGGCTGCCGAGATTACTGCAGGATCAGGACAGGAACCCCAGGGTCCTGGCCCCCAGTTCAAGCCTCTCCTTCTCACGCTAGCCATTCACAGAGCTTCCCAGTACTGGCAAACCAAGATGGCACAGGGCTCTTAACTGCAGCGCTAGTTCTAGGAGCAAAGGGCTGGATATAACCCAAATGCCCATCAGTGGAGGAGTGATTAAATAAATTACAGAAGCACAGTCTGGCAATAGAAAGCCATGAAGCCACAGAAAAGATCCAGGAAGGGGCCAGTGCTGAGGTGTAGTGGGCAAAGCCACTGCCTGCAGTGCCGGCATCCCATGTGAGTGCCGGTTTGAGTCCTGGCTGCTCCATTTTTGATCCAGCTCTCTGCCTAGGAAGGCAGCAGAGGATGGCCTGGGTTCTTGGTCCCTGAGACTCAGAAGAAGCTCCTGGCTCCTGGCTCTGGCCTGGCCCAGTCCCAGCTATTGCAGCCATTTGGGGAGTGAACCAGCAGTTAGAAGCCCCCTCCCCCCACCTTTCAAATACATAAATCTTTAAAACAACCAACAACAATAACTAAAAACACCTGCATCCCACACCAGGGTACCTGGGTTCAAGTCCCAGCTCCAGCTCCTGATTCCAGCTTCCTGGTGACGAAGCCCCTGGGAGGCAGTGATGATGGCTCAGGTAGTTGGATCCTTGCCACCACAACGTTGTAGGCACTTGTGGGATGAGCCCATGGATGGTAGTGCTCTCTGTATCTCTCCCTCTCAAATACACAAAAGTAAATTTTAAACGAATTTTTAAAGAAACTACTGGACAGTGTTGTGTCCCAGTAGGTTAAGCTGCTGCTTGTGCCACTGGCATTCCATGTTGGAGTGCTGGTTTGAGTCCTGGCTGCTCAAAAGCAGTAGTTGATGGCCTAAGAACTTGGGCCCCTGCCCCCCAGGTGAGAGACCAGGAAGCTCATGGCTCCTGTCTCCGGCCTGGCCCAGCTCTGTCTGTTGTGAGCATCTGGGGAGTGAACCAGAGGATAGAAGATATTTCTCTCTCTGTCTTTCACTCTTTCAAATATTTGGAATTAATAATTACTTAATTAGAGAGATAGAGAACTATCATCTAATGGTTTACTCTCCAAATGTTTGCAGTAGGCTAAGGCTGGGCCAGGCCAAAACCAAGAGCCTAAAACTCAATCTGTGCTTGGTACATGGGTGGCATGGACTCAAGTGTTTGAGCCATCACTTTCTACCTCCCAGGTTGCATATTAGCAAGAAGCTGGAGACAGGAGTAGAACCGCACTGGCACCCAGGCACTCTGATGTGGGATGCCAACCAGCATCTTAACTGTAGGCAAAACACCTGCCCTGATAAGTGTATTTTGATGCACACAAAGAAAAAGCCTGAACTTGTGTAGTTTTTTAAAATAATACACATTTTCCATGAACTTAATTTTTCTTCGATTCTTATTTTATTTATTTGAAAGGTAGAGAGACAGACATTCAAAGAGATCTCCCATCTGCTGGTTTACTCTCCAATGCCTGCAACAGTTAGGGCTGGACCAGGCCAAAGCCAGGAGCCAGGAACTCAGTCTGAGTCTTGCACGTGGGTGGAAGGGAACAAGTACTTGAGCCATAAGCTCTGCCTCTCAGGAAGGTGGAATTAGAAGCAAAGCCAGGACTCCCACCCAGGTCCTCTGGTATGGGATGTGGGTATCCCGCTACGCCAAATGCCCGCCCTTCTTGAAAACCCCATGTTTGTAGAGTGACAGGAAGCACATGGGTTGTTACCTGGGGCCAGCAGTGAGAAAACCAACTGCAAAAGGGGCTTTGAGGAGTGAGGGAGTGGTTACGTGGGTGGATGAACACACGTGCCAAAGCTCATTGAGTTGAGCACTTGAAAGGGTTGCATTTTACTGGGTCTAAATTATGCCTCAATAAAGCTGATTTTTAAAAAAGATAACCTTGGTTTCCAGATGGAAAACAGCCCCTAGGGGTCCAACTTGGAGGTTAATGCAGGAATCGGAGGCCAGAGAAGGGGGTGGCTCGGCTGTTGCCAGTGCAGTGATAGTGGAGGCGGAAAGCAGGGGGGAATCAGGTTGGCAGGCAGGACTGGCCGAGGAAGGTGAGGATGGGGGGGGGGCATTAAGGTGACTTTCAGATGTGTGTGTGTGTGTGGTCAACAGTTAGGGCCCTTTAAGGATATGGGGACCATGAGGATGGAGCAGCTCTGGGGACAAAGACAGCCTCCTGCATAATCACTTGCGATCCTTCTGATTCTACAACTCTTTGTTTCAAAGCCCTCCTGGCCTGGGCAGGAGTGTCACATGTAGAAGAATCCTTAGCAACCCCACCTTACAGATGGAACACTGAAGCGCAGGCAGACTTCCAGCATCCCTGACTTAGGGACCCAGGAGAGCTGGGATTCCGGCTCAAGCCCTACTTTCTGCTGTGTTGTGTAGCTTCTCCTGTGAGCTCATCTGCCCCAGTTTGCCTTCTTCCACTACTCTGCCCTCTCAGGGAGTAGTTATATAGGCCATAAGTGCCTCAAAGCCTGGTCACTCTGTGGTCCTTTATGACTTTTACTGTAACTAGGAACCAGGAACTCAATAATTTTCTTTAAGTAGATCCTTTTTTAAAAAAATTTTTATTTATTTGAGAGGCAGAGAGACATCAGAGAGAGGAGGGAGGGAGGGAAAGAGAGAAGGAGAGAGAGAGATACAGAGAGGTTTCGTATCCATGGGTCCACGCTCCAAATCCCCTCAGTGAATTCAGGAACTGGGAACTCCATCCAGGTCTTTCGTGAGGGTGACAGGGACCCAAGTACTTGAGCCATCCCTGCTGTTTCACAGGGCCTGTATTAGCAGGAAGCTGGAGTTGGGATGCAATGCAGGCACTCCAATACGGAACATGGTGTTTTGTGTGTGTGTGTGTTTTTTTTTTTTTTTTTTTTTTTTTTTTTTTTTTGACAGGCAGAGTGGACAGTGAGAGAGAGAGACAGAGAGAAAGGTCTTCCTTTGCCGTTGGTTCACCCTCCAATGGCCGCCGCGGCCGGTGCTCTGCGGCCGGCGCACCGCGCTGATCCGATGGCAGGAGCCAGGAGCCAGGTGCTTTTCCTGGTCTCCCATGGGGTGCAGGGCCCAAGCACCTGGGCCATCCTCCACTGCACTCCCTGGCCACAGCAGAGAGCTGGCCTGGAAGAGGGGCAACCGGGATAGAATCCGGCGCCCCGACCGGGACTAGAACCCGGTGTGCCGGCGCCGCTAGGCGGAGGATTAGCCTAGTGAGCCGCGGCGCGGGCGGAACATGGTGTTTTAACTGTTATGCTAAAACTTCCTCTTCACTGCTTTTTAACCTTAGCTTATCTAAAATTAGAGCTATCCCAGGTTTGTTGCGCCAGTTAGGTATTTTTCTTATATGCATAAATAAATATCTATTAAAATAAGAAATATTCACCCATGTTCCACTTAGACCTCACTCATTCCACTCTGGGCACTCACACCACATTTGAGGGGTTCCATGTGGGCTCATCCTGCAGTGCTGTGTATCAAGCTGGTGCTCCTGAGACAGGAGGGGTGTTCAACAAGTTCATGAACAGGCTGGCGCCGCGGCTCACTAGGCTAATCCTCCGCCTTGCGGCGCCGGCACACCAGGATCTAGTCCCGGCTGGGGCGCCGGAGTCTGTCCCGGTTGCCCCTCTTCCAGGCCAGCTCTCTGCTGTGGCCAGGGAGTGCAGTGGAGGATGGCCCAAGTCCTTGGGCCCTGCACCCCATGGGAGACCAGGATAAGTACCTGGCTCCTGCCATCGGATCAGCGTGGTGCGCCGGCCGCAGCGCGCTGGCCGCGGCGGCCATTGGAGGGTGAACCAACGGCAAAGGAAGACCTTTCTCTCTGTCTCTCTCTCACACTGTCCACTCTGCCTGTCAAAAAAAAAAAAAATAGAAATATCCTCATACACTGTGGTTATTTTTATAGATGCCACTGTTAGAGACAGCACTTTGCCTACATCTAGCAAAAAAACTTGACAGCGCTCATACATTTTACCTCTGACACAGCACTTCTCCTTCTAGGGATTGAGCTTCAGGAAATAATTAAGGGTGTGCTCCAAGATTTAGCTACAAGGATGTTCTTCTCAGGATTGCTGATTTTAGTGAAAAAATTGGAAATAACTAAATTTAACCAGGAGATAGGCTGAGTGGATGCTGATGTAGTTATAGGATGGCATGTTATTTTGCCCAAGGAAATGATGTTTCAGAAGAATATTGAGTGCCGTGAAAGGTGAAAGGTGTTTGCAAAATAGTGTGAAGAAAGCAGGTTTCAAAACTGTGTGTAAAACTATCCCAATGTGTGTTTAAGCATTCTATGAGTGAGTCTGTGTCAGAATCCATATGAGATGCTGGCACTGCAGACGGTAGCTTTACCTACTATGCCATGGTGCCGGCCCCAGAACAGGGGTCTTGACATAATCCAGTAGGTCAGGAATGGTTTTCTGAAGCAATGAGTTTTAGGTTGAAACTCATGAAATACATGACAGCTAACATTTAAAATTGCATTGTCCAGGGGCCAGCATTGTGGCACAGTGGGTTAAACTGTCATCCCATATCAGAGTGTAATGGTGGCATCTCATATCAGAGTGCTGATTTGAGTCCTGGATGTTCCGCTTCCAATCGAGCTCCCTGCTAATGCACCTGGGAAGGCAGTGGATGATGGCCTACATACCTGGGTCCCTGCCACCCATGTGGGAGATCTGGATGGAGTTCCTGGCTGCAGCCTGACCTGGCCCAAGTTGTTGCAGGCATTTGGAGACTGAACCTACAGGTGGAAAGTCTCTCTCTCTCTCTCCCTCTCATGCTCTGCCTTTCAAAAATAAACAAACTTGCACTAATGCTATAGTCACTAGCCACATGGGGCTACTGAACACTTGAAAAATGGCTAGTCAAATTGAAATGTAAGATACACACTAGATTTCAAAGACTTTATTCGGCCAGTGCTGCGGCTCAATAGGCTAATCCTCCGCCTGCGGCGCTGGCACACCAGGTTCTAGTCCCGGTTGGGGCGCTGGATTCTGTCCTGGTTGCCCCTCTTCCAGGCCAGCTCTCTGCTGTGGCCAGGGAGTGCAGTGGAGGATGGCCCAAGTGCTTGGGCCCTGCACCCCATGGGAGACCAGGAGCAGCACCTGGCTCCTGCCTTCGGATCAGCGCAGTGTGCCAGCTGCAGCGTGCCGGCCGCAGCGGCCATTGGAGGGTGAACCAACGGCAAACAGGAAGACCTTTCTCTCTCTCTCTCTCTCTCTCACCCTCTCTCCCTCTCACTATCCACTCTGCCTGTCAAAAAAAAAAAAAAAAAAGACTTTATTCAAAAAAGGT
Organism: Oryctolagus cuniculus; assembly: GCF_051225735.1. NCBI lineage: Eukaryota > Metazoa > Chordata > Mammalia > Lagomorpha > Leporidae > Oryctolagus > Oryctolagus cuniculus. The sequence continues at coordinate 20,380,712 of NC_142887.1, read as the reverse complement.
GAGGTATCTTATTAATTTTTAAAATATTGATTATAAGTTGAAATGCTAACATTTAGGATACATTTAGTGGATTAGATAAACTGTATCATTAATAGTACCCATTTCTTTTTATTCTTCTTAAAATGTAGCAGATATTAAAGTTTTAATTGCATACATGGCTTGAATTCTGTGTCTAATGTATAATGCTGAGTTCAGAGGGCCAATTACTGACTAAACATGTAGTATCTCATTTAATCCTGTGATGACTCTGAGAGGTAGCTCTTATTAATCTTCCTTCTATAGGACAGGAAATTGAGACAGAGTAAATTGCTAAAGATTAACCACTAGCAAGAAGCACAACTAGGGGGCCAGTGTGTGGCATAGTGGGTAAAGTGGCTGCCTGTGACACCGGCATCCCATATGGGCACTGGTTGGTGTCCTGGCTGCTCCACTTCTGATCCAGATCCCTGCTAATCACCTGGTAAAGCAGCAGAAAAGGCTCAAGTGCTTGGCCCCTGCCATCCACCTGGGAGACCTGGAAAAAGCTTCTGGTTCCTAGTCTAGCTCCAGCTACTGCAACCATCTAGGGAGTGGAGCAGTGGATAGAAGATTGATATCTCTCTCTCTTTCTAACTGACTTCCAAATAAATAAATAATTTTTAATAAATAAATAATATCTTAAAAAAAACTAGGACTGGAGTCTGGCTGGAGACCACTCTTGGTCTGCGCGTGTTCCTACTGCCCAGAGCAACCCAGGCAGAAGAGCACACGGGCAAAGACTGACATTGTCTTGACTATATGAGCCTTGGCTCACTTGGCCATGGAATGATCCCAGGGAGGATCTGCTGTCCTGGGGGTCTTTATTCCCCCTATGGGGAGGAGGGAGCCAGTTTGGAAGTCAGCAGGGCTGTCCATCTGCCCTGTCAGTATCACTTAAACTTTAGGAAGCCTCAAAAACCCAATGGAGTTAATCAAATGCAGTGGGTTGAATGTGTTCCCCAGAACCCCTATGTAGAACTCTAATCCCAATGTGATGGTATTCAGAGGTAGGGGCTTTGGGAGGTGATGAGTTCACGAGGGTGGGCCGTTATGCAAGGGAACCCTGAAAACTGTCTACCTTGCAAAGGTGCAACAAGAAGTCGGCCTTCTGTAACCCAGAGAAGGACTCCTCACAGCGGAACCTGACCTTGCTGGTGCCCTGAGCTTGGACTTCCAGCATGCAGAATTGTGAGAAAGAAATTTCTGTTGTTTGGAAGTCACTTGACCTAGGGTGTCACTCGACCTAGGGCACCTTGAACTAAGATACCAGGTCTGATCCCTGTGGGGTAAGGGACTGGGGCGGGGGGAGGGTGAGGAGGAGAGGAAAACGAGGAGGAGATGCAGTCTGGGGACTGTTTCCATGAGGAGGACCCCGGGAGGGACCTGGGCGTCCAAGGGTACCAGGACTAAGCTCTGCAGCTCTGGTTCTCCTTAGAACTCCAGACACCAGGGATACAGTTGCCCACGCAGTGGAGGCCTTGGTGTCTCCTCCAGGAAACACTGCTTGGAAGGGGAAAGTTAGAGACCTTTGGAGGAAGGACACACCTGTGCCCTGAAGCTGGTCTAAGGGAGAGCACCCCTACCCTCTGTTTTATGCACAGGCCTTGGCAGAAGCCCAGCCAGGTCCAAATCCCAGTTTCTTAGTTACCAGCTATAGGACCTTGGGTAACTCAGTGTCCCTTTCAATTTTTCCAGCTGTAAAATAGGATAAGAGTGTTCATTTCTTAGACCTGTGGCCAAGATTAAATGCAAAACAAACAAACAAACAAACAAAACCCAAAAACATGGGAAGCACCTCACCCCAGCGGCCTTATTATATTGACAACACCTGTTATGACTGTTACTGTATCATTGTTTTAAGGAGAACTCACTATGCTTTCTCAGAAGAAAATAGAAAATATAACACTACATCCCCACTGCGCTGTCTTCCACTGTTACAGATATGGTATCCTGTTCATCCCAGAAGCTCCAGGGCCAACCAAGTTTTTGACTAATTATAGATTCTTCGTTCTGACTCTCTCAGCTGTTGCTTCACGTCTGACCCAGAGTAAGAGCCCCTGCTGATTCCTCCACCCCCCCCCCCCCAATTATCACTACCACTTCAGATTCCCCGCTGCACTTTCCTCCTAGACCTCCTCATGAGCCATGGTCTCTGTCTCACCCACAGACTGGTGCTAACACCCTACACCACGATGCCGTCCCCCCCAGGCTACATCTTTTTTTTTTTTTTTTTCCTTTTAAGATTTTATTTATTTGAGAGGTAGAGTTACAGACAGTGAGAGGGAGAGACAGAAAGATCTTCTATCCGTTGGTTCACTCCCTAAATGGCCACAACAGCTGCAACTGGGCAGATTCAAAGCCAGGAGCCAAAAGCTTCTTCTGGATCTCCCACACGGGTAGAGGGGCCCAAGCGTTTGGGCCATCTTACTGCTTTCCCAGGCCATAGCAGAGAGCTGGATTGGAAGAGGAGCAGCTGGGACTAGAGCCGGCATCCATATGGATGCCGGTGCTGTAGGTAGAGGATTAACCTACTGCGCCACAGCACCAAGCTGTGCCAAGCTACATCTTTTTTTTTTTTTTTTTTTTTGACAGGCAGAGTGGACAGTGAGAGAGAGAGAGACAGAGAGAAAGGTCTTCCTTTTTGCCGTTGGTTCACCCTCCAATGGCCGCCGTGGCCGGCGCGCTGCGGGCGGCGCACCGCGCTGATCCAATGGCAGGAGCCAGGAGCCAGGTGCTTTTCCTGGTCTCCCATGGGGTGCAGGGCCCAAGCACCTGGGCCATCCTCCACTGCACTCCCTGGCCATAGCAGAGGGCTGGCCTGGAAGAGGGGCAACCGGGACAGAATCCGGCGCCCCGACCGGGACTAGAACCCGGTGTGCCGGCGCCGCTAGGTGGAGGATTAGCCTAGTGAGCCGCGGCGCCGGCCTGCCAAGCTACATCTTAACTGCTGTGCCAAACACCCACCCCAGATCTTAAATTTTAATATAGGAGAATAAGGCAGATACAGATGACCTGCTTGGATTTGCCTTCAAAAAAGAACTTGCCAGGGTCAGCATGTGGCATAGCAGATAAAACTGCCTGTGATGTTGGCATCCTATATGGGCATTGGTTGGATTCCTGGCTGCTCCACTTCCGATCCTGCTCCCTGATAATGACCTGGGAAAAGCAGTGGAAGATGGCCCAATGCTAGGGCTCCTGCCACTCATGTGGGAGACCTGGAAGAAAGTTCTGGCTCCTGGCTTTGGCCTGGCCATTGTGGCCATTTGGGGAGTGAACCAGCAGATTGAAGACTTCTCTCTCTGTAGCTCTGACTTTTCAAATAAACAAATGAATCTCTTTTTTTAAAAGACTTATTTGTTAATTTGAAAGAGTTACACAGAGAGAGAAGGAGAGGCAGAAAGAGAGGTCTTCCATCCACTGGTTCACTCCCCAATTGGCCACAACAGGTAGAGCTGTGCCGATCTGAAGCCAGGAGTCAGGAGCTTCTTCTGGGTCTCCCATGCAAATGCAGGGGCCCAAGGACTTGGGCCATCTTCTACTGCTTTCCCAGGCCATAGCATAGAGCTGGATGGGAAGTGGAGCAGCCAGGACTTGAACCGGTGCCCATATAGGATGCTGGCACTGCAGGTGGCAGTTTTACCCACTACGCCACAGCGCCATCCCCCAAATAAATCTTTTTTAAAATTTATTTATTTGAAAGTCAGAGCTAGAGAGAGAGAGTGAGAGAGAGAGGTAGAGACAGAGAGAAAGGTCTTCCATCTGCTGGTTCACTCCCCAAATGGCCGCAACAGCTAAATCTGGGCCAGGCTGAAACCTGGAGCCCGGAACTCCCTCTAGGTCTCCCAGGCACTTGGGCCATCCTTCACTGCCTTCCCAGGATCAGAAGTGGAGCAGCTGGGACTCGAACTGGCACCCATTTGGGATGCTGGTACTGCAGGCTGTGGCTTAACCTGCTGTGTCACAGTGCTGGCCCCATAAATAAATAAATACTAAAACAAACAAACAAACTTGTGATGCAGGTCAGGGAGGGACAACTTACAGAATCAATGCTTCCTGAGTCTCCCCAGCCAATGGCTGAACACAGTAACCGTATTGGGGCCTGGACATGTCTGCCCAGTGGGGATTCCTTGCCTTTTCTTCCTGAAGGATTGGCCTATCTTTGACAGATCTGAGTCTCTCCTTGCTCAATCCTGCTTCCTGCCCCTTTTTGTTTCACAGGTGTTACTTCTCACTGTATCTCACCTGCAGAGGAATCTGGGGCCCGGACTATACACTGGCATCATCCACCCCCAAGGGTGGTGAAGGACTGGTGATAGAGTAACCGCTTCTCTTAGAATTAAGACAAGAGTAAAGGATGTAGTGGGTAAAGCTGCCGCCTGCAGTACCAGTATCCCATATGGCCGCCGGTTCGAGACCCAGCTGCTCTGCTTCCTATCCAGCTCTCTGCTATGGCCTGGGAAAGCAGTAGAAGATGGCCCAAGTCCTTGGGCCCCTGCACCCACCTGGGAGACCCGGAAGAAGCTCTTGGCTCCAGGCTTTGGATTGGCCCAGCTCCGTCTGTTGCAGCCATCTGGGGAGTGAACCAGGGCATGGAAGACCTCTCTCTCTCTCTGCCTCTCTGTAACTCTTTCAAATAAATAAATCTTTTTAAAAAAATTAAGACAGGAGCTGTACAGTCTATTCTTTCAGTAAATATCAGCTGTTGTTTGGGGCAGAGGCACTGTGTTAAGCACCGGGTGTGATTTTGCTGCCTTTTCTTCATTTCTTTCTGTTTAGTGTCCAATACGCTGTGTCTTTCCCAGGCAGAGTTTTGACAGTCTCCAGGAAGGGTGGACACGTGGACGATTAAGGGATACAAGCTTCCAAGTTCCTGGCTCTAGGTCCCAAAGGCTTGGCTGTGGGCTGCACTGCCAAGGGTCCAGGGGACAACCCCAGGAAGGGTTCCCAAGGGCTCCCAGCCTTGCCTAGGATCCTCCTGGAAGGTGACCTACTGGGAGACAGACGGACAGGTGGACAGATCACTTTCCAGGGTACAGACACGTGACGACCGGGTGACTGATGGACAGACACATGTTAGACTGTGGACAGATCCGTCAGCCGGAAGGTCAAGCAAGTGACTTTGCGAGCCACAGAAAAGACCAACGGGAAAGGGCCGAAGGCCCGGGAGCCGCCCACCTGCCCCCCTCGACCGCGAGGGGGCGCCGCCGCCCCGCCCAGCGCCGCCCCCCGCGAGAGCCGGGCGGAGGAGGCGGGGCCAGCCGCCGCACGGGGCGGGGCCAGCTTGCTGTCGGGGGCGGGCGGGGGCGGCGGGGGGCGGGGCGCGGGCGCGCGCGGCGGTGGCGCGTTCTGTTCCGGGCCGAGGCTCGCGGCGGAAAAGTTGCGGGGCGGTGAGGAGAGGCCGCGGGACGGACTGCGAGCGCGACGCCAAGCCGGCTCCGGGCGCTGCGGCCCAGCCATGGACGACCTCGGTGAGTGAGCGGGAGGCCGAGGGAGGAGGCGGCGGCGGCGGCGAGGGGCGCGCGGCCCCGGGCCGGCCGGGCGGGAGCGAGCATGTGTCGGGGGGGCCGCGGATCCCACCCCCAGTGGCGCGGGCTCCGGCTCCGGTACCTGCCAGCCAGGGCTCCGCGGGACCAGGGTCCCGCACTGGGCCTTAGTCCCGAGCCAGGCCAGCCACGCCGCCTGGGGACGGCCCCACCTCCGGACCCCCTTCCTCGGCGACTCACCTCGGTTTCCTAAACCGGGCCCTGGGACCCGCGCGACCCTTAGGGACCCAAACCGGTCCGCCTCAGGCACGAGAAAACGGCTCCCCGGACCAGACCCCTCCTCAGCGTCGGGATCCTCACTTCACGGACCGCTCCCCGCCCCCACCGCATGGGTGGACCCAGCCCAGCGAGCAGCTTCCTCATCTCATGAGCTGGTGCCTCCTTTCCAGGACTGTTCCCACCCCCCATTTCACAGGCTGGCACCCCCACTCCGGGGAGAGCCCCTCCAAGACTGTCCCTTTCCTGTCCTGGGTTAGATTCGCAAGCTGGAGGTGAGCTTGCCAGGACCACACCCCCATTTCAAAGACAAGTGCCCCAAGTGCTGCCCACCAATCCCCACATCACCCCCTTCGCCTGCCTGCCTGCTCTCCTTCCCCACCGTGTGGTCCAGCCCCTCCCCCTTCGTATGTAAGCCGAGAAGGGCCGGCTGGGGGTTACGATTTGGCCCCCACCCCCAGATCCTGGTCAGACGCCAGGGGAATGCGGTGGGAAGGGGCCTCCAAAGGTACGGCCGTGTCTGAGCTCATCCTGCCTGGCAGTCTCCCTGCCCCCCAGACAGGTGCTGCTGGGAGCCCAGCAGGTAAGGAAGACAAGGTGCCCCGAACAGAGTTTCACTGTTTCCCTGTCATTAGAGCCCCGCGCCTGCCCTTTTCAGTCCTGTCTTGATCTGGTGTTAGGGCAGGAGACAGAAAGTTTGTTCTGGAAGCAAACTCTAGACCCAGGGTGGCTGGTGCCGGGAGGTTCTAGGGATGCCGGGAGTGGCGTGGGTCCCTGAAGTGGGAGAAGTCCCTGTCTCACCCTCCCCGGCATGCTTGTAGCTGGAGGGCTGTGAACCGGGGAGGAGAGGAGCGAGGATAAAGTTTTTCTCTGTAGGAGCCTTGTCTTCCCTCTCTGGACTGTGGGTGGCTTGTGTGACCGCTGATTCTCCGTCTGTCCAGGCGCTCAGAGCAGATTCAACAGGCAGCCCAGGGCCCTGAGTTCAGGCTGTTTGTAGGCGCTGGGCCTGGCTGCTTCCTTGTGGCATGAGGGTGCCCCTGAGGAAGCCTGGGGGCAGGGGTCGTGCAGGAGCTTGCCTGTTTTGCATAGTGCAGTGGCTGCCAAGCATAGTTCTGCCTTTGGGTCAGGCTTGGCACCCACTTTTCTAATGCATTCAAGGTTGGCATGGCTTCCAGGCAGGTATTTTTTTCACATAAGAATAACTAAGCTGAAAGGAGGCTGGGGAGTGAGGATCTGAAAGTCTCAGGGCTTTCCTGCTGGGACCCGGGAGCAAGGTTGCAGCCTGTAAGGCGCTGGTGCTGTTCTGTTGCTTCTGGACAGTCCCTGTGCTGTTGGAGGGACTGAGAAATGAGAAAGTCCTTTGTAGAGTTCGCAATTGAAGTCGGGAATTCCTGTCCTCTGAGTCTTCCATTTAGGGCCAGGAAGCTGAGTTAGTCTCTGAAAGGAGAGAGTGCGCTGGCGGAGGGGACTGTAGGAACGTGAGTGTGCCGTTGACCGAGGGCCTCCCCCACCTCCGTTGCCTCATGCTCACCACAAGGCCCCTGTATAAGATTCCCCGTTGAGGCCACTGCTCTCCTGACGCCCTGCCTTTGTCACATTGAGAAAAATGAGCTAAGAGGGGTTGATTCTCTTGCTGAAGGCTGCAAAACCGCCAAGTGACAAAGCCGTGCCTGGAAGCCCAGTCCCCCTCTTAGATCCGCAGTTCTTGTGTACCCAGAGGCCTTTCTTCCTGGGAAGGGGGTGAGCAGGCCCTGGGAGAAGGGGTCCCAGCCTGTGATGGCCGCCACCTGTAACTTCTGCCACCCTCCACCACAGGCTCGCCAGTCGCTTGGATCCAGGCTGCCTGACTTCCTTGGCCTGAGCTCCCAGGGGGCCGGCCACGCCTGGCTGACCGGAGCCTGGGGTGGGAGGAGTGGGGTGTGCAGGAGAGGAGAGGAATTTGCCTCTGAGCTCAGGCCCCGTCAGCTGTCTGGATGGCTGGTCAGCACAGGGCTTGTCAGCTGTTTTCCTTAGTTAGGGTGAACACAAAGGCCAGGCCTCTTGTTTTTATTTTTCTCCTGAGAGTGCTCTCAGCTGTGAGCCTCCTGGTCCCTAACACGGGTGAAGAGTTTATGGTCTGGCCTGTAGCAAGGCCAAAGCTTCCTCTGTGACATTGTTTTTTGGTCTAAAAAAAAAAAAAGTTGGAGATGTCCTCCCCTCCCCATGGCTGCCAGTGACAGACTTGCCATGTGCTGTTTAATAAGTTACAAATTTATAGCTCTTTGGGCAGAAAAACATAAACACAGTGTGTCCTGCCCGTCCCGTGTGTTCTGCCTGCTTTGTGCTGTGGGGTGGCTGCCCGGTGGCTTTTCTCATTACTGTTTGGAGGCTGGTTTGGCCAGGAGTTCACTCTGTTCGAGTTCTGGCCGGAGCTTCCTGGACAGAGTTTCCACAACACTGAGATGCACTCTGGTTACTCTTCCCGACCCGGCTGCTCTCTCTCCCCTTGTTCGTGTTCTCAGTGTACCCGGGGGGACCTTGACCACAGCTGTGGCCCACTTCTGTGTGGTGGGGGACAGCACCGTACCCGTGCTTGGTGAGGATTATTGCAACTGAAGGAGACGGAGGTGCGTTATCTCTGCCTCACAGGTGCAAAAGCCGGGGCTCAGGGTAGTTGAGGGCTGGAATTGGGGTTTGAATCCGGGCTGATCAAGTCCAGGTCTGGTCATCTTAACCATAAGGTAGAAGGTGCTGGTGAGTAACCGGGGATGAGCCATGGACCTGCTGAGTAACTGACAGTTAGGTTTAAAATTTCGGCCCTGGGGGCCGTGTCCAAGAAAAGGCCTGTGTGACAAAGGGCGGGGCCAGTTTGGGATGTGATAGCTTAGCCTTCCCGTCGTGTAGCAGGGGAGCAGCCAGCTGTTGGCAGTGCCCAGTTGCTGCTGGAATCCGGACGTGTCCTCCTTAGCTTCTCAGCAGTCTGGACCCTTTGGGAAACAGTGCCTCATTGTCCCTGGGGGGAGAGTGCCGAGGGTAGGGGAGTTGCCGGGGGCATTCTGGGCTAAGGAGCCTCCCTGTTTCCATGGAAAGTCTGGACGTTGGGCTCGCCTGTCTGTGATGCCTCTGTGTGTTCGGCCAGGGTCAGGGCACCCAGCTGCCTTGCCTGTGGCAGAGGCCATGGTTGTCCGCAGAGAGAGGGTGCCCTCCTGGTGGGCTCCGCAGCAGCGGCAGGCTTCTCTTGGGCAGGATGCTGGTAAGGGGCTGACGTGGGATTCAAGCCTGCTGCATCTGGTGCTTAAACAGGTACACCTTCTTGTGCTGTCTGGGTGCCACTGCTCATGTGGAGATGTTTGGGCTGTAAGAGTCAGGGTCTTCTGAGGGCACATCTCAACATTCCTTTTCCAGTTACCCCAGCGCTGGCCCTGCATTGGAGATGCTGGGTGGGCCCAGGCTGCAGGGGCTGATGGAAGGCTCTAGCGACTGCTGAGCTCCTGCGCAGCCCTTGTCCCTCGTTGAGTTGTTGTGTGTGGAGCATCTGACCCTACGAAGCCTCTCTGGGCTTCCCACTTGTTCTGAGGCCAGAGAGAGTGAACACACTTTCTCCTAGCTCCATACATTTTTTCATTTTTTTGTACAACATGTTTATAGCACTCTTTCCCGTAATGTTCATGTAGTTCCTACATGCTGGGCACCTTCCATATGTTGTTTCACTGAATCATGTTAGCATTCAGCATGACTGTTAGCAGCAGTAGCATATTTACTATTCTGCCCATTTTATAGATGAGGAAAGAGGCGCAGAGGGGATGCACCCACTTGCCCAAGTCCTTTGGTGACCGTACAGGCTAGGATTTGAATCCAGGCTGTCTGACTCCGGAGCTGGACTTGTAAGCGGCCATTCTTCACACTTCTATTTGGGTTACTGGAGGTGCTCTTGTTTGCCTCCTGGTTTGATTGCTTTCCATTTCTAGGATACCAGAAATCTTTCCTGTCTCCTCCTCCCCATGCTCCTCATTGTTGGGTTTCCCTGTGGCTCCTTCCCCCTCCTTTGTTCTTTTTTGGGGAACCCATACTCAGGAGGAACACAGGGCTCTCAGGTAGCACCTCCTGCTCAGTGGAGGCCGCACTCCTCCCTGTTGCCCTTGAGGCAGCTGTGAGCGTAAGGCACAGCTGCCGTGGAGAAGCTGGAGTGGTCCTCTGATTCCCTGTCCCGCCCCCTCTGGCTGGGGATCAGAAGCTCCACATGGACATGTTCCTCATCTTTATTCAGGTGCATCGCAGCCATTCAGAGCAATCCCATTGCCAGAGGAGGAGGTTGCTGAAGACGCTGTGTGGAGAGTTGAGGGTGTCCCATGGGAGGGAGAGAGTGAGGGAGCTGCCCTGACAGAGTATCTCATCAAAGTGGGTGTGGGCGGTCGTCCTCTCCCTTGGACAGGCCTGGACCTCCATGCACAGCCTCACATCTGACCTGAAGTCTCATAACGCCTCTTGATACATCTTCCAGCTGCCCAGTTGATTGCCTAACCAGCGGGGCTCAGGGCTGGCCTCTCCAAGACAGGCCCCGGACTCTGGGCCATGGCAGACAGAACGTGTGGTTGGCCGGGTGCAGCCCAGCCCCAGTGGCCAAGCCTTCCCTTAACGATGGCCTTTTAATTCTTATTTCTTGTGCGATTGTGGTATTGTGGTTTTATGGGAGAATATTGTTACTGTTAGGTGCATGCTAAAGTACTTAGGAGTAAAGTGTCATGCTGTCTGCAACTTGGTTTTAAATGACAGTGAAAAACAAGAAAAGGATCTATGCACACACATACTCAGTCCTTCTTCAGTATCTGAGGGGGACTGGTTCTGTGACCTCCACAGTTCCAAAATCTGTAGTGCTTAAGTCTGTCACAGAAAATGTTGTAGTATTTACAAATGAACATCCTCCTGAAGAGCTCATCTCTATGTTGCTTCTGAAGCCAAACACCAAGTGAATGCTATGTATGTAATTGTTGTACTGCATTGTTTGGGGAGTAAGGAAAAAAGTTTCTGTGTGTTCGGTACAGGCTCTGTTTTCCTCCCAATTATTTGGTTGAACCCACAGATACAAAACCTGTGGATACCGAGGGTCCACTGTAAATATATAGAGAAGACAAGAGCTCCATGCATTTACACAAAATGGCAAAATGTTAACAATTGGAGCTAAGTGGAAGGTACACGCCTGTTCATTGTAATACTCTTTCAACTTCTTGTTATGTTTAGACATTTTCATCATAAAAAGTCGTTGGAGGGGCCAGCATTGTGGCTCAGGACATTTAGCCACTACCTGTGACGCTGGCATCCGATATGGGCACTGGTTTATGTTCCAGCTGCTCCACTACCAATCCAGCTCCCTGGTGATGTGCCTGGGAAAGCAGCAGAGGATTGTCCAAGTCCTTGGGCCCCCCACCCATGTAGGAGACCCAGATGGAGTTCCAGGCTCCCGGCTTTGGCCTGGCCCAACCCCAGTCGATGTGACCATTTGAGGAGTGGACCCAGTGGATGGAAGGTCTTTCTCTTTCCATCTCTCCCTCTCCCTCCCTCTCTCTGTAACTGCCTTTCAAACAAATTAGTTTTTTTTTTTTTTTTTTAAGTCATTGGAAAAAAGTAAGAAAACTCCTGCTTTGCTTTGGTGGACTTGGTGTCACTGCACCTGTGATCGGCCTAAGCACATTTGAGCTTCCTGTGACTCTCTGACGGTGGTAGAAAGACAGGGTGGGCAGAGACAGGAGCCAGTGGGGCCTCAAGTGACAGTGACCACTGACTGTCTGCTCTGATCTGTGCAGAACACAAGCAGGGCCAGAAATGGTGGGCTTCCATGGTAGTGTGGGGGCCATCTCAGGAGTTACTCTGAGTGTGGTGACACTCATCAGACTAGGATCAGGGCATGTGAGATGCTGAGTTTTGGGCAGTTTGCAAGGGGTTGTCTGCGCTGGTGGGATGCAGAGTGAGGCTTTACAAAATACAGGAACATCCTCCAGGGCAGCCCAAGCCCTGGAGAAGGGGAGGCGAGTGCTTTTGCTTCGTGTCATGAACCTGTTATCTGTGGCCAGAGGAACACCGTTAGCATGTGGGCAGCTGCCCCGCCTGGGGTGGCCCTCACTCTCCTTGCAGCTCAGATCTGGCCCATGCAGTCCTCCAGCCTTCAGACGCTTTCTCCTGGAATCCCCTGTGCTGGGATCTTCTTGTCTAGTTTGTGCTGGGCCACTTGGGCCTCCCATCTGGGTTTTGGCACCAGTAGCCCCCTGGACTCTAGGCAGAGCTGAGGGCCCCGGTGCCTGCTGGAAACATTTTGGGCAGCCAGCAGGCTCTTTTGAGGGAAGAGCTCTGGGTCGGGGTCTTCTTTGAGTCTTACATGATCTGTCAGCCTGCGGGGATGCTGAGGCTGGCTGCCTCTGGGTGGGGCTTATGGGGTCTTCCCAGTGAGGTCTTGGAGTGGAGCATCAGGCCGTACTGTGCCTATTTGAAAAGCAGCATGATGTGTGTTTTATGGGGGGAGGGGTGGTGTGGGGAGGAAGCTTTATGTAATTCTTGGCTGGGGCTCAGGTAATTGTTTTAATGAAATGGAATGCAGCTTATTCAGAACTCGCTTGGCAGAAACAGCCATGTTCTGTTCTGTTTTCTTGTTGGGGAGAGTGGGGCACACGTTTCCAGCTGTTTTGAATCCTGGAAGCCTGGGTGAACTGAGCAAGGTGGGCAGAAGCCTCCTGGGAGCTCCTTCCTCCTTTAGCTCAAGGAACTTCAGACTGCTTGCCTCTCATCTGGACACTGGTCACTGTGTCTTTTTGAATGAGCCATGGAGGCTTCGGCCCTGCAACAACTGAGTAACCTTGTTGAAAACCTGGGTGTTCTTGGGAGGCTGAGTGAGTGAGGAGTGTAGAGGTACTTGGCACAGCCTGCACAGGTGGCCGCCTCTCCGTGTGCCCTCTTCACTCCACCTTTGGGACCCCTGCCTCCGTCCCCAGTCTGCCATCGTAGAGGGGCCCTGCTCTGAGGTGGCCTCATGGTCTCCATCTGCAGGGCTGCCTGGCCCACCTCTTTTTGCTTTTCTGCCCTTCCTAACTTCTTTTCCTTTTGCTGTTTTTAACCAGTGTGACCCATCCTTCCAGATTTTTCTTCTGGGCCAGGACACACATCCCACCCACCCCCCCCTTTTTTTTTTAAAGATTTATTTATTTTTATTTGAGAGGCAGAGTTAGAGAGATCAGAGATGTCTTCTATCTGTTCTGGAGTCTCTCACATAGGTTCAAGGGCCTAAGCACTTGAGCCATTTTATGCTGCTTTTCCAGGCACATCAGCAGGGAGCTGGATTAGAAGTACAGCAGCCGGGCTGGTGCCATGGCACACTTGGTTAATCCTCTGCCTGTGGCGCCGGCATCCCATATGAGTGCTGGGTTCTAGTCCCGGTTGCTCCTCTTCCAGTCCAGCTCTCTGCTGTGGCCTGGGAAGGCAGTGGAGGATGGCCCAAGTGCTTGGGCCCCTGCACCCGCATGGGAGACCAGGAAGAGGCACCCGGCTCCTGGCTTCGGATTGGCACAGCGCTGGCCGTAGTGGCCATTTGGAGAGTGATCCAATGGAAGGAAGACTTTTCTCTGTGTCTCTCTCTCTCACTGTCTGTAACTCTACCTGTCAAAAATTTAAAAAAAAAAAAAAAAAAAAAAAAAAAGTAGAGCAGCCGGGACTTGAACTGGCAGCCATACGGGCTGCTGGTGCCTCAGGCAGCTGTACCCACTACGCCTCAGCGCCGGCCCTCACATCCCACTCTGACTGCCGTGTTTCTCCTCCCTTCCTGCAGCCCTGCTCGCTTCTCAGTGGGAACCTCCTTTTCTTCCTTCTCTGCTTTCTTACTCTGATTGCTTTGTTGGGGGTGCACCTTGGTGTTTTCCCAAAAGACTTTTCTGAACTCCCTGTTTATCTGTATGGTACCTCAGTCAGTTTATTGGCATGGCCTCTTTCATAACTTGTTTGCTGGCGACTCCCAAATTTCTGTTTCTACCCCTGACGTGGATTCTATTGTCATGATTCTTCCGGTCTGCATGCCAACAAGACCCAACTCACTTCCTTCTCGCTCTGCGCGGCCTCATCTATTGTCTGGTCTGTTACTGCCGCCTTCTTCTCCTAGCCTGTGTTCAATCATGGGTTTTAGTGGAAGCCTTCAGGGTTGAGGAAACATTTTCATGTGGCTCATCATTTCTGATGTGATGCTGACAAACAGCCTTGTGAGGTAGCTGGTGGCTGTCCCTGGTTTACAGATGAGGAAGCTAAACTGAAGCTCACAGGAGTTACAGGAAGGGGACGCACCGATTCTCAACCCAGATAATGATGCCGACACTTGAACCTAGGCCTTCTGGGGCCTGACTCAGTGTCTGATGTTTCACACTGGAAGCCCAAAGGCAGAGTGGGAAATCACAGGTTGCATTTGACCTGCAGACCTGTGGAATTAAAAAAAAAAATCCCAAATTAGTTGCCAGCATTCATGTTATTTTTATTTACTTATTTATTTTAATTTTTAATTTAAAAGTGTATCTGAAAGGTAGAGTGAGAGAGAGACAGAGTCAGAGGGGGATTCTCAGTCTGCTGGTTCACTCTCCAAATGCCCCCACAACAGTCAGGCCTGGGCCAGGCTGAAGTTCAGAGCCAGGAACTCCATCCAGGTCTCTGACATGGGTGGCAGGGGCCCAAAGTGCTTGGGTCGTCTCCCACTGCTTTTCCAGGTGCATTAGCACAGAGCTGGTTCAGAAGCAGAGCAGGGGCTGGCACTGTCATGTAGCAGGGAAAGCCGCCACCTGCAGGGCCAGCATCTCATATGGGTGCCAGTTTGAGTCCTGGCTGCTCCACTTCCGATCCAGCTCTCTGCTGATGTGCCTGGGAAAGCAGTAGAAGATGGCCCAAGCCCTTGGCCCCTGTACCCACTTGGGAGACCTGGAAGAAGCTCCTGGCTCCTGGCTTCAGATTGGCATAGTTTTGGCTGTTGTGGTCATTTGGGGACTGAACCAGCGGATGAAGACCTCCCTCCATGCCTCCTTCCCTTTCTCTCTGTCTCTTTCTCTCTCTTTGAATTTGCCTCTCTGAAACTCTGCCTTTCAGATAAATAAATAAATCTTAAAAACAAACAAACAAACAAAAAAACAGAGCAGGTGGGATTTGAACCTGTGCCTTGATGTGTGATGCCGGTCCTAGGCAGCAGTAGGCAGCAGCTCATCCCACTGTACCACAGTGCTGGCCCCTTTTTGAGAAGACTCTCTACAGATTAAAACCAGTCAGTCTGGGGCTGGCATTGTGGCACAGCGAGTTGAGCTGCCTCATGCCATGCCAGCATTCCATATGGGAGTGCCGGTTTGAATTCTGACTGCTGCACGACCTAGCCACTTCTCTGCTACTCTGTTTGGGAAAGCAGCAGAAGATTGCTCTAATATTTGGGCTGCTGCCCCCTACATAGAATACCTTTATGGAGTTCCGGGCTCCCGGCTTTCGCCTGGCCCAGAGTTGGCCATTGCGGCCATTTGGGGAGTGAATCAGTGGATGGAGGGTCTCTCTCTGTGTCTCTATCACTTTGCTCTTCAAATAAATAGAAGTTATATAATATATATGTATATATGTAAAAACCCACACCACCCAACCTGTTGCCCTTCCCATTTAGGAATAACTGTGGGTATTCATAACTGGGCTTCCTTTTATCTCTCTCTCTCTCTTCAGGCATTTTTTTTTTTTTTTTTTTTTTGACAGGCAGAGTGGACAGTGAGAGAGAGAGAGAGAGACAGAGAGAAAGGTCTTCCTTTGCCGTTGGTTCACCACAGCCGGTGCGCTGCGGCCGGTGCACCGCGCTGATCCGATGGCAGGAGCCAGGTACTTATCCTGGTCTCCCATGGGGTGCAGGGCCCAAGCACTTGAGCCATCCTCCACTGCACTCCCGGGCCACAGCAGAGAGCTGGCCTGGAAGAGGGGCAACCGGAACAGAATCCGGCGCCCCGACCGGGACTAGAACCCGGTGTGCTGGCGCCGCAAGGCGGAAGATTAGCCTAGTGAGCCACGGTGCCGGCCCTTTTATCTCCTGCTGTGCCCTGTAACTCCTTGAAGACAGGGATTCTCTGCCTTCTAGTACCTCTGACTGCCAAGTGCTGCTCTCTTCTTTTTGGGGTTGCTTACTAAACAGTTGATGGTGGCTGATGAGTAAATGGGCATGAGTTGTGGACACCCGCTATGCTGCCGAGCCTCTAGCAAACCACTTCCTGCCTGGAGAATCTGAGTGAGAAGTTCTCTAGGTGCAAGGGTGGGGAGGCGACCTAGTACCACAGGCAGGACCAGGCTCTGCCATCGCTGTACCTGGTTCTGTGTCAGTGCTGCCGCCGGCTACCTGTGAGACCTTGTCAGCAAGTCACCTTACACTCAGGGGCCTCAGTTCCAGCCGTGAAACAGGCCCATTTCCCAAAATTCTTTAAAGTGCTCAGTAGGTAGGTGCTGTTATGAGTTCATTGCTGGAATCACCTAGACGCAGCTCTGGGGTTTGGCTTTCCGAGTCCCTCTGTCAGGATTAAACTTCACATATATGCTGGCTGCATTTCTTGTGGCCTTGGAGGTGGGCATTTGGTGCCCTTGTGCCTCCTTGGCAGTTCACCCACCTGGAGGAAGACCTTGACTCTGGTTATTTGCTGGGAGAATGTGACCGAGGACTCTGGCTGGCCCTTTGGGTTAGAGAATGTTTGGAGCTCCACTCTCAAGGTGAAATGGTCATACCCCAGTGCTGGTGGTGTTCAGCTGGGTTTGGTTATGTGACGTTGCATTTCCCCTGAGCCTCTTTGGTGGCTTTGAGGAGGAAGTGGTGCAGGGAGGAGGTTGTTTGGTGGCTTGGTTTATACCAATCGCTCACCTAATACTATACTATGAGAACCACCAGAGGGTCATGCTGGGGTCTGCTTGCAGGTCTGCTGGGCTTCTCCTGGCACCCCCATGCTGGGATGGGAGCTCCTTGCCGTCTGTGAAACTTCCCGCTGCAGGCTGGCCACTGAGGCTCCTCGTAACAGAAGAAAAAAGAGAGTTTGGCTTTCTGGACTGTGACCTGTGGTGGTTATCTGATTAGTGGCACAGCTGTTACATGGGAGCTGGCCCGGTTGACCATACCTTTTTTTTTTTGATCTGTTGGTCTCACCCTGGACTCTGTTGGTGTTTGTTTATTGAGAAGTGTGGAAGGGGGGAAGGGAGGAGAGAAAGAGCTCTCTCTCCACTCCATTACTTCACTCTGCAAATGCCTGCAGTGACTGGGGCTGGGCCACACAGGCTGGGAACCAGGAACTCAGTCCAGGTCTCCCAGGTGGGTGTCAAGAACTCAATTACTTGAGCCATCACAGCTGCCTCCAAGGGTCTGCGTTACAAGGAAGCTGGGGTCAGGAGCAGGGACCTGACTGCCAGGCTAGCCACCGCCCCTCTGTTGCTGGTGTAAACACCCAGAGAGTCCCAGCCAGGCTTCTCCTGTCTCGGTTTCCTGGAACACTCCTCTTCCTTAGGTGGAAGTGGGAGTGTCCCGTGACCTTGCCTCTGAACTTGCCGTTTCCCCTGCGGACTCCTGGCTTGGCTGGCCGGTTTTCTCATCATGGATGTTCCCTGGGACAGCCAGATTGGGCTGGTTTCTCTGGGGTAGGTGTGAAGGAGGGGTTGGCGCCAGGAAGCCGCGCTTGTTCCTCAGAGACCTGACTTGGCCACCTCCTGAGCGTGCTTGCTTAGTCACATGCTGCCTGTCTTGAAGTCCTCTGTCTGGGAGCGGGTGTGTGGTTTTCTCACCCCTCCTGGGTAGCATCAGCCTCATCTTTGGTGAGATAGCTGTTGGGTAGCTGCCTCTCCTCCCTGCCCTGCTGCCTCAGGCCGCTGTGGCCAGATCCTGAGCTTTCCAAGAACTCCTGCCCCTTCTCTGTCTTTGGAATTCAGCATTTGAAGTCCATTCCTGCCTGGTCTGGCGAGATAGCCAAACTGGAAATAAGCTGGGAAGGGAGAGGAGTGTCACCTGGAGGTGGTTGTCATGGTTTCTTGTGGTCACTTCTCATCTGTTTTGAGTCATCCTGTTTGTGCCCCGAGGAACACTGACCAGGAGTCAGTTTTGCCTGGACTTGGGGAGAGCATGGGGGCCTGGGTGTCAAGGTCCATTTTCTCCCAAGGAAGCCCTTGGTTTGCTGGTTCCTGACTTTTTTTTTTTTTTTTTTTTTTAAGTTTATTTGAAAGGCAGAGTGGCGTACAGAGAAGGAGAGACAGTGAGAGGGAGAGAGAGCTTCCATCTGCTGGTTCACTCCTCAATGGCCATAACAGCTAGGGCTGGGCCAGGCTGAAGCCAGGAGCCTGGAACTCCACCCAGGTCTCCCACGTGGGTGTGGGGGTGCCCAAGGACTTGGGCCATTTTCCGCTGCTTTCTCAGGTGCATTGGCAGGGAGCAGGATGAGAAGTAGAGCAGCTGGGACTTGAACCTGTATTGGCACTGCAGTATGGGATGCTGGCATTGCAAGTAGCCACTTAACACACTGCACCACAAGGCCAGCCGCGGTCTCTGGCTCTTGAGGGCATTGCTGGTAGCAGCTCCTTTAGGCACTGTCCCGGCTCTGTCCTTCCTCTTCTCCCTACTCTGCTATGAGACTTTCACTCAGATGTCCTGTCGGGTATGACCAGTCCATGTTTGCCCTCTGTGTTTCTGGACAGATTCTTTTTTTTTTTTTTTTTTTTTTTTCAAATTTTAAAATTACGCGAGAGGCAGAGAGAACGAGCTGCTAGCTACTGATTCACTCCCCAGATGCCTGCAACAGCTGGGGCTGGGTTAGGCCTGACGCCGGGAGCTGGGGCCTCAGTCCAGGTCTCCTGCGTGGGTGGCAGGAACCCAGTTACTTAAGTCATCCCTGCTGCTTCCTGGGTGCTCACTAACAGGAAGTTAGAATAAGGAGCAGAATCAGGACTCTGACAGAGGTGCTCCCAGTGTGGGGCCTAGGCGTCCTAACTGCCAGACCACTGACCCACCCCTGGACTGCTTCTCCCTTGGTCTCCTCCCACACCTCTAGAGCTGGAAGAAGCTTTAGAATGTCATTTCCTCCTGTGGTTGGGGGTCTCTGGGGGTCTCTAGCTCATCATCTTTAGTCAGAGCTGCTCACTTTGTGTCTGGTTGTGTATTGGAATGCCAGCTAAGAGCACAATGGCAAAAGGAGTTTTGTGGCTTTTCAACATTTTGAAAATGAAAATATAAAAACATTTAACTATTACTTGTCAGAGTCAACCCTGTCATCAACAAACAGATCTTCCAAGGAGAAAGCACTTGTCCAGGTCACTTAGTAGCAGCCGGCCAGTGCTTTTTTCTTCCTTGTAGCTCTTTTTGGAAATTGCTAGGCTCCTAGTTTTTCTGCTTTCTAGAACTCCACAATTGCCACAGTCTAGCCTTAAGCCTTCTTTTTATCTAGGGACCTTCCTCATGTTGTTTGTATTTGATATTATTGTTTATTTTCATAGAAATTTTTATGTCAGGGCCAATGTAGCTGCTGCCTGTGATGCCAGCATCCCATAGGGCCCCGGTGGAAGACCTGGCTGCTCCACTTATGATCTAGCTCCCTGCTAATGTGCCTGGGAGAGCAGCAGAAGATAGTCCAAGTGCTTGGGCTCCTCCACCCCTGTGGGAGATCTGGAAGAAGCTCCTGACTCCTGGTTTTGGCCTGGCCGGGCCCTAGCCATTGCAGCCATTTGGGGAGTGAACCAAGGGGTAGAAGATCTCTCTCTCTCTCTCTCTCTCTCTCTCTCTCTCTTCCTCTCCATGTAACTCTGACTTTCAAGTAAATAAATAAATAAAAGGAAACTCCAACTTTACCACTCCTTAGTCTTTTTTTTTTTTTTTTTTTTTTTTGACAGAGTGGATAGTGTGAGAGAGAGCAGAAAGGTCTTCCTTTTTTGCCGTTGGTTCACCCTCCAATGGCCGCCACGGCTGGCGCGCTGCAGCCGGCACACCGCACTGATCCGAAGGCAGGAGCCAGGTTCTTCTCCTGGTCTCCCATGGGGTGCAAGGCCCAAGCACTTGGGCCATCCTCCACTGCCTTCCTGGGCCACAGCAGAGAGCTGGCCTGGAAGAGGGGCAACCGGGAAAGAATCCGGCGCTCCGACCAGGACTAGAACCCGGTGTGCCGGCACTGCTAGGTGGAGGATGAGCCTATTGAGCCGCAGCGCCGGCCTCCTTAGTCTTGTGGTAAGTTGTTTTAAAAATTTTTAGGGGCTGGCGCTCTGGTACAGTGGGTAAAGCTGCCACCTGCAGTGCTGGCATCCCATATGGGTGTCAGTTTGATTCCCAGCTGCTCCACTTCCCATCCAGCTCTCTGCTATGGCCTGGGAAAGCAGTGGAAGATGGCCCAGGTCCTTGGGCCCCTGCTTCCACGTGGGAGACCCAGAAGAAGCGCAGGCTCCTGGCTTCAGATCAGTCCAACTCCGGCCGTTGCTGCCATTTGGGAAGTGAACCAGCTGATGGAAGACCTCTCTCTCTGTCTCAGCTTCTGCCTTTGTAACTCTGCCTTTCAAATAAATAAATATTGACAATAATTTTTCTATGTCAAAGAAGATACTTCTTTGTATCTTATTATGAAAGGAGACAGAAGGTATGTGGTGAAAGTTCCTCCTTCTTTGGGGGGGGGTTGTTGTTAGGAGATGAGTGTGTTTGATTCCCAACCGCTTTCAGTGCATCTGTAAGTGCATAAACGTGCATATCGTTTTTCTTTCATTGTGTTTTCTAAACCAAAGTGAAATTCACGCAGTACAAAGTAAACCACGTAAAGGGTATACAGTTCAGTGGTATTTAGTACCTCCATAATGTCATACAGTCGTCACCTCTAGCTAGCTCTCATTTTTTTAAAAAAAGATTTATTTATTTAAAAGATTTATTGATTTATTCGAAAGAGTTACAGTGAGAGAAGGGGAGATGCAGAGAAATAGAATCTTCTTTCCGCTGGTTCACTCCCTAGATGGCCGCAATGGCCAGGGTTGGGCCAGGCCAAAGCCAGGAGCTTCTTCCAGGTCTCCCCCATTGGGTGGTAGAGGCCAAAACACTTGCGTCACTTTTCACTGCTTTTCCCAGGCCATTAGCAGGGAGCTGGATCAGCAGTGGAGCAGCCAGGATTACAGCCAGTGCCCATATGGATGCCGCCCTCGCTGGTGGTAGCTTTATCTGTTACACACAACGCCGGCCCCTCTCTAGTTCTAAAACACTTTGATCATGCCCAAAGGAAGTCCGTGTACTCACTGAGCAGTCAGTTCCCCTTATCACCTCCCCTGAACCTCCAACAACCACTACTCTGTTCCGCTCTTACAGATTTTCCTATTTGGATATTTCATGTACATGGAATCCTGTAGTATGTGGCCTTCTGTCTGGTTTCTTTTACTTAGCACAGTGTTTCTGAAGTGTATCAAGTTGTAGTGTATGTTAGTGCTTTCTTCATTTTTATGGCTGTGTAATATTCCATCGTGTCCATTCATCCACTGATGGGCATTTGGGCTGTTTTCTCCTCTTGGCTGTATCATACAAACATTCCTCTGCAGCCATTTATTTTAATACCTGTTTTCAGTTCTTTTAGGCTTAAATCTCTTCAATTTTTTTTTAAGATTTATTTATTTATTTGAAGAGTTACACAGAGAGAGGAGAGGCAGAGAGGGAGAGAGAGAGAGGTCTTCCATCCAATGGTTCACTCCCCAGATGGCCACAATGACTGGAGCTGTGCTGATCTGAAGCCAGGAGCCAGGAGCTTCTTCCTGGTCTCCCACGTGGGTGCAGGGGCCCAAGGAGTTGGGCCATCTTCTGCTGCTTTCCCAAGCCATAGCTGAGAGCTGGATAGAAAGTGGAGCAGCCAGGCTGGGTCTTGAACCAGCACCCATATGGGATGCTGGCGCTTCAGGCCAGGGTGTTAACCCGCTGCGCCACAGCGCCGGCCCCAATCTCTTCACTTTTTTAAAAAAAGATTTATTTTGATTTATTTGAAACATGGAGTTACAGAGAGAGAAGGGGAGACAGAGAGAGAATCTTCCATGTGCTGGTTCACTCTCCAAATGGTTGTAATGACTGGGGCTAAGCCAGGCTGAAGCCAGGAGCCAGAAACTCCAGGGGGTCTCCCACGTGGGCTGGGCGTAGGGACTCAAGCACTTGAGTTTTCCTCTGCTGCTTTTCAGGCACATTAGCAGGGAGCTGGTTGGAAGTGAAGCAGCCAGGACGCAAACTGGTGCTCACATGGGATGCCAGCAGTGCAGGAGGTGGCTTAACCCACTGCGCCACAACACTGGCCCCTAAATGTCTATTGAAAGGGCTAATTATATTTGTGTTCCCTTTTTTTTTTTTTTTATTTTTTTGACAGTCAGAGTTAGTGAGAGAGAGACAGAGAGAAAGGTCTTCCTTTCGTTGGTTCACCCCTGCAAATGGCCGCTATGGCCGGCGCACTGCACTGATCCGAAGCCAGGAGCCAGGTGCTTCCTCCTGTCTCCCATGCAGGTGCAGGGCCCAAGGACTTGGGCCATCCTCCACTGCCTTCCCAGGCCACAGCAGAGAGCTGGACTGGAAAAGGAGCAACTGGGACAGAACCGGCTCCCCAACTGGGACTAGAACCCAGAGTACCAGCGCCGCAGGTGTAGGATTAGCCTAGTGAGCTGCGGCACCGACCTGTGTTCCCTTTAATACTCAACATTTTTTGTTGTTGTTGTTTTACTGATTATCAGTGTTGTATGTGTTCCTTGTTGAAAACTACAGAGATATGCAAAGGAGAAAATAATGAAAAATTACAGAGGTAATCATTCAGTTATTAATTATGGTATTAATATTGTATTTCTGTAAAATCTTTTGGGTATGTTTATATTTATGTAATTGAAATAATAACTGCCATCATTAATGTGTTTGCCCTGTGCTAAACACTATCCTAAGGACCTTCCTTGTTTTCCTCATATCAGTCGTGTGAAATAGGTGTTCCCCCGGGTGCACGGAAGTTCGAGCAGTCTGAGTGACTCATGTGAGGCAAGTCACTGCTAAGCGGCTGAGCAGGGAGTAGAACCCAGGGACTGTCCCATCCAGCCTGCTGATCATGCTGCCAACTCTTGGCTTGAGGGTGGTGCCACTGGGGAGGAGGGAAAAGAAGGGGACAGGCTGGGGTGTGTCTGTGCAAGTCATCTGCATGGGGATGCAGGGATTTCGGAACCCATCAACCAGGTGTGTGGAGGGTAGATTGTCGAATCCCGACCCCTGCCTGTGTATCAGGGACTGAAAACCACTGCATTCTGGGTGTGAGCTGGTGTGCTGCCTGTGGGGGAGGTCTGTGGGCTCCGCTGAAGGGAGGGGCATTTCCTGCTGTGTGGCTGTGTCCCCCAGCCCCACTCTGCTTCAGTCAGCAAAGAGCAGGAGCCCTTGGGTTCCCTGTTCCGTTGGCCCCCAGCTCCTGGGGTGTTGGCTTTTATCTCCTTCCAGCTTCCTGGTGGAGGGCTTTTTTCTCCACTTGAGCGTTTTCTCCCTCGCAGAGTTGAAGTTTCCACTCTGCCCTATGGTTGTGGATCTCTCTCTCTCTCTCTCTCTCTCTCTTTTTTTCCTTTCAGCTTCGTCAATTTTTGCCTCATCTTTGGAGCTCTGCTGTTAGATGTGTGTGCACTTAGCGATGGTTAGATGTTCACGTGCAGAACTGTGAGATATCCCTCTACCCTGGGGGATATTCCTGCTTGGAAGTCTGCCTACCTTGTCTGATGCTAACAGAAGCATTCTTTCTTTTTTCTCTTCTCTAACAACTGATGTTCAGTTTAGTAACACAGCAGACTGGAGCATCTGCACTGATGACTTCAGCCTCGTCTCGTGGCTCAGTCCAGATGGACGTAATCTGTTTCACAATCTTGGAAGGACTGTGCAGGTCAGCAAGTCGCTTGTGGATTCTCATCTGGAAACAGTCCCGTGTCTTAGAGCCCTCACCACAAGGAGTTTTTCCTATAGTGATTCTGAGTCTTGGTGGACATCTGAACCTACCCTCCACTTTAAGGTTCTTTTCCTTTGCACCTCTGATCAAGTCAGCACTCATCTTCTCCAGGGATTTTATGTCAGCTTGTCAGGGTAATTCTAGAGTTTTTAAAAGATTTATTTATTGGGGCCAGCACTGTGGCATAGCTGGTAAAAACTGCGGCCTGCAGCACCGGCATCCCATATGGGCACAGGTCGGAGTCCTGACTGCTCCATTTTTGATCCAGCTCTCTGCTATGGCCTGGGAGAGCAGTAGAAGATGGCCCAAGTCCTTGGGTCCCTGCATCTGCCTGGGAGACCTGGAAGAAGCTCCAGGCTCCTGGCTTCAGGCTTCAGATCAGCTCAGCTCCAGCTGTTGCTGCCTTTTGGGGCATGAACCAGCAGATGGAAGACCTCTCTCTTTGTAGCTCTGCGTTTCAAATAAATAAATCTTTAAAAATAAGATTTACTTATTTATTTATTTGAATGTCAGAGTTGGGGGCGGGGAGAGAGAGAGCGCGCGCACGCACATGTGAGCGAGCACATTTCTGTCTGCTGGTTCACTCCCCAAATGGCTGTAATGGTTGGGGCTGGGTCAGGCCAAACCAGGAGCCAGAGCTTCATCCAGGTCTCCCATGTGGGTTCAGGGGCCCAAGCACTTGGGCCATCTTCTACTGCTTTCCCAGGCACATTAGCAGGGAGCTGGATTGGGAGTGGAGCAGCAGGACCTGAACCAGTGCCCTTATGGGATGCTGGCTCTGCAGATGGTGGCTTAACCCATTGCGACACAGCACCAGCCCCCAGGGTAATTATAATCTGTGGGTTGCCACCTCTGGTTCCATGGTGTCTTTGAAACCTGTGGCTTTGGAGCAAGTGTCCAGCCCAGCAGTTAAGATGCACCAGTCCCATATCAGAATGCCTGGATTCAGTCCTCCGCTCAGGCCCTGACTCCACCTTCCTGCCACTCCAGACCCTGGGAGGCAGCAGGTCATGGCTCAGGTAATTGGGTCCTTGCCACCTGGTGGGAGGCCTGGATTGAAGTTCTTGCTCCTGGCTTCAGCCTGCCCCAGCCCTGGGTGTAAAGTGCATTTGGGGAGTGAACTAGTGAATGGGAACTCTGTTTCTCTGTTGCTCTGTCACTGTCTCAAACAAACAAAAAACCCTAAAATACATAAAAACTAAAATACATAAAAACAGGAGCAGGAAGGAGCAGTCAGGAGTTCTGAGGGCATATCCCTGCAGGGTCACCCTGACTTTCTTCATACTCCTATTGGTGTTTGCATGGAGTGTCTTTCTCCATTGATTTACTTTGAATCTATTGATACCTTTATGTTTAAAGTGTGTTTCTTGCCTCCTCCTGTGATGCTGGCTTCCCATATGGGTACCAATTCTAGTGCCAGTTCCCTGCTCATGTACCTGGGAAATCAGTGGAAAATGGCCCAAGTACTTGGGTCCCTGCACCCACGTGGGAGTCCCTGAGGAAGCTCCTGGCTCCTGGCTTTAGCCTGACCCAACCCTGGCCGTTGTAGAGATTTGGAGAGTAAACCAATGGATAGAAAAATCTCTGTCTGTCTGTCTCTCTCTCTCTGTAATTTACCTTTCAAATAAATAAATAAGTCTAAAAAAATAAAGTATGTTTCTTGTAGACAGCATATATTACGTTTTGCATTTTTTATCCAATCTGGCAACCTCCACCTTTTAATCAGAGCTTATAGACCTTTTAACAATTAAAGTAATGATCAGTTATCAATGTTTAAGTCTACCATTTTGCCATTTGTTTTCTATTTTTGCCATCTGTTCTTTATTCTTTGTTCTTTTCCTGCCGTCTTTTGGGTTTGTTCAGTATATTTTAGGATTCCATTTTATCTCCACTCTTGGCTTATTTGGCTATCCTTCATTGGTTTAATTACTTTTGTGGTTGCTCTATGGTTTGCAGGTTTAACTTATCATAGTTTGCCTTCAGTTCACATTATATCATTGCACGTTTGATGTGGGAACCTTATAACTATGTTTCCCTCTCTCTCTCTCTCTCTCTTGCCTTTGTGTGATGGTTGTTACAAATTTTACCTCCACATATTTTACCAAACCCACACTACCTTGTCTGTCTGTCTTTTACATTTATCTGCAAATTTACTATTTGTGACATTCCTTGTATCTTTGTAAAGAAAAGAGAAGCTTTTAAAGTCGAAAGAAAATAACAACAACTTTGGGAAAACATTTTTTTTCCCCTTTCTTTCCCTTCCAGTGCCTCCTCCTTCCTCTGTCTTCCTCTAACCTGCCAGTGCCTCAGCCTCACGGTTCTGCTCCTCCTGCTCTGAGGTTCAGTTGTGATAATCGATGATGCTATCAGTCACCCCCGGCTGGTGTTGCTAACACATTCCAGAGGTGCACATTTCAGAAAATCGGCACATTCCAGTCACATCTCCTATGTGTCTGCTCCGTGAGGAGTGCGGCCTGGTTCACAGGGCCCTGGGGCAGCTCCGGCTGGTGTGGCCACTTGGGGAGTGAACCAGTGGGTAGAAGACCTCTCTCTCTCTCTTTGGCTCTGCCTCTCTGTAACTCTGCCGTTCAAGTAAATAAATAAATAAATCTTAAAAAATAAAAAACAACAACAAAGTGCTGCCCAGCCCTGGGCTCTGACTCTGCCTGGGTACCCAGCCTCCTAGCTGCTCTTCTCTGTGCACTGAGCCCACCTCACTGATTTCCCTTCCCCCCATCCACAAAGGAAGCCAGACAGGACGCACAGTGCGCCTAAACCTGAAGTAGCTACAAGGGACTGTGCTGTGGCCTCAACATCTTAAGGATTTTGTTTGTTTTAAGGTTGCTGGTGGAGTGGTAACCAGATCACAGTACATGCAACATTCCGTAGGATAGAGGAGTGGGGAGCCCCTGGCTGTGGGCTTTGCACGTGGGGAGCTCGTGGAGGACCAGCTTGGGGCAGACTGAAGTGGTGAGGCAGATCTCGGCACCAGTGCCATCCATGGAGCGTTATGTGCCACGCTCTTGGCTCCGCCAGGTACTCAGAGGGTGAACGTGGATATGGGCACACTCCCTGCCCTCACTGGGCTGTTCATGTGCTGTGTGACATTGGCACTGGGGCAGACACTTCTACCAGTGTGACATGTGCTGTCACTGGGGAAATGCATGGTGCTTTGGAAGCTCAAAAAAGAGGGAACCTCAAACCTTGTGCAAGGAAGGAGGTCAAGGAGGGCTTCCTGGAAGAAATGGTACCCTAAACCGACTCTTTGTTTTATGTTTATTTTAACTAGAACCGTGATGTTTAGAAAAGCCCCAAACCTTTGTACTTTACAGAGATGGCCACGTCTTTTACAGAAGAGGCTCCCCAGTCCCGAAACAACACATTCCTTTTTCTTTAGGTTGGCAACGTGATCCTTTCTGTCCTCATCTAGCAGAACAGGAAGCTGAGCTGTTAGGAGTCTCCAGGGATAAGAAGGGATTTAGCCTGGTAAAGAAGAAAGGAGAGTGGTCTTGGGAAAGGGAACAGCGTGTGCGGTGCGCCTAGCTCTCTGGCTGTAACTGGTACCCTGTGTCATCTCGGTTGAATCTTTGAAGCAAATCAAACTCAGCCTCAGCCACAAGGCCAAGGACAGTCATTGGTCTTTGCTTTATCTATAGAATGACCTTTTGGGGATCACCTTGGTTGGACAGCTGAAATGAGGCTGGCCTTTAGGGCATCTATTACCCTCCAGTGGATGTTTAGCTCTATCTATGCAAAATCTGGACTCACCTGGAGCGGAGGCTCTGGGCCAGGTCTGAAGGGCATTTTCCTGAGTTTGGAGTGAGATTGTATCCTGGCCGTGCGGAGGACCTGGCTCCTCCGGTAACATGCCTGGCCTGGGTCCTCGGGTTTCTGTAGGAGAGCAAAGCTGGAGCTGGTTTTGGATTTGGATGTCAGAGGCAGACTTCTGTGCAGATGGGAGTGGGCAGAGGGAGGAAACCCTTGGTGTTCCTGGCCTCCTGAGTTTCTCCCAGCAAGGGGCAGGGGAATGGCCAGGAGGAACTTGTTTTGAGGAAAAGGGCATATCTGAGCAGCAACACGGTATCATTTTCCAAACTGCTACTTTACAAGCCTCCACCTCCCCCACACCCTCCTGCCCCTACTCAGTGGTGACTTGGCAGGGGGGAAAAAGGCCTTTTCATTCTTCCCTGCGGTTCTGCTTGTTGTCTGCTGGACTCTGGGTCCTTGTTACCCTCCTCACCCTGATCCTTCCCGTGGACCTTCTTCCCCCAGCCCTGCGCCCCCTGCCTTCCCCGCCTCATCTGATGGCTGCTCCTCTGTCCCGCAGGAAGCAGGCGGGAAGCACACCACACTCCCTTCTTCCTCCCTGCTCAGCTGTGGGGCTCCCTGATTTTACCTCCTTTCCTGTAGAGAGCCCTGACTCTCGGTCTTCTGGTATAGCCCTGCCTCCCTCCTGCACACACTGCCTGAGTGATCCAAAAGGCAGGCCTGGTCCTGTGTTCCCCTGCCGACCGCCTTCCTGACCTGCCCTTGTAAGTCCAGACGCCCCGGCAGGCCTTGGGCCCTTAGCTCCCTCCAAGCTGGGACTTGCTCTGGGAGCCTAGTCCTTTAGTCTGGGTACTTCTCCAGATTGTTTCTTGCTTCTGCTGGGAAAGCCCCCCTCCCTCTGGCCCTCTGCTGACCCCTCAGCACCCACCGCCCATGGAAGTCTCCTATTAGTTTGTGTTCTCTGGGGATACACACTGTCTTTGTCCCTCTCCTGCCTCTGGACGTGATTGAGGCCAACACTGGTAAATTGGAGTCTGCTCCCAGTGGGAGGGATGGAAGGACTTGGGGGAGGCAAGTGAGGCAGGTAGACATAGTTCTGCCCTTTTTTCAAGGCTAGCCTTGGATACCCAGGCAAGTCTGTCTGTTCTGTGTCTCCCGAGCTGTGCTAACTTTGCTGGAGAGGAGCGTGTGCTGCCCCTTTCGGAAGTCCCAGTCATCTGGTATTCAGGCCACGTTGAGGCTGCATCAGCCCCACGTCATCATAGCACCTAGTAGTGAGCTGAGAGGGGCAGGAAGCACGGCCCGTCCCCACCCACACAGTGGTTTCCCTTTTGTGGATTCCTAAGCCCTTTGGACTGTGACCATCAGGAGCCACCTCCCCAGGCAGCAGCGAGGACACGCTGGAGATGTTCGTGTGTGTTTTCAGGTGGTCCATAGACCCTGGAGAGGATCATCTCTGGATGCCAGGTTCAGACCTCTGGGGATGGTGGGAGGTTGTTCTCCTTTGCCCAGAAAGGGACAAAAAGGGAGTGGGGAATCCTTTTGTCCTGTGGGTGGGGAGCTGAACTGAGTCAGCAGGAGGGAGGATTGTGGGGCCAGGGGATCCATACTGAGCCTGTAGGCTTGATCCTCAGGGCCTCTGGGGTGAGGCCTGGGTGGGCCAGCATTGATGCCACCCCACAGGCTGACTTGTGGTAGACGGTAGGGGTTAGAGGCCCCAGTTGAGTCCATCCTGGGCTCCTTCCTCAGAGCTTGCGTTGTTGAGAGCAGATGTTTCTTGGGACCTCTGCGGGACTGGGAGCTTGGCCTTTGGAGCAGACTCCCAGGTTGACCAGCCATGACCTACTTCCTGTTGCCCTTGTGCACTGAATTCCTCACACCTGAACACAGGGGCTTCCAGATGCTCCCACTTGGTGACCATTTGAACTTGGGGATGCTTTGAAACCAGCCAGAGGGGTCAGAGTCAGAGTCTTACAATCGGATCCTGTGGAGCTTCAGTGTTTCAGCCACGACCTCCTTGTTGAAAGGAGATCTGGTCTTAGTGGCTCAGCAGATGGAGCTGAGGGCATTACGGGAGAATTGGGCTGCTCAGTTGACACTTCTCAGCACCTTCTCTGCATTTGTGCAGGGCTGTAGTGCTGGTGTGTCCTCACACTTGTTTGGTTAGGGCAGTCAGGGATGTCAGCTTTGTGGGTGGGACTCAGCCTCCCATCTGTCACTGGGCATCTGGTGAGACAGGCACTGATGCTGTCCTTGCGATATGCCATGCCTGCTTTGTGTTATCTTTTTAAAATTTTTTTTTTTAAGATTTATTGTATTTGTTCGAAAGAGTTACAGGGAGAAGTAGAGAGAGAGAGAGGTCTTCCATCTGCTGGTTCATTCCCCAAATGGCTGCAATGACCAGAGCTGAGCCAATCCGAAGCCAGGAGCCAGGAGCTTCTTTCAGGTCTTCTACCTGGGTGCAGAGGCCCAACGACTTGGACCATCTTCTACTGCTTTTCTGGGCACATTAGCAGGGAGCTAGCTTGGAAGTGGAGCAGCTGAGACTCGAACTGGCACCCACATGGGATGCTGGCACTGCAGGTTGGTGGTTTAACCTGCTGTGCCACAGTACCAGCCCCGTTTTTATTATCTTGTTTGTTAGTCCAGCTGGCTTAAGCAAGACTTGGGAATCCCACAGTCCCTCATCATAAGGGGCTATGATTACAGTCATTTATAGATGAGGAATCTGAGGTCAAGGAGTCCCAAGCTGTGCTTTTTTTTTTTTTTTTTTTTTTTTTTTTTCAGGCAGAGTGGACAGTGAGAGAGAGAGAAAGGTCTTCCTTTTTGCCATTGGTTCACCCTCCAATGGCCGCCATGGCTGGTGCACCGCGCGGATCCGATGGCAGGAGCCAGGTGCTTCTCCTGGTCTCCCATGGGGTGCAGGGCCCAAGCACTTGGGCCATGCTCCACTGCAGTCCCTGGCCACAGCAGAGAGCTGGCCTGGAAGAGGGGCAACCGGGACAGAATCCGGCGCCCCGACCGGGACTGGAACCCGGTGTGCCAGCGCCGCAAGGCGGAGGATTAACCTAGTGAGCCACGGCGCCGGCCCCAAGCGGTGTCTTTACTACTGTGCCAAATGCCTGTCCCTAACTCAAATTTCTTTTTCTTTCTTTCTTTCTTTTTTTTTTTTTTTTTTTAAGATTTGTTTATTTAGGCTGGCGCTGCGGCTCAATAGGCTAATCCTCCACCTTCTGCGCCATCACACCGGGTTCTAGTCCCGGTCGGGGCGCCGGATTCTGTCCCGGTTGCCCCTCTTCCAGGCCAGCTCTCTGCTGTGGCCAGGGAGTGCAGTGGAGGATAGCCCAAGTGCTTGGGCCCTGCACCCCATGGGAGACCAGGAGAAGCACCTGGCTCCTGCCTTTGGATCAGTGCGGTGCGCTGGCCGTGGCGGCCATTGGAGAGTGAACCAACAGCAAAAAGGAAGACCTTTCTCTCTGTCTCTCTCTCACTGACCACTCTGCCTGTCAAAAAATAAATAAATAAAAAAATTAAAAAAAGATTTTTTTGTTTATTTGAAAAGCAAAGTTACTGGGGGCGGGGGGGAGGGAGAGAGAGATCTTCCATCCACTGATTCACTCCCCAAGTGGCTGCATGGGCCCGACCTGAGCCAGGCCGAAGACAGGAGCCTTGAGCTTCCTATGGGTCTCCCAGGTGGTTGCAGGGGCCCAAGTGCTTGGATCATCTATACGGCTTTCCCAGGTGTGTTAGCAGGAGGCTAGATTGGAAGTGGAGCAGCTGGATCTCTTAACTGGCACCCATATGGGATGCCAGTGTCACAGGTAATGGCTTTACCTGCTATGCCACAATGCCGATCCCCCTCAAATTTCTTAAAAAGCACAAACACATACAGGGCAGGATTGTGGTTAAGCCACCACTTGGAATGGCCCCATCCCATATTGGCCTCTCGCCTGAACACTGCAGAGTGGCGGAGTGGTCCCTGCAAACACGGCAGGATCTGGCATCTGGAACTAGAGATAGGGGCGGTCCACCTGTATAGTCATCTCAGTGTTTATGTTGGGAGACGTTCTACACAGTTCAAAATCTGCCTTCCAAACCGCCTTTTGGTATGTACATATATGTACAGTAGGGACTTCCTGTGTGGCATTTCTGGGTGTTACAGCTGGGCGTTGCTGTGGCCGTCTGTCCTGGCTCTGCTGGATTGGATTCCCAGAGCTGCAGAGCGTCTCCTGTGATGAAATCCGAATCAGGGACGAGGTGGCTCCTGTTCGCTCACCGCCATTAGCCCGATGCAGCCATTTGGGAAGCCAGTCCAGCCAAGCCCAGCCAAACCAAGCAGGAACCCTGGAGCCTTCTTTGCTGTGTGATCCCCAGGGCACTCCCTCCTCTAGTCAGCTCCTTGGGCTTCTGTTTCCCCCGTTTCTGAGACTGCAGGGACTTCAGTGTGCCCAGGAAGCTTAGTGTCTGCCTGAGTGGAGGCCCCAGCTCTGGGGTTCATGAGCATCCTGCAGACTGACTCCTGGGTCTTATTCAGTCTCCCCTGCACCTTGGTGTCTCTACATCCGAGCTCTGCCAGCCAGTCTGAGAGCCCAGAGGTTTCCCCAATATGCCTTTTGCTTCAGGAAAGTCTGTTGTCTGTTTTCCCTCCTTTTTTTTTTTTTTTTTTTCTTTTTTTCCCCTCTGTTGTGGTTTTCCAGCATGACTGCTTCCTCTCTGTCCCGGAAAAGGCAGATTTCCCAGTGCAGAGAGTTGAAAGATCTGGGCTGCCAGAGAAGTTATCTCACTGTCTTCAGGCTGGAGGTATCCTTGCTTTATAGATCAGCTACTCAGTCCCACCAAGGCTTCAGGTCAAGTCAGGCCGGGCCTTCTGCCCAGAGTGAACACAGGGAGCCAGCCTGGGAAGCTGGGGGACTGAGACGAGACGTGGAGCTTTGGGTATGAAGTGGGCCCTCCTTATTTAGGAGGGGCCAGCTGTCTGTGTTGACAGCTGCCAAGGGCGCCAGCTTTTACTGGAGCTCTGAAGTGAGCAGATGGCTTTCAGAATTTGTGAGGGTGGCAAGACCTAGGGCCGGATGGTGTGGGTGCTTCTAGGAAGCGAAAGCATCATTGAGAGTCCCCTGGGGGAGCGTTCTGGGGGAGGCTCACCTGGCCCATCCTCCCTTCCTCTTCTCTGAGCTCCTATCTAAGACAGCAGTTCCACTGCTGCTGACCCTCAGATGGCCCCGAAGGGTTCCGGTGTTCTGTGCACTTCCCAGCTTTTGGGGTGCACATTGGAACGTTTGTGAATGGAGTTAATGGTCATAAGGGCAACAACTTGATTCAGGTTTTTTTTTTGACAGGCAGAGTTAGAAAGTGAGAGAGAGACAGAAAGAAAGGTCTTCCTTCCATTGGTTCACCCCCAAATGGCTGCTATGGCTGGCATGCTGCACCGATCCGAAGCTAGGAGCCAGGTGCTTCCTCTTGGTCTCCCATGCAGGTGCAGGGCCCAAGCACTTGGGCCATCCTCTACTGCCTTCCCGGGCCGCAGCAGAAAGCTGCACTGGAAGAGGAGCAATCGGGACAGAATCCGGTGCCCCGACCGGGACTAGAACCTGGGGTGCTGGTGCCACAGGCAGAGAATTAGCCTAGTGAGCTACGG
This sequence comes from Oryctolagus cuniculus, assembly GCF_051225735.1. Lineage (NCBI taxonomy): Eukaryota > Metazoa > Chordata > Mammalia > Lagomorpha > Leporidae > Oryctolagus > Oryctolagus cuniculus. Next base: position 20,347,602 of record NC_142887.1, on the reverse strand, counting down.
CACTGGCCAATTCAGTTTTTTTTTTTTTTTTTTTTTTTTAAGATTTATTTATCAGTCAGAATTACAGAGGGGGAGAGAGAGAGATCGAGAGATCTTCCCTCTGCTGGCTCATTCCCCAAATGCTGGGATGGCTGGAGTTTTGGCCAGGTCAAAGCCAGGAGCCTCGTCCAGGTCTCCCACTTTGGTGTAGAGGTCTAAGCACTTGGCCCATCCTCTGCTGCTTTCCCAGGCACATTAGCAGGGAGCTGGATTGGAAGTGAAGCAGCTGGGACTTGAACCGGCGCCCATATGGAATGCTGGTGCTGCAGGTGGTGGCTTAACCCGCTGTGCCACAGCGCTGGCACCTGATTCAGTTGATTTTCTCAAAGTAAAAGCAACTGCATTGGCCCTGTCCGCTCTCTATAATTGGGAGCCAAGCACTGGTGATGCTCATTTCACAGCTGATTGCCTGCAAGTCAGGCACAGGCTTGTGTTCCCTGGCAAACTGGGGCACTCTGTATCCTCCTGCTCGGAAACACGGGGCAAGTGGGAACAGCATTTACAGAAGGAGCAGGACTGCCTGCTTGTTGTTCAGTAGAATAAGTGCCTGGTGAGATGGTGGCTGTCTACTGAAGGAACATGTAGGCGACAGGGTTGGAGAGTCTAGGCCAGCCATCTCTGTCTGCTTTAGTTGGTTGGTTTGGTACATACAGTGGAGCCTCTTTCTTCTCATGGTTCCTGTCTCACCTCTCTATTCTTGTGGTTGCTGAGGAGCCACTGATCTGCCTGTGCCCTGAAGCAAAAAACCTAGGCCCCTCCTCCCTCTTGTCCAGATAAGGGGCCGGCAGGGCGCTGTGGCTCAACCCGTTAATGCCCTGGCCTGAAGCGCCGGCATCCCATATAGGCGCCGATTCAAGACCAGGCTGCTCTGCTTCCGATCCAGCTCTCTGCTGTGGCCTAGGAAGGCAGTGAAGAATGTCCCAAGTCCTTGGGGCCCTGCAACCCGCGTGGGAGACCTGGAGGAAGCTCCTGGCTTCAGATCATTGCAGCTCCGGCCATTGCGGCCGATTGGGGAGTGAACCATTGGATGGAAGACCTCTCTCTGCCTCTCATCGGTCTGTGTAACTCTGACTTTCAAATAAATAAATCTTTAAAAGAAAAAAAAAGAAGACGACTGTATGTGGGCCAGTGCTGTGATCTGCAGTGCCAGCATCCCATATAGGTACCAGTTCAAGTCCCAGCTGCTCTGCTTCCAATCCAGCTCCCTGCTAATGCCCCTGGGAAAGCAGCGGAGGATGGCCCAAGTTCTTGGGCCCCCTGCATCCACGTAGGAGACCTGGAGAAAGCTCTTGGCTCCTGGCTGCTGGCCTCAGACTGGCCCAACTCCGGCCGTTGCAGCTTTTTAGGGAGTGAACCAGCAAATGGACGATCTCTCTGTCTGTCTCAGCCTCTCTAACTCTGACTTTCAAATAACTAAATAAACCTTTAAGAAAAAAAAACTGCACCAGTGAGGTCAGGGGTCAGTGCCTGGGCCAGCCCCTTCTCGCACCCTGATGCTCTGATGGGACCATCAATACTACAGAGTTGGCCCACTGGCTCTGTGGGTTCTGGCTCCATGGATTCCACCAACTGCAGATTGTGCACCACGTAGTTAGCCCTGCAGTGGCTGTGTCTGTACTGAACATGTACACCTTTTTCCTTGTCGTCATTCCCTAAACAATACAGTATCACAACATTAACAGAACATGTACGTCATGTTAGTCATTGAGAATTGGTGTGATGCGTGTGGGAAGATGTGTATAGGTTCTATGCAGATACCATGCTCTCATATTTTGGTGTCCTCGGGGGTCCTGGCACCAGCCCCCTGTGGATACCGAGGGATGACTGTGAACACAGCACAGGGGGAAGTTGCCTTTGTACAGCAGTAAGGTGCAGGGGCTTGGCAGCCCGCCGAATTCCGGAGCTCATCAGTGGTTCAGTGGCACCCCAGCGGCCTTCCTGTTTGGATTCCTGCAGGGGCTCTGGGGACTGGCACCATGGAAGCGAAGGGTGGTGACAGGTGGGGTGAGGGGTGGCTGCTGAAAGCAATTGTTGCTCTCCCCGTGGGATGTCCTGGGAAGAGCATGGGTGATTTTGCTGTCCGTGTGGGGAACTCAGCCTGCCTGTGGGGTGTGATCACTGTGTGGTTATGGGCCTCTGAATCCTAACCTGTACCGTGGGGTTGTGAGGCTGGACTCATAGCAGATGGCCCAGAAGGGTTATTTCACACTTCTCCTTACTCCACTCCCACCCTGAGCTTTCCTGGCCCTGCAGCCCTGACTCTAGTCCCTTTCTGGCTTTCTGCTGGGCCCAGGGCCCCTGTGGCAGGAGCAGAGGCTGCGCTTGCCTGGCCTGTTCCTCTGGGAGTTTCTGTGGAGCCTGAGCCGTTGCTTCTCTTGTCACGAACCTGGGTTCATGGCCACAGAGCTCTGAGCTGTGATTTCCCGGCAAGCACAGGGACGGGGGAAGCCGGGAGCTTCTCGCGTGCGTGCTCTGCCCTTGCTAGGCAGTGAATTGAGGCTTCTGGGCTCAGCTGATGTTCTCCAAGGAGGACTTGGAATGAACCCGAGGCACAGGGGGTGAGGTCAGTGGTTTGCTCAGCAAGAAGGCCAGAGTCGGTGACGACCTGTCACAGCTCCCAGGATCCCTGGCTGTGGTCCCTGGCTCTGGCTCCTCCCCTTCCCGTCCTCAAGGGAGGTGAAAATCAGTGATGCGGATTTATTTACTGAGTGTGTCCTCTGTGTCAGAGTGGGAGGCCCACGTTTATTTTATCCCCAGCCTGCATGATGGCTTTCACATGTTTTCTCGACCATTCCTCACCATGTGCTCTGTGTAAACTGAAGCCCAGTGTGATCTAGCAGTTTGTCACTTGGGCTAGTGAGTGGTGGGCTTGAACCCATCTGCCTCTGTTGGGAGGCTCGTTCTTTTCACACCACCACACTGCTATGCCAGGGGCTGCACAAAGAGCTGAGCAAGTGTCCCAGCCCCCAGTGACACCAGAGCAGCCAAATCTGCGGTGTGGACAGGGGTGGCTTTATGTGTGGACAGTGGGGGCTTTGTGGTGCTGCTTAAAATCGCCCACCAGAGTCCCCAAGTGCCTGTGGGAAAAGTCTCTGAATCTCTTTATCTCACCATTCACTTGGATCTCGCGTTTGACTCCATTATGTAGCCTTGCTTGTTTTGATTTAAGGCACTGATGTAAGTTTCTTGCTCTTCAGTAAATGTGGTCCTGGGAAGGTATTTGGGGTTTATCCCCAGGTGGCTTCCTGAACCCCTGGCTCCATCTGTCCCCTGGGGGTAAGGCCATTATTCCCTCCCACCACCACCAAGATGATGGCACATTCCGTGCTGTGAATGGCTCACAGCTGGGGGAAGGAGGGGAGGGGTTTCATTTGACTGGAGAGGCGGGATACAGAGAGTGGCTGAGGAGGTGGTAAAGTCTGGTTTGGGGCCATGTTCTGAGAGTCTGAAGACCATAGTGCCACCCTTAGGCTGGTAGGCAGAGAGAAGCCGTTGAGGGTGATACCGTGACTCTGCCCCAGCTCGGCTGTCACTCATCCAGGTCCTCCATGAGAGGTCTGCAGGGGACTGTGGGAAGTCCCTCCCATAGAGAGCCTGAAGTCCAGTGGGAGTGGTGCACACAAGCTGAGGGTGTCGCTGAGAAGGGCTAGATTGTGACAGTGCAGAGCAAACAGCTGTGAGTGAGTCCAAGAAGCTCTGGATGCCAGTTGGCACTGTTGTTTGCGTGTGGTGAGAAGACAGGCATATGAGGATGGGGAGAGTCCCGGAGAAGGAGGAACTGATGCGGCTTGGTGACCTATTAACATGTGGGAGCTAGGAGAGGGCCGAGCTGCTGTAGGTGCTGGCGGAAGGAGAATGGGGAAGCTGGGCAGGCGAGAGCTGACTGGGGAAATGGCCCCAGCTGCCTGAGAAAAGGGGAAGTGCTGGCCCCTCCTGCGGGCCTCTGGGGCTGGACGGTGCTCATTCGGATCGGATAACTAGTGCCCTGGAACCCCTAGACATTGTGCAAATGCTGCAGCTCATCCCGGGACCAGGCAAACTTTTGAACTTTTGGTTCGGGTCTCTGTGGGACAGATGACTCACTCTGAGCCCCTCCTAACCTCTGTTGGTGATTAGCGGGGTGAGAGGCCAGGAGCCGCCCTGCTCTCCAGCAGATCCACTTGCCTGGAAGAGCTGAGATTGCAGCAGTGGAGTGGATCGGAGTGGAGTGGATTTGGAACAGCTGAGGAAGGGCATTTCCAGCACATGAGTCTCCTGGGGTCGGGCTGTCTTTGTACGTGGATCTGTGTTTTCTGTGGGATGGGCCTGGAGTGGGGCCCTAGACTTGACCTTAAAAGGTCCAGAGTCTCTGGGGGATGAGATCTGATGAGTGAAATGTGTTCTTGGGGCCGGCAGCATGAGCAAAGGCACCACCTCTTCTCACCTGCTACTGCTGTGGCTTCCTAGAGCCTGATGGGGTGTTGGGGTTGGGAAGGTGGGGGAGCTGCAGCAGCCAGAGGCCAGTGGGTCCAGCCTGAGTGCTGAGTGCATAGTGCAGACGGGGCCTAGCACAGTTGGGCTTTTGCCTGGAGCTCAGGGTGACCTCCGGAATTGCCTTTCAGCTTTTATTCTCTCCGATCTCCAGTTACCTGTGCTCTGTGACCTTGGGCAAAAGCCAGACACCCAATACGGTGGAAAGTGAACCTATCTACACACTCTCTGCAAGGAAGGGCTCCCGGACAAACAGGAAACAGGCTCCAGCGGCTGGCAGGAAGCCCAGGGAAGACCCGCCCTATCCAAAGGATCACCTCCTCCCCTCCATGGGCAGATTAGGAAACTCTGGGCCCTTCCCTCCTGGTGTTCTGTGTGTGCCCCCAGCTCACACTTCCTTTAGGGCTGGGAGAGTAAAATGGCAGTTCCTGTTGGGCGAGGCATGAGTCAGCGGAAGGAGATTTGGTGGCTGAGTGTTCATGCCCTCCAGGCATGGCTGTTAAATATTTAAATGACACTATGGTATTGATCACTTGGCGTCCATCCCCTTGGGGAGAGCAGTTCCTGCCTGGGATTCGGATAATAGTAGTGTCTTGGATTTAGACAAACTCCCCAAGAACTCAGAGGGCTGTATAAATCTGCCCCACAGTTGTCTTATTTCCTCCTTGGAGCTCACTGTCAGGAATGGGGACAATCTGAGTTTTGCCCATTTTACTGACGGAGAAGACATCCAGAGAGGTTACGCGTTCCCTCCGTTGATGGCACCTAGCTACCAGGCCTGGAATCTCGGCATCTGGAGTCCTGCTCACACGGGCTGTTTGCTCTGCCCGCTTAGCCCTTCCCTGCCTTCTTCCATAGCCCTTCTGCCACCACTTTTCATTCTAGCTGCTGAGGACATGGCCTGGAGCAAGGCCCCTGTCCTCTGAGCTGAGGAGACAGTTGACTAGAACCGGGATTGGCAGGGAGGGCCTGTAGGAGACTGAGTTCCTAGCCCGTGTCCAGGTCCCTGGGCTGGGTGGGGGCAGGGCAGGCCTGGCCTGATTGTGGATTGGCTCTTACTGGCCAGGATCTTCCTTTCCTCTGAGGACAAGGACTGTTATCAGGATAAATATACCCGGCTCCCCATTCCTGGGGAGTTACTCACCAAGGAAAAGCACCCCGCTGCGGATTAGATTACCTCTGCTCTAACTGCTCTCGTGCTCCAGCCTGGGGGAGGGGATGGGGACTTGGAGCCCTGGGAAGGGGAGACCCACCCTCTCGGTCCTCCCCTTCCTGATTGAGAAGCGTCTCACCGAAGGGGCTGAGATGAGACCATCGCTGAGCAGGTCCCGATGTTTATATAGCTCCTTCTTTAGGAAGGGCTGAGCCCTGCTCTCCACTTGCATCTCTGAGCCTACCAGCCTGTTTGACACTCTGGGCCACCAAGGCTGCTCAGGTTGCCAGCAGGGACCTGAAACCTCTGTGCCCAAGAGGATTAGATTGGCCACAAAGCCAGGCTTCTCTGGACCCTCTTGGTTCAGGGGCTGGTGGAGCTGGTGTTTTCCCTGGGGTACGTGTATTAGATGGCAGACAGGGACGGCTGCCCCTGTGGCAGCACCCTGTTGCCTGTGCCAGAGCCTCCAGGGCTGTGATCGCAGCTTCTTCCTCGTGCCTGGTGGTTCCTAGGGAAGCCGGCCAGCCCTGGCCTGGGGCGAGCAGAGCTGAGTGAAGGTGGCCTGCCGCGGGAAGGGGGAGAGCTGCCTTGCACAGAGCTTGTGCTTGCTGTGGGCCTCTTTTCAGCCAGGCCGCAGAATACCAGGCAGGTCCAGGTGGAGTTTTCCTGGGCCCCAGGGCATGGTGGCGAGGGACCCAGGCAGGGGAGTCTGTGGGCTCTGGGGAGGGACAAGAAAGCTGCCTCAGTGACCCCCTTCGTCCCACCTGTGGATCTGGCAGTGAAGTCCTGGTGGGGAAGTTTCTCCCACCAGCTTTCTTTTTGCCAGAATGGTGCCCCTTCTGCCAGTTGGGGGCGAGGCTGCAGCTCCTTTGCCCTGGGGTAGGATGGAGTGGGAGGCGTTTTCTCTGGAAGGGAGCCCCTGACTGCTTTGCAACTCCAGTTTACTGGCCAGGCGCTCTGTTCCACCTTGCTCCGGAAGCACTTTGTATCTGTTCATCATTTAATCCTAATCCTCTGAATAAAATGGTGGGGTTCCCAATGGGCAACAAGGAAACTGAGGCAGAAGAGAAGTGAAGCAGTCTGCTGGGCAGTTCTGAGTCTTGCAAGTCAGAATTCCCTGTGCAAGAAGTAGCAGCCAGAGTCTGCGGAGCCTGAGATGAGAGACTGGAGCAGCCTGGGTCCTCCTCTCACACATGCACACTTGCACCGCCCTGGATGGACCTTTATCTCATGGCTCTTGGCGCCCGTCCAGCTGCAGCCTCTGGTCTTGACAGTCCTTATCACATAGTGAGACGTGGCCAGGTTTGTGAAGGAGCCTTGAGTTGTTTCTCCACTGTACGTGGGGGTGGAAGGATTTGGTTAATTTTCTTTAACTCATTGTTGTGCCACGTGTCAGCCTGGCTCGCCAGGGTGTGGCCTGGGGAACAAGCTCCCCCTCCCCTATGCCTGTGGGCTGGGAACCTGAGGGGTTCAGCTGCCACCTGTGCTCTGGAATGCAGATGGGCTGGCCCCTCAGGCCCCACCTTCTTGGATGGCAGACCTAAGGATTATTCTAGTTTAATAGCTGGGGCCCAGGGAAGGATCTCACCCTCCTGGTCCAGCCCCCATGTACTGTAGCTGCCCAGCCACCTGCATTGGGGTTTCTTCCCAACCTAAAGTCACTGCTGCCTGATCTATTGCAGCTGCAGGGTTGAGACAGGGGCACCCAGGGGTGCTTTGTTTGCAGAGAGGGTACTGAATGGGAGGATGTGCATTGGTTGTGGTCTCCAGGGCCCTGTGAGCTGCTTGAGTCACATCTCCAAATGACAGTTCAGGCACAGTCCCAGGGTCTTGGCACCCATGCCACCTCACGCTCTTTCTAAGCAGCCTGCTCCATCCTTCCAGCTCAGCCAGGTTCTCTAGGAATTGAAACTACTGCACAGGGCCTGGGGGCTCCCAGGTCTTCCCCAGCTCTCTGGAAAATTGCTGGCTTGAGGTTGCCTGTGGTTTCTCTTCAGTGGCAGGCGGCTGTCGGGTCAATGGTGCCCTCTAGTGGACAGCGACAGGCAGTCTGCACCTCTGCACCCCTTCCTTACCAGGGCCACCTCTGTGGCCTTTGTCCCTGGCTTGCTGGGGACTTTGGCCTCAGCCTCTAGAGAGCCCCCCCCCCCCCCATGTAGCATGGGCTCTCCCAGGGACTCTTGCTGTCCCTGTCTGAATGCCAGTGCCTGGGCCTGGGTCAGCTAGCCCAGAAAGGCACCAAGTCTGCGGAGTGCAGAAAGGGGATGGGAGGGCCAGGGGGAGCTTCCTCCCATAGGGTGACTTGGGTCTGAGGGTGGAGCCAGAACCTTAACGGAGTGATGTGAAGAAGTTTGAGGGCTTCCTTTGCTCGAATGAGGGCTCACTCCTGGATTCTTCCAGGCAGAGTATCTGGAATCTGACCTCCTGGCAGGTGGGAACGGAGGATTGTTCCTGGTTTGCAGGGTACAAGTGAATACATTTTTCTCTGAAGAGGGGCACCTTCCTTGGGGGGTACAACAGAGGGAATCTCTGCTCCTGGGGTATTTTGAGCAAGGTGAAAGGCCATTGCTGTATCTGAAAACTGGGGGAACCGGATGGAATAGAGCCCTCCCTGCTCGTGGACTCCTTTGTATAACCCTGGGCTGGGTGTACTTGGCCAGGGGAGGAGTTTGTCAGCTTGCGGGGAGACTTTGGCCCTTAACCATTGTGCAGCCTGTGGGGAAACAGCAGGTGTTTGCAGCCGTCGGAGTCTGAAGCAGAGCTCGGAGCCTGCTCCTGGGCTGCCTCCCGTGTCCCTGGCTCTCTTCCTTGAGGAGTTTGCGAGAAGGTGTTTCGGGGGATAGTGTCACCAAAACACGTCCCAGTCACCAGGCAAGGATGAAGAAGGGTAGGGAGACACTGTAGCTTCTGTAGGTATTTGTTGGGGTTCTTCTCTCTCTCTGACAACAGTTTGTGGAAAACTGGGGGGAAAGTAGTGTGTCTTATCCCTAACAGCTACCCATGCTATGCTTGTTAACTTTATTGCTTTACTTTTCTCCTCAAGGTTGTCCTTTTCATGTCTAGCCTAGAATCCACCCAGAAAGATTTAGGAGGAAAACTCAGGCTTTGGATCCTACCCTGTCCTCTTTGGAGGAAGATCTTTTTCTGGATTTTTGTTTGTTTGTTTTTAGGATTGATTTATTTATTTCTTTGAAAGAGTTACAGAGGAGAGGAGAGGCAGAGAGAGAGTGAGCAAGAGTGTGAGAGCGAGTGATATATTCTTCCATCTGCTGTTTCACTCCCTAAATGGCTGCAATAGTCATGCCTCGGCCAGGCTGAAGCCAGGAGCCAGGAGCTTCTTCCAGGTCTCCCACATGGGTGCAGGGACCCAAGGATCTGAGCCATGTTCCACTGCTTTCCCAGGCACGTTAGTAGGGAGCTGGATAGGAAATGGAGCAGCTGGGATGCTGGCATAGCTGGCAGCAGCTTTTACCTGCTATGCCACAGTGCTAGCCCCAGTAAATTAAAAATTAAAAAACAAATTGCAGTCATAAAATAGAATCCAGTCTGTCAGCCAATCAGCCAAACTTGGACTCGCACATGGGTGAGGGCGGAGGTTGTCCGATGGAGTGGGCAGGGAAGATTAACCATTTGTCTCACTGAATGTTGGTAGCCAGAGAGGCCTGAGCTCAGAGCCCAGCTTGGTTACTGCAGCTGGCCTTGGCTGTGGGGAAGGACTCTGAATCTGAGTTTTACTGTCTGTCTGGTATTCTAAGGAGGCATGCAGTAGTGCAGGGGAAGCTCGCAGTACCTGGTAGGCATTCGGGCTTAGCTGCTGCTCCTGCCATCCCTTCCAGAATTGCGCTAGTTGCCTGCTTTGGGGGGCATTTCCTGTGGTTTTTCCCAGCTGGCTCTACCCAGAGTGGAGAAGAGGGCACCTCGCCCCTGCTGGGCTGGGCCCGGAGGGAAAAGGGAAGCTGTGTGAAACCAAGCAGCAGGTGTGGCCCTGCAAGGGCCACTGGGATTGGCTGTGGACACTGGTTCCTTTTCCGCAGTTACCTAGACACATATCAACTCCCTCTGGTTCCTGTTTGCTGGAGGCAGGAAGCCAGACCTCCGCCACAGGACCTGGAGTGGGAGGGTGCTGCAGGAAGCGACCTTCCTCGGAAGTCAGGAATTTCCTTGGAAGTCAGACCGGGACCTTGGGTTCCAGAGATCAGAACAGGCTTTCCCTCTGACCATCTGACCAGGAGCCTGGGGTAGGTGTGGAGGCCTGGCGGGAGGGATCAGGGCAGGCAGCTGGGAGAAGGTCTGGCCCCGTGAATGGAGGCCTGGGTGGGGGCTTTGCCTCCCTCTTCCTTCCAGGGAGTGAGGGTGTGGGCCATGAGGAAGGATCCGACCAGCAGCTTTAAGGCTTGCACCTCCAACATTCAAGAAGTTGAACTTTTAAAATACAGGATCACCTTTGGGACACAATAGCCTCTTGCAGGCTGGGTTTTGGGGGTTCGGGGCTTTTAAGGAGACAGAAGTCCTGCCACTCACTGGCTTTGCTACCTGGGGCAAGTCCCCTTCCTCTCCAAGCCCACCTTCCTCTTCTCTAAAGGGTGGGTCACAGTTAGGATGCACTGAGACCACGTATGCAACGCGCTTCGTATGATGCCTTGAATGGTACTAAACATAGCCATCCTCTTTGGATGATTACGATCCCAAAGGCCAGGACATCGTGGGGAGCTGCGAGTGAGCAAGTTTGGGAGCATGGCAGGAATGAGGGCGTGGCATCTGGGGCCAGGCTGTCAGCGCTGTAGTTCTGTTGAGGGTCCCAGGAAGGGAGGGGGGAGGGGTCAATGGTTCCACCCGGGCCCTCTGGCTGTACCCATCTAGGGAAACTCCGGGCCCCTACTTGGCTGCTGGCTGCCTGGGTAATGGAAGCTTACACTCGAGGGCCAGTTCCGTTCCCTTGCTGCTGTTAAAAGCAGAATAGGAGCCTACGAGCCTGTGGGGCCGGGCTGCTTGCCAGGCTGCAGCAGAAACAGCGAGCAGAGCAGTCTTGCCCCTGGCCACTATGCCAGCCATATTCCAGCCCCTACCTCCCCACACACCTCACTCCATAGCCTGGAACCTAGCAAAGAGCCCGCAGCCTCGGGTTGTGCTCCCACCTGCTCAGGATGGCAGGTCCCACCCCAGGTGTTCCCTCCGGTCCCAGGGCTGAGAAAGTGTGAATTCTTGGAAGCTAAGTAAGGGCCTGGCACTGCCCGTCCCCTCCCCATGACGTGGGGCCCCTCCCTCCCACTCTCTCCTCCGTGCCCTGAGGAGTCAGAGTTCCAGGCAGGCATTTCTCACTCACGCCAGCCAGCTGCACAGCCGTGTCGGGAGGGAGCAGGGGGCCAGGCGCCTGCCACCCGGAGGTAGGCAAGTTCCAAGGGGCAGCCCAGAGGTAAGCCTCCCAGCGCCTCCTGTCTTGGGCTGCAGAGAAGAGGTCAGCTTTGGGAGCCATTCTTGTCGGGGCTGGGCTGGGCTGGCAGTTTCCTGTCCTGAGGCCGGTCATTTCTCTCCTGGGTGGGGCAGGTGCTCAGAAGACATTAACTCCTGTGGCGCGGGCAGGCGGGGCACTGCCAGCAGAGTTCCCAGGATCCTCGGCTCTTACCTGCTTCCTGTGCTTTCTCTGCAGACGCCCTGCTAGCAGACTTGGAGTCTACCACCTCCCACATCTCCAAACGGCCTGTGTTCCTGTCCGAGGAGCCCCCTTACTCCTACCCAACTGGAAACCATACCTACCAGGAGATTGCTGTGCCGCCCCCTGTCCCCCCACCCCCGTCCAGCGAGGCCCTCAATGGTGCAGTCCTTGACCCCTTAGACCAGTGGCAGCCCAGCGGCTCCCGATTCATCCACCAGCAGGTAAGGTGGGGCCAGGGGCCAGGAAGCCTCCTGGGGTCTGGGGGCAACAGGAGTTTGTTTGGCAAGGGTGTGGGGTGCCCATGGAGGAGTAGGATCAGCACCAGGCTGTCGCCAACCAGATGCTGCTCTTCCCACCCACCACGTGAAGGGGGCAGTGACCAAGTATTAATCACCAGTATCCCAGTCAGACTGTGGAAATTCCCTGGTGAGACTGCTGAGAGCAGGAGCTTCCTGGGAGTGACTCGGGCTGCTCCTGTCCCCTCTGAGCATTCTTGTTCCTGCAGCCGCCATCCCCATCGCCCGTGTACGGCTCCAGTGCCAAAACTTCTGGTGCCTCCAACCCCCAGGACGGCGTTGGTTCCCCGTGTTCTCGAGTAGGTGAAGAGGAACACGTCTACAGGTACAGCCTCAGCCCCTCCCCAGCACCTCTCCTCCGGCTCTGGAACTCAGGTCCCTGGCCAGTGCTGGCCTCCCAGGGTTTTGCCTCCAGGGCATTGGTTAAACCCGCAGATGGCCTTAAGGCTCCTGGCCAGCTCATGCGCCTGTTGCCTGGCCTGTCTACCTTGTCACTGCCATCTCTGTGTCCTGCCCAGGCAGGAACTGGAGTAGTGGAGGAACTGGAGCAAGACTTCCTTCCTCCTCTCTTCTTACCACATCCCTTCCCTATCCTCTGTCCTCTTGGTGGGGGAGACTTTACTTCCTCCCTTATTCTCCTTGAGAATTTGGGGACCTTCAAGCCAGTGCAAGGCCACGGTGTATCTGTCACTGTCTTGTCTTTGCTTCCCAAAGCTTCCCCAACAAGCAGAAGTCGGCTGAGCCTTCACCCACTGTGATGAGCTCCTCCTTGGGCAGCAACCTTTCTGAACTTGACCGCTTGCTGCTGGAACTGAATGCTGTGCAGCATAACCCCCCAGGCTTTCCTGCAGGTAGGACTGGGGCCCCGGGGCAGGGGTCTGTCAGACCCTACAGCCCACCTGTTAGCTTCTGTATCCCCAGAGGGCTCTGGGACTAAGTGGTCTTTTTCTTTCTCTCTCCTCAAGATGAGACCAACTCCAGCCCTCCATTGCCCGGGGCCCTGAGTCCCCACTATGGCATCCCGGAGAACAACAGCCCTCTGGGGGGCAAAGCCGGGCCGATGACAAAGGAAAAACCTAAACGGAATGGGAACCGGGGCCTGGAGGATGTGAGGCCCAGTGTGGAGAGCCTCTTGGATGAACTGGAGAGCTCCGTGCCCAGCCCCGTGTGAGTGTTCATGGGGCTCTGCCCAGCCTGGGGAGGGGAGGGTCTTGCCTTGACAGTCCATGGCCTCCAGTGTCCATCATCTTAGCCCTGCTGTCACCCATTCCTGCAAATGCCTATCTTTTAGTATAGAAGTATATAGTGTAGTATAGTATAGATCCACACAGACACCATCCCTGCCTTCAGCCAGCCACTGTCAGTTGGAAAAAGACAGACCTGGTTGCCGATAACTCATTGGTGGTTAGCACAGCCTTTGGAGCCATGTAATGGTGTTCAAATCTTGACTCTGCCAAACTCTAAAGTCTTAGTTATGGGGTCTGGGGAAATGGGATTATGGGGATAAGACCATCTTCCCAGTAGGGGTGAGACTACATCACATGGAAAGAGCTTGGTTTCTGGCTCATGGCACCCGGTGCACACGCAGTGCTTAGTGAAGTCCAGCTCTCACTGGAGCTGTTGTGTTGCTGTAACAGTCTCACACCTGCACGCAACGTGGAGGAGGACACACATAGGGTGCTTGGGCTGTTTGACAGGTGAGCTCTCACCTGGGCCAGGAGGCCGGAGGAGGATTCCTGGGAAAGGGGCCATTGAAACCTCTGTCCTTTCTCCCAAGTCAGCTCTTCTTGGGGTGCTGGCCCCTTGGCTTACAGCCCCTTCCCAGTGATGAGTCTCCAGGGAAGATTAGGCAGCGTGGGCTTCCCCAGGGTTGGAGGCAGCAGGACCCCAGTGCCCGAGCTCAGGTGTTGGGCTGAGCTCCTGTGAAGCCTGTGGCTGGGCTCGGTCCCTCACTGATGCCATGCCTGCCCTGCAGCCCTGCCATCACTGTGAACCAGGGGGAGATGAGCAGCCCGCAGCGAGTCACGTCCAGCCAGCAGCAGACACGCATCTCGGCCTCCTCTGCCACCAGGGAGCTGGACGAGCTGATGGCCTCCTTGTCGGATTTTAAGGTGCCAAGTGGACCCCTCCACCTTCCTGCCCTAAACTGCCCTCCCCCCAATCTTCTCCCTTACCTCAGGATGAGAGTGCCTCAGTGTTCAGGTGCCTCGTCCCTGAGCCGGGGCCCCTGCAATGCCCTGGCCTTGCCAGGATTCCAGGATGCAGGGCAGGGAGGCCAGGCCAGTCTGTGTGTGTTGTTGGGGGGGGGGGGGGGGTTGGAGTGGCTGTGAGTGGCTGTGGCCGACAGTGAAGGCAGAGAAGCACTCAGCTGGGACATTCCTTCCTCCCTATGCACTCCCAGGCACCCAGGTCCAGGGGATCAGGAGGCTGGGATTCTGGACAAAGGGCCCTGTTGTTGGTGGCTGTTTGGTGGGGGAGGGTGTGCTCTGCTAGGCCATGGGAGCCCGTGTCTGAGAGGTCACTGGCCCTAGAGTCCCATCTCCTCCCACGCTGGCCGCTGGCCGTCTTCAACACATCTTTCTTTCTGCCTCTGGCCTCCCTCACTAGATTGCCTCCAGCCTTTCTCCCTCTTCCTCAGCATTCCCACAGGCGCACTGTGTGGGAAACCTAACCGGTCAGGCCACTCAGTGGGCCAGCCCTGCCTGAGGTGCCCCTTCCCCCCGCCTTGCGGGCCTTTCTGGGCCTGCCAGGCTGTGATGTTTTATTTAGAGCATGTGGAGCCTTGGTGGGGATTGATATTGACAGGCCTCTCCTGCAGTTGCTGACTCTACCCTTCCACGTGGTCAGCTGGAGACTCTGAGGCACGACCTGGGGAACATGAGAAAGGCAGCGAGCAGCGGTGCATTCTCGGCCCTGATGCCTCCCTTCGGCTTGGGGTTCACGGTGGGCGGGACAGTGGCTGAGAGTAGGAGGTGGAGCCTGGGCTCACGACCTTAGTGCTGAGGCTCCAGCTCTAAGCCAGCGGTTCTGGGCAGCCGCAGTCAGAAGCAAGTAAATTGGATTTAGGCATTGGCCTAGGGCTGTAAAGGCTATAGCTGCTTTCTGGATTATTATTATTTTTTTAAGATTTATTTATTTGAAAAACAGTGACAAAGGGACACACAGAGATCTTCCATCCACTAGTTCATTCCCCAAATGGCTGCAATGGCTGGGGTAGCTGGGGACCCAGAACTCCATCCAGATCTCCCACGTGGGTTACAGAGGCCCAAGTACTTGGACCATCTTCTTCTGCTTTCCTTGTCTCATTAGGAGGGAGCTGGGTAGGAAGTGGAGCAGCCGGAACTTGAACTGTTACACTCTTGTCCACCTCACCTTAGGCTCTTCTCCCTTACCTACCGAGAGCGCCCGCAAGTGTGGCTTAGTGGCTGCTTTCTGTTACTTGGGTTTCATGAGGCCCATGGATGGGAAGCCCAGAAAGGCCTCTTTTGGGGTCTGGCTGTTCTTCAGGGGTCAGTCCCCAGGCTTCAGCTTTGCAGCCACCTGGGTCAGTGTAAATGGTGGCTCTCAGAGCCTAAGGCCGAGCCCGCCCCTTGCTGGGAACATCCTGCCTCACTTCTCCCCCTTTCTCTCTCCTCGCCCCTCTGCCTTTGTCTTCCTCTTCCTGCAGACCAGCTCCTCCACTGTGGCCCTGAGCTCCCTGGGGCCCAGCTCAGCTCCGTCCTCACACCATACCCTTCCCCCTACTCCTTCTCCTCTTCCTGTGCCATCTGCCTCCAGATCCTCCTTCCCAGGCCAGGACCACACCCAGGAGGTCCTCTGCACTGAGCAACACGGTCGGGGCCATCTGCCTTCTGGGGCTCCCAGCTGGCTTGATTTGGCTGGCCTTGGGGTAACTCCTGATTCCCCCAACTCAAGGCCTCCCTCTGCAGAGGGATCCCTGGGGCCGTTTGGTGCCGAGAGCCAAGTTCGAGTCAGGAGGGACCTATTGAAACCCACACATGAGCTCTGTGGGGCTCTGTCCTGCCACACTCCACCCACTGCTAGGAGTGCAGATTCCCTGGAGTTTGGAGACCCCCGGGGGCCACTGGCTAACCCTGTGTGTCCAGAGAAGGCCATGGATGCCAGTGGGGTGTGGCCATGGGCTTTGGAGATGTCTAGGCCCAAGACCACCCGCGGAGCTGCTTGCAGCTTCCAGGAAGTAACTGAGCCAGCTGTTGTGGCCATGGACCGACAGGCCATCTTCCCAGACACCTGGAGTCTCACAGAGGAGTGTGGCCAACAGAAGCAGAGGGTGAGGACACAACCCAGGGGGCTGGGGAGCAGCTGCCCTCCCCCTGTCGACGAGGAGCAGTTGGGTGGCAAGGTGCCCAAGTGGGTAAGCCTGGTTGGACCATCCCAGGAACCTGAGACCCCAAGGATCCCAAAGGGCACCACTGGAGAGACTGCTGAGGCCAGGAAGGATCAATCGGAGCTTCCACACGCCACGGTCCTGGGCACACCCAGCGCCACGGGGAGGATTTCCACCTCTGGCCAGGCAGGCGCCAGCTCGCACAGCTGCTAGGCATGGCCCCGTGCGGGTTGAGTGTAGGCCACTCCTTGCTAACTGCATGCAGCCTCTCACTCCGCCCACGTCTGCTTGGACAGAAAATGCTCCGATAACCATGGCCTGCAACCCTGATGACCAGCACTTGGCAGTGGTTCCTCTGGGGCCCGCAGAGCTCCCTGGACCCTAGTGTTCTCTCTGTGACCACCCATCTCCTGCTTCTTGAAGCCTTTTCCCTCGAGATGAGCTGCCTAGCACAGTCTGTGTGTGAAATGAATGGTTCAAAGCATGGATTTTGGAACCAGACACAAGCCACACCTCCAGCACTTGCTACCTGTGTGATCTTGGAGAACCTTCCCAGCCTCAGTTTTCCCATCTTTAAACTGGGGTAGTAATGGCCCATTTTCCTCCAAGGTTGTCTAGAAGATTAAATGAGATGATTTTCTGGAAAATTTTTAGGGCACAGCACTTGGCTCCTCAGTAAGCCACATCTGATGTTATTGCTTGGTTTTTGCTTGATCAAAACTTTATGCCTTTAACATAAGCAAAGCAACAGAAAAGAAAAAACAGTGTGAACAAGTAGGTTATAATACAAGCAAGGGAGAATTCTGTTGTCCTGTCTAGAGCACCTACCTATTATCCTCTGTGGTAATTCTTGGAATAACCTTGTGAGGAAAGCCAAGAAGATAACTGTTACCCCATTTTACAGATGCAGAAGCTGAGACCCCTGGAAGTTAAGTTTCCTGGGGCTGGGAGCTGACTTGGCGATGAATGCTGGGCCAGAGGTATCTCTTGTAGCCTGAGCTCCTGGGCCAGTTTGGCCGCTCTCTGCCTCCACCTGCTCAGCTTAGCTCTTCCTTGCCCTTCTCCCTTGGTGCCTGAGTGTGGGCTGAGCAGCGCTGTGCCCAAGCCCAGAGTGGGACTGTGACAGCTTCCCTTCCCCCCCAGATCCGTTCTGTGATCAGGAGGAGCCGGGAGACAGGCCACGCACACCCCATGTCCCGGGAGCCTTCCCCTCGCCGCCGGCTGGACCCTGCGACCCTGAGCAGGACCCCATCCCAGGAGCGTCTCATCGCAGAGCTGCAGGGTCGGCTGGGCATCCAGCCGGAGGCAGAGGAGGCAGCAGGGGCCCCCGCCCAGGACTGGCTGACTGAGGGCATCGTCATCACCGTGCAGCCACGCGGGAGGCAGGCTGGGGGGCAGCTTGTAGAGAAGGTAGCCAGGAGATGCTGAGGGCTAGACCAGGCTGGGGCGGCAGTGTTCCCCAGCCCCAGTGCTGGCTGGAAGGGACACTGGGGGTGACTAGGGCGGGCTCCTGCATCATGCGGCCTTGTACGGTGGTGCGAGAGTGGGAAGGGCCAGGGAGAGCCTGGGGACGTCACCTTTCTGCCCCCTGTGCTCGCCGAGCTGCTTCCCTCTTCCTCATCTCTCCCTTCTTTCTCCTTCCTAGGTTGTCTTCCCTCCTGGCTCTCCCATCCCCCTGAGAAGAACCACCTCTGTCCTGGCTTCTCCTCCTTCTGTCCCTTTGCACCAGCATCACCAAGACACCTCGGCCTGCAGCTCTTCTCCCCTGCCCAGCCTGCCTCCTCCTTCCCCTCTGGGGCTCTCCGCCTGTACCTATGGTTCTCCTGGGGTCCAGAGTGCAAGGGCAGAGCCCCAGGGCGATGTGCAGGGCCCCAGCCCCCCCACGCCTGCACCTCACAGTGTGAGGTCCGTGGGCTGCCAGACCGATGAGGACCCGCTCTTCCCCCCGATGCAGGCAGGCCTCCCGGGGTCCCCAGCTCCAGGTGTACCTGTTTGTCCCTTGTCCTGATGCCTGGGCTATGCCCCCACTCAATGTACACACACAGAAACACACACACAGACATTGTCTCTGAGCCCACAGCCCTGATGAAGTAGCCAGAGTCCCTTAGGACTTGACCCTGGACCCCATTGAATCTGATGTCCAGGCCCCAGCCCTTGGGAATCCAGCTGCCCCCTTGCTTTAGTGGGGCCTCCCCTCTGCCTGCCCTTCCCCCACTGTCTGGGACCTGCGTCAGGCTGTCATCTGAGAGGCTCCCAGAAAGGAAATCAGAAACTCACGCTCTCCCCTGGCAGCCCAGTACTTGCTGACTTTACTGACTCCACTCACCTCCCCTTCTGGGGGTCCCAGGCCTGCGGTGGGCTTTACCTCCCTCCCTGACTGCATCTCGCCCTGGGTTGGTCGGTCTGTCTGTCTGTCTGTCTGTCTGTCTCTCTCTCTCTCTCTCTCTCTCGGGGCTGTTTCACTCTAGATCTTTCCTCCTGGTTTTAGTTCTGCCAGTGGGGGAAACATCTTCTTACCTATCCTGAATCCCCTCGTGTGCAACAGCCCAATGACAAGGTCCTGTTCTTTCCTGTTTAATTAAATTTCTTCTTATCTCCTCCCCTATCTAAGATCCAAGGCCTGGAACAAAGAGTGGACGGAGAGCTGTGCTGGGCGGCCAGTTGGCCTCCGAACGGCCGGCAGAGCAGTCCGGAAGGGCAAGACGAGGGAGGGGTCAGTGACAGGGCTGGGCACTCAGTTTTCTGCTTGTTGTATTCCCCTGGACGGTGCAGCCTGGTGCCATCAGCCCTTTGACTTCTGGGAGCCCCCCAACCATTAGGATGCCCTGCCAATGTCATTCCTGCCTTAAGGGAAGGCTCTCCAGTCCCCCAGAGTCAAGTCCTTTTTGCTATAGTCACTCATCTGGTAAACGAAATGGGCTACCCCAAGCCTCAGAAGTCCTGACTTGTCCCTGTTTCCACAGTTCATGGCCCAGGGAAAGACGGGGAGCAGCTCACCCCCTGGGGGACCCCCAAAGCCCGGGAGCCAGCTGGACAGCATGCTGGGGAGCCTGCAGTCTGACTTGAACAAGCTGGGCGTTGCCACAGTTGCCAAAGGGGTCTGCGGGGCCTGCAAGAAGCCTATTGCCGGGCAGGTGATGACGGGGAGAGAAAGAGGAGGGAGTGGGCAGTAGGCCGGGGACTTTTGCCCCTCTGGGTGGTGGGCTCCGTGGTAGGCCACAGCCCTAAGCCACCTTCTGTCTTCCTCCTCAGGTTGTGACCGCCATGGGGAAGACGTGGCACCCCGAGCACTTCGTCTGCACTCACTGCCAGGAGGAGATCGGATCCCGGAACTTCTTTGAGCGGGACGGACAGCCCTACTGTGAAAAGGACTATCACAACCTCTTCTCCCCACGCTGCTACTACTGCAACGGGCCCATCCTGGATGTGAGTGCCCGCCCTGCAGCACCCAGGGACAGCGGTGGCATCCGTAGTGCAGGCCCTGCTCCCACACTGGCTCTTCCATCTGCGTGGTAGCTCTCGGAGGGTGCAGGTGCTGCCTTGGGAGGCTTGAAGCGGTCATGTCCCATGCCGAAGTCTCACTGCCGGGAAGCAGCGGGTTGGGAGTCAGAGGGCCCGGTCCACAGATAGATGGAGTCAAATGCTGGCTGTCTCACCCTCCTGCTGTGTGATGTTAGGGAAGTGCCAGCCTCTCTGAGCCCGTGTTCCTTCTCTTAGAAAACTGGAGTCACATGGAACCTATGCTCTCGACCCCATGTGAAGAGTAAAGGCGAGAGAGTCTAGCATGTTGTATCCTCCAGTGAATCTGAGGGTTTCATGATATGCATAGCTGTTGGGAGAGGCCCTGGTCTTGAGAGTGCTTTTCTCTTTCCTTGGCTGTGAGCCTGGGGAGGGGTGGGGAGGACAGCCTGCCTGTGAGTCTTGGCCATGACCCCACACTTTGCTTTCACAGAAAGTGGTGACAGCCCTTGACCGGACGTGGCACCCTGAGCACTTCTTCTGTGCCCAGTGTGGAGCTTTCTTTGGTCCTGAAGGTACTGACCGGTGGGCTGACTCAAGCTCCTGGGGGCGGGCTGGGAGGCAGGGCTGGGAGGCCCTGCTGAGGTTGTAGGCCCTCACTCTGCCCCTGAACTCCCTTTGCTCAGGGTTCCACGAGAAAGACGGCAAGGCCTACTGCCGGAAGGATTACTTCGACATGTTTGCGCCCAAGTGCGGCGGCTGCGCCCGGGCCATCCTGGAGAACTACATCTCGGCCCTCAACACCCTGTGGCACCCCGAGTGCTTTGTGTGCCGGGTAAGGAGCCTCCTCTGCGTCTGGGTTGGGGGAGGGCTGGAGCAGTCAGTGCGGGAGAAGCGTCTCCCTTGTGGTACTCTTCGCGTCCAGTGTGGAGGCCCCCGAGAGGTGACCAGCAGGAGGTACATTCCCCAAGTCCAGCAGGTCCTGAGCAGGGCTCGTACTGATGCTGAGACAGACTAGGAGCCAGGCAGACATGTCATCTGTCGTAGTCCAGTGCCGAGGGCCTGGGCCCGAGTGTGAGTCGTGTGAGACAGCGTAGGTATTGGGCAGGCAGTTTGCAAAGTGCATCTTGGTGGGCAGTGAAGCCCACAGACTCTGCAGCGGGCTCTCTGGACTGGGTTCGCTGGGGAAACACTGTTCCGTGCGGGACTTCTCAGAACTTTTTAGTCCTAAACATGGATGCAAATCTCCAAGTGCAAATCTAGCAGCGGGAGCTGAGTACAGACCCTTGTTTTCAGTGTCAGGGATTCCGGGAGCACTGTCACAGCCACCTGGGTAGGTGCCCAGAAGTCAGACTCACATGTGAGCCCAGGCTGTGCAGTTCAGGAGCCGGGTGACCCAGGGCAACCTCACTGGTACGCCTCAGTTGCCATCTGTGTTGGAAGAACTAAATGAGCACATAGCACAGCACTCGGCACCCAGGGGCTGATTAGCAAGTGGGAGTCACTGCGAGTGGGACAGCCAGGACCGTCTCTTGCCCCTGTCCTGCCGGCCAGGGCCCCAGCCAGGATGGACAGCCCCTGAGCCCCCGCCCCTGTCTTCTGCCTGGCAGGAGTGCTTCACGCCGTTTGTCAACGGCAGCTTCTTTGAGCACGACGGGCAGCCGTACTGTGAGGTGCACTACCACGAGCGGCGCGGCTCGCTGTGCTCCGGCTGCCAGAAGCCCATCACGGGCCGCTGCATCACCGCCATGGCCAAGAAGTTCCACCCCGAGCACTTCGTCTGTGCCTTCTGCCTCAAGCAGCTCAACAAGGGCACCTTCAAGGAGCAGAACGACAAGCCCTACTGTCAGAACTGCTTCCTCAAGCTCTTCTGCTAGGCCCGCCTGGCCA
This sequence comes from Oryctolagus cuniculus, assembly GCF_051225735.1. Lineage (NCBI taxonomy): Eukaryota > Metazoa > Chordata > Mammalia > Lagomorpha > Leporidae > Oryctolagus > Oryctolagus cuniculus. The sequence continues at coordinate 20,326,294 of NC_142887.1, read as the reverse complement.
TCGCCCCCAGCCCAGCATCCCCGACTGCTACTGTGACCCAGAGACCTCGCCCAGGGGTGAGGGGCGAACGACCGTGACTGGAACTGGAACGCTCATCCTCAGCTGGGGCAGGATGGGAGGAGCCAGGAGGGCGCCTGCCTGCCTCTCCTTGCCCCTGCCGGGACCTCTGGGCCTCCTTCTTCCTCCTGTGGAGCTCCCCAGGTGCCCACCCTGCACCCCTCCCGGAGGTGGAGGTTGGGGCCCATCCTACACCACATGCCGTCCCCATGGACCGGCCTGGCTAGGCCAGCACCCCACACTGGAGCCATCTCTTACTTGTATTTTGGTAGTGGAGTTGGAGCAGGGGGTGGCAGGCAGGGTCAGATGGGGCATCTCTTTATCCTTGTCTGCCCCTCACCCCAACCTGACTATCCTGGTGAGAGTGTTGGGGGATCCCCAGCTCTCTCCAGACAATGCCAGCATCGATCCATCCCTCCAGGGCTGGAAGCGCCCACGGAGCCACGGGAGGTTCCTCGTGTCCTTCCCGCCCTTCTGTCTCCCCAGGCCGGGGTGACTGCTCCCCACCTCCCTGTGCCCTTTTGTAACTGCTCTGGTCCTACTGAGAAAGGCCTGTCCAGCAATAATAACATTTTATAGCCACTCCCTCTGTCCTGGGACGGCCGGCGTGAGGTGGGAGCACCGGCAGTCCTGGACACTGTATCTGCCGACTTTGATAGATTTCTACACTGAGGTTTGAATTCTTAATCTCCCGAGTTGCTTTTACTTCTCTATACAAAATGATTTTGAAGAGATTTTAAAGATGTTCCCTTTTGTAGTCTCCTCCTTGTCCACCGCCACTGGGCCCGTCGGCACCGGGGCTCTGGATTGGGAGTTTGCTTTGTACTGAGGGCTTGGGGTGGGGAAGCAGTTTGTATTTTATTTTTTCTTAGCACAAGCAGGTGAACTTGGGAGCAGCTCTGCACCTCCCCTTCTTTGCCTTCACAGCTCACCAGGACTGTTTTATAAACTGCTGTATTTTGAAACCCTTTCTGTAACTGCCCGGGCCAGTGAGCTCTTGGCTAAAGCTGGCCTCAGGGTGCCTGGCCCTTTGGGACCTGAACTTCTGAACCTCATCTGTCCTATTCCTGGGGGAAGGGAAGGGAGGCACACCCTGGTGGGCTGCTCCCTGTGCGAGTAAGCCGCGAGGAGCATCCGCTCCCCCATGGATGCTGTGGCCGCAAGGAGAACCCCCAGCAGTCACTCCCGGCCCCCTCACCACCTCTGGGCTCTTGTGCGTCCTCAGCAGAGCTGGAGTCTGATTTTGACTTTAAAGATCACAAGGCTCTCTTGGGTCTTGGTTCCACTGGGGCTTCCCTCCCTGGAGTCTGGGTAGGGGTTTCTCCCCTTTTACAGGTGAGGCCGGCTCTCAGCTGGTCGGTCTGAGGAGCAGGTCCCAGGTAGTTGTTGCACAGGGGCCTGATGGGATTTGGGGCAGAGGGAAAGGACCCCACTGGAGGCACAGAAAGCCCCCAGAGCTGTCCTTCCCACAGCTGAAGCAGGAGCAGCCAGGCCCAGGCTTCTTGGTCAAAGGAAAGAGACCCCGGAGGGTCTACAGTGGGGAGATGCAGACCAAACCATGAGTCTCGAGCAGAGGCTGAGTGCACGGGGGTCTCGGGAGACACTGCCTCCTTTGTGGCCGAGGTGTGGGGAGGTGAGCTTGGTTCCCCCAAAGGTCGGCTGTCTCCACTTCCACCCGCGGGCCTTACGCTCTGTTTACAGTGACCCATCCTGGGCCCTTCCCCGAGAGGGGCTGGGGCTTCTGTGCTCTATCCCCCCCACCCCGAGTCAATGGTTACCTGATGATTTGACTTCAATCTTTTTATCCTGTGTAAACTTCTAATCTGGCTTTTCCCATTTCAATTCTTGTGATGTATGCCAATAAAGTTTGCCATTATTTTCAACCTGTGTAAGTGCCATTTCTTGGGGCCCCAGCAGAGACCAAACCCTCCCCAGAGCCAAGGACCACCAGATTGCCGGTAAATAATTGACATTCCCTTATCTGAAGCCAGAAGCCCTGGGGATGTCACAGGTCTTTCCTGGCCCCTGTGAGAGTTTTGCTGTCTCCTGGGAAGATGGTGACAGGAGGCTGGGGAGCAGTTATAGGAGCAGGCCCCACCCATAGGTGCTTTCACTAGGTTCCCTGAGGGCATCTTTACCTAGACCTGCGAGTGACCAGCTGAAAGAATTCCCAAGAGAGCTGACAAGCACAGGCAGCCTGCTGTGCGAGAGCAGAGCCAGGACCAGGCTGTGATCCCAGACCTCGGCTCTGCACACTCCCTGTGTGCAGCTAACATGCCCACCCCTGGCCTGGAGGACCCTCGACAGGAGCCGCTGGCGAGTGGAAGGTGCGGTCTCACAGTTGGGGTGGGTCTCTACTGCCTCCTGGTGGTCATGTCCTGGTGGTGCGTGTCTCCCCTTTGTTATATTGTCATATTCAAAGCCCCTGGATCTGGCTGTACAGCTGTGTTCCACATCAAGCCGGGACCTCAGTTTCCTCTCGTCTGGAAGGCTCCGCAAGAGGAGCACGTTGAGTGGGAATCTGAACCCTGGCCTCTTCACAGTGAGCTTAGAAGTGAAAACGACCTTTGATTCAACCAAAGATAATGACTTGGTTAAGTCTATGTTGGATTCAATTTTTTTTAATCCTTCCTCCTGGAGGTTTTTTTTTTTTTTTTTTTTTTTTAAGATTTATTTATTCATTTGAAAGGCAGAGTTACAGAGAGAAACAGAAAGAAAGTAAGAAAGTCTTCCATCTGCTGGTTTACTCCCCAAATGGCTACAATGGCTGGAGCTGGGCTGATCCAAAGCCAGGAGCCAGGAGCTTCTTCCAGGTCTCCCACGTGGGTGCAGGGGCCCAAGGTCTTGGGCCATCTGCTGCTGCTTTCCCAGGCCATGGCAGAGAGCTGTATTGGAAGTGTAACAGCCGGGTCTCGAACCAGTGCCCATATGGGATGCTGGCACTGCAGGTGGCAGCTTTACCCGCTATACCACAGCGGTGGCCCCTGGATTCAGTAGGTTTATGCTACACTTGTAAATGTGCTTTTTCACACCACTGTGTTCTATGGATATTTTCCCATGTCACTGAATATGTATCTGTGTCATTTTCAAATAACTTCATGATAAACTGTTACATTGGTGTTACCATTGGAGATGTTACTTATTTGTTTCATCAAAGCCAGGATGTCCTTGGAAAGGAACAGACTTGGAGAAGCACTTTGAGAAGGAGATAGAGTTTGAAAGGGATCCTGTAATCCTAGATTGCATTTCTGAAACCAGTATCTGCTGGGTGAGAATTGGGCGAATCATTCAACCCCTCTCTGAATTTTTCCATGGATAAGACAGGAATAGTGATACCGTACCTCCTCAGAGGTGCAGAAATTAACATTGGGGAGTGTTGGCCGGCGCCGCGGCTCACTAGGCTAATCCTCTGCCTTGCGGCACTGGCACACCGGGTTCTAGTCCCGGTTGGGGTGCCGGGTTCTGTCCCGGTTGCCCCTCTTCCAGGCCAGCTCTCTGCTGTGGCCAGGGAGGGCAGTGGAGGATGGCCCAAGTGCTTGGGCCCTGCACCCCATGGGAGACCAGGAAAAGCACCTGGTTCCTGGCTCCTGCCTTCGGATAGGCACGGTGCGTTGGCTGCAGCGCACCGGCCACGGCGGCCATTGGAGGGTGAACCAATGGCGAAAGGAAGACCTTTCTTTCTCTCTCTCTCTCTCTCTCTCTCTCTCTCACTGTCCACTCTGCCTGTCAAAAAAAAAAAAAAAAAAAAAAAAAAAAAAAGCACTGGGGAATGTGCCAGAGTACTTTGCACCATGCTGAGCGTGCAGTAATCCACTGTTACTAGAAGAGGATCTCCGCAGTAATGGACTCCTGCTTCAGGGCAGGAGGAGCCTTTAGAACAAAATACAGATTTCTGTAGATTCTGAACCAGGAGGGCTGGAGTAGCGCACCGCGCTGATCCGATGGCAGGAGCCAGGAGCCAGGTGCTTTTCCTGGTCTCCCATGGGGTGCAGGGCCCAAGGACTTGGGCCATCCTCCACTGCACTCCCGGGCCACAGCAGAGAGCTGGACTGGGAGAGGAGCAACCGGGACAGGATCCAGCGCCCCGACCGAGACTAGAACCCGGTGTGCCGGCGCCGCAAGGTGGAGGATTAGCCTAGTGAGCCGTGGCGCCCGCCATCCTAGGGCGAATTTTTAAAGATCCAGCTCCCTATCATGTGCCTGGGAAAGCAGCAGAGGATGGCCCAAGCACTTGGGCCCCTGCATCCACGTGGGAAACCCTGATGAAGTTTCTGGCTCCTGGCTCTGGCAGTTGCAGCCATTTGGGGGGGTGTGAACCAGTGGATGGAAAATCTCTCTCTCTGTCCTCTCTCTCTAATGCTGCCTTTGAAATAAATAAATCTTAAAAAAAATATTGAGAGAGAGAGGCTGGTTTACTCCCCATATGGGTGCAACCTGGTCCAGGGGCAGGCCAAAGCCAGGAGCCTGGAACTCTGTCCAGTTAGGGACCCAAGCACTCAGGCCATCTTGTGTAGAGCTGGACAGGAAGCAGAGCAGCTGGGTCTTGAACTGGCACTCGGATATGGGATGCCAGCATCGCAGGTGGCAGCAGCTTAACCTGCTATGCAACGCTGGCACCCCTGAGGGTGGTTTTGACAGGTTTGGGAATAAGTCTTGCTAACCTTGACTTAAGAAGCTGGCTTCACTGGGGCTGGCGCTGTGGCATAGTGGCTTAACATCCTGGCCTGAAGTGCCAGCATCCCATGTGGTCGCCAGTTCGAGACCCGGCTGTTACACTTCTGATCCAGCTCTCTGCTAGGAAAAGCAGTAGAAGATGGCCCAAGTCCTTGGGTCCCTGCACCCGCGTGGGAGACCCGGAAGAAGCTTCTGGCTCCTGGCTTCAGATTGGCCCAGCTCCAGCCGTTGTGGCCAATTGGGGAGTGAACCAACAGATGGAAAACCTCTCTCTGCCTATATATAATAAGTAAATAAATATTTGTTTATTATAAATAAATAATTTTTTTTTTTACAAAAAGCTGGCTTCATGAATATCTCCAAAGAGGTACAAAACAAGACTCAGGACAGGAATATTAGGCCTCCACCCTTAGACTAGCTTTGTTAGACGAGAGTTTAGAGAAATTGAACGTGGGGCCCGCCCATGCAGCCCCACAGCATGTTCATCGCATGTGGCCCAGATAAACTTACTGGAAACTTCAACTCTGTCAAGCGAGAAGGCTGCCAGGGGAGGGAACAAGCGATCCATGCAAAAGCCCTGGAAAAGCAGCAAAGGGCACCGTCTGGCTGGAAGGAATGAGTTAGGAAGGCGGGAGATGAGACCGTGGCGTGGAGCGGGGAGCAGAGGGTGTCCTTATTAGCTGTTCCCGTTTACTCCGGGTTTCTGGAATTGGGGAGCCCGCGAGTTCTGAGCACACAAGGAAATGCCCCGACTTAGGTCTCACAGGATCAACACACCGCAGGAGACGAGAGACCGCGCTGTTTTCAAGGCGGGCGCGGTTATTCCTTAGCCCCACGTCGTACGTGGCTGAGGTGGCCAGGTCGGCTCTAGCTCCCTCCCACACGAAGTCCGCCCCAGCCCGACAGGAGGCAGCATCCCCGAGAAAGCGCCTCCAACCCAGACGGGCGCCTGTCTTAGCTATACTCACCTCAAAGGCGGCTTCCTGTTGGTTGGAGTGGCAGCAATATCAACCAATGGCTGCCTATATCAGCCCGGCTGTGCCGGGCCGCCGACAGCGGCGCCCAATAGGCAGGGGCGCTGTCCGCGGCTTCTGATTGGCCGCTTCGACCGCATATAAAAAGCGCACGCCGGCGCGCGGCCCTTCTCTTGCCAGGCGTCCTCGTGAGAGGTTCGTGCGGGCCGTGGAAGTCGGGGGCGGGAAAAACTAGAGGGTTTTAGGGAAATTTTGGGGGTTGGGGAGGGCGGACCGCAGGGGTCCTGTCGTGGCTCGCTTCGGGCCTGGGCGGCGGCGGCGGCGGCCGCCGCCTCAGCCCTGGCGGACGGGAGCTCGCTCGTGGCCTGGTCCGCGCTGGGCCCTGGACGGGTAACGCCTGTCGGGGACACCGGGACTGAGCGCCCTCTCTCCCCTCAGTGACATCGTCTTTAAACCCCACGTGGCAATCCCTGACGCACCGTCGTGATGCCCAGGGAAGACAGGGCGACCTGGAAGTCCAACTACTTCCTTAAGATCATCGTAAGTTAGGGGGGCGCGGCAGCTGGGGCCTTGGGCTCTAGGAGGGGCGATCGGGTGCCGGGTGCCTGCCTGATGCCAATTACCGACGCGGCGACCTTGGGGCCAGCCTCGCTTGATCCTAACAGTTGGACCTGTTGCAGAGGAGCAGGTTCAGGCGGCTGCTCCTCCCTCGGGTCTGTCGGGCTCCCAAGGTACTGCGCGCGATGCTTCTGCAGCTTTGGTCTCCGTTGGGAGCGTCTGGGGCAAGGAGTGACTCACTGTGAGGAGGCAGGTTGCTGCCTCTTCAGCACCTGTCATCAGCAGCTTTGGGTGCTGCTCTTCGGGCACCTGGCTGCGGCCCAGAGCTTAGTCTGCATTGCATTTGCTCACGTCTGTCGTATGTTGTTCTAGACACAGCACAGAAGAGTCATACAGTAACCCAGATTATCTTGCCGTGTTTGCTGAATGTGTGTTGTAAACATAGCCAGTGCTTTGGGTCATTCAAAAGTAGTGAATCGGAGCCGAGCCTCATAATAGGGGAAATCAAAAAGTAAAAAGCAAGTTAAAATTTTTCTGAGTGTAGAGTTCTGATTTCCCTTCGTTCAGTCATGACAGCATCTAGCAGGGGTACGATCCAGTGGGGAGGTCTGTCCCAGGGGTCTAAAAGGCAGAGAGGGAGTAAAGTGGTTCTCCTGATTCCACCTCTCCTCCTTTCTTCCTGCTAAACTTCGTTTCTGCCTTGTTGTTGTAGCAACTTCTGGATGATTACCCAAAATGCTTCATCGTGGGCGCAGACAATGTGGGCTCCAAGCAGATGCAGCAGATCCGCATGTCGCTCCGGGGGAAGGCTGTGGTGCTGATGGGCAAGAACACCATGATGCGCAAGGCCATCCGGGGGCATCTGGAAAACAACCCTGCCCTGGAGAAGTCAGTCAGCTCCCTGCCCGGCGCCCCGGTCCCCGCAGCGTGGGGCCAGAGGGGCTCTGTGTTGTATAAACTTCTTTCTCCGCAGGCTGCTGCCTCATATCCGGGGAAATGTGGGCTTTGTGTTCACCAAGGAGGACCTCACTGAGATCAGGGATATGCTACTGGCCAATAAGGTAGAGGAGAGTCAAGCTGGCTAAAGAGGCCTGATGTTGGTTCTGTAAGGAAAACAGTCAGGCTGTGTGAGTGGAGAAGCTGTGCTCACCGTTCCTATCTTTGCTCAGGTGCCGGCTGCTGCCCGTGCTGGTGCCATTGCGCCCTGTGAGGTCACTGTGCCAGCTCAGAACACTGGTCTGGGGCCCGAGAAGACCTCCTTTTTCCAGGCTTTGGGCATCACCACTAAAATCTCCAGGGGCACCATTGAAATCCTGGTGAGTGGACCTGGTCTGCCAGTGCCAGCCTGGCCAATGCGGGCTTCTCTTGGAGGCTGTGGGCCTTTGTGTCCAGGTGGTGGAGTGCCCACTGTTGCCTTGTTCTGCAGAGCGACGTGCAGCTGATAAAGACTGGAGACAAAGTGGGAGCCAGCGAGGCCACGCTGCTGAACATGCTGAACATCTCGCCCTTCTCGTTCGGGCTGATCATCCAGCAGGTGTTCGACAATGGCAGCATCTACAACCCCGAAGTGCTGGACATCACGGAGGACACCCTGCACTCGCGCTTCCTGGAGGTGCCCAATCCAGCCCCCGCTCGCGTGACTGGCTGAGAGCGTGACCAGTGGCAGACGCCAAGTCCTGTCTGCGCTGCTTAGAGAGTTGTCTGTATAGTCCCTTAATCTACTTCCCTTTGCAGTTGTGAAACACGCTGACAGGAGACTGTTGATCTAATGAATTAGTGTAAAGCCTTGGAACAGTGCTGGGCCCTGGAAGGGTTCGTTCTGGGGCCAGTTACAAAGCGACAGGAGATTCTGGGCACCATCATGGTGACACTGTCAAGTCTCCTTCCCTGGAGCGACTGATTCTGCTTTTTTTCTGAGTCCACCTTGCCAGATGTCACCTTATGAAGGTTTTCACTGAGTAATGGTGATAGGAGATTGATTTAATTTTTGGACCAAAAAATCAATTCTATTTACTGTTTGCTCCTGTTAACTTTTTTGGAAGTCTCATTGGTGGATGAAATTCATAATGAAGTAATTTAAAAGTTTTCTCTCATGAAACTCAGTGGCTATGTGAATAGCCTCTGTTTTCCACAAAATAATGGTAGCTTTTAAAGTAAATAGTGTCATAGCTGAGAACCCTCAGGTGTGGCTGAGGGAGAGGCCCTGCTGGGAGCATTTGGTGTGAGGAAATGTGTCCTTGGAAGGAGCTGCTGGCCTAGCAGTTGTCTGCTGTGGGTTACTTCTCCTACCCTCCCTAGGGCAGCTCATCAAAAACGTCATCTTCCCCCCACAGGGTGTGCGCAACGTTGCCAGTGTGTGTCTGCAGATTGGCTATCCGACCGTGGCATCCGTGCCCCATTCCATCATCAATGGGTACAAGCGTGTCCTGGCTTTGTCTGTGGAGACTGAGTACACCTTCCCACTTGCTGAAAAGGTAGGTTCTGCTAGGACACAGTGGGCCTGGCAGCAGGGTGATAAGGGGTAGCCTGCCAAGTTAGTGTTTTTGTGATCATATTTTACACAGTGGATAGGTTTTTTAAGAGTTAAGAGGCTGGGAAACAGGGCACTTCAGAAATAAGATCCAGTGGTGAGGAGGTTGGGGGGGGTGTCCTGCTGGCAGGGGGTGTTCACTGACTTAGGTAATGGCTGTGAAATGGCTGGAGCCCTGTGGATGACCATTTTGACCACTGACTTCTTCCCTGCAGGTCAAGGCCTTCCTGGCTGATCCATCTGCATTTGTGGCTGCTGCCCCTGTGGCTGCGGCCAGCACCGCTGCCCCTGCTGCTGCCGCCGCAGCCCCAGCCAAGGTGGAGGCCAAGGAAGAGTCGGAAGAGTCGGACGAAGATATGGGATTTGGTCTCTTCGACTAATCACTGCAAAGCAGCCAGCTTTATTTGCGAAACAAGGAAATAAAGGCTTACTTCTCTTAAAGTTCTCTTTATCTTGAGGCTTATAGCGCTGTGTGCTGGATCTTACAGCCCTGGTAAAGCTAGAGCTTTGTATTTGGGTGGTGTCTCTGAATGAAGCTACTAACCTTCTAGTCCTATACTTTCCTAGACCCAGTTTGTGAGTGTACAGTGGTCCCCCCCGCCCATCCCCTTTTTAATTTTATTTTATAAAATTTATTTCAAACGCAGAGTTAGAAATCTCCCATCTGGGTCACTCCCCAAACAGCTGCAAGAGCCAGAGCTGTGGCAGGCTGAAGCCAGGAACCCAGAGCTGCTGCTGGGTCTCCCACATGGGTACAGGGCCCCAGGCCCCTGGGCCATCCTGCTGCTTTCCCACAGGCATTAGTAGGGGGCAGATGTGGAGCATCTCACTGTTTAAGCTGCTATACCTTTTGTTAAAAAGATACATTTATTTGAAAGAGTAACAGATCTTCCATCTGCTGGTTCACTCCAAATTCCTGCAAGAACCAGGGCTGGGCCAGGTTGCAGCCAGAGGCCTCTCACATGAGTGGCAGGAACCCGGGTACTTGTGCAGTCCTTTTCCTCCCAGGTGGATTGGAACTAGGCACTCTTGGTAAGGAATGGTGAGTGGCCCACACAGAGCAAACGCCTGCCCTAACAACCTGCAGGAATTACAGCCCAAGACCATCCCCTCCCCAAGCAGGAAATAACAGTATCTTAAATATTGGAGATTATACAGGGCAGTTAAGTAACACTATACCATAGTAAAACTGGTAGCATGATGAGTTGTTTGAGCACAAGAATCATGGTAGCACTACAGTTGGGTAACTTTCACCATGCTGAAATGCTGTGCAGTTGAAAGCTCAGGAATTACGATTTTCCATTTAGTTTCTTTGGATGGGTTGTCTAGATATGACTGGGAAGTCAGACCACAGGTCATGGGGATATTTTCCTGCACTACAAAGCTGGTTTCCACGGCCATCCAACCATTAGTCGGGCTTCCTCTCACTGCTCAGTTTGAGTTCAGGCTGGCTACAGCCAGTTGCTGAAAGAACAGGCATCCTGAAGCTTCCAGTTCGCCTGGAGCTGTGTGCGTGTGTGTCTGCTGTAACCAGGTTTGGCAGGTTTGCAAGCCGCTGCATCCGAACTGGGTACCTCCCTCTAGTCTACAGAGGGGCCACATCAGCACAGAGAAAACAGTGCAAACCCCGCCTTGGGGCATGAGGTGCTGCCCGCTCAGCCTTGGCTTTAACGTGCATCCTGGCGCGCCCAGCATTTAAACAGGCGGGCTGGTGCTTCGCCTCCTGACCGCCACCCCGATGCCACGTGTGCCCCAGTCGCCCAGCCCTCTCCAAGTCCGCCGCGGACCCCTCGAGGACACCTGGTTCAGTTCCTGCCATCCGGGAAGGGGCACTTACTAAATACATTCTCTAACGACTGTTGACTCAGCAAAGGCCTACGGCGGCGTGTCCGGCCTGGAGCTGCCGGTTCCAAGTGGCTCGGGTCTGGCACGGCGGTCTCGCCGCGTTACAAACCCTCAGCGCCTGGTCTCCCACGAGGTCAGCATGCCTGGGGCTCCGGGCTGGAACGCAGGCCCCGGAAGGGAGGCCTTGATCTTCCCGGGTCCGCGCCCGGTCCGCCCGACTCCAAGCTGCGGTTGCAGCGGCCGCCATCCCGCCCGGGGGCGCCAGGCCCGCGCTCGGACCCAGCGGGCTCCCGGCCTCGCCCTGCCGCGTGGGCCCTGCAGTGACCCGGAAGCGCTCCGGAAGCGGTTCCGGAGTCAGCGCCGGCAGGATGGCGGCCGACACGCAGGTGAGGCGGGCGGCCGTGGGACCGAGGCGGGCGGCGACAGGGCGCGGACGGTCGCCGTCGGGTCAGAGTGTCCTCGCCGTTCGGCCCGGGGGTGCGGAGGGTGGCGGGTGCGGAGGGCGCTCCCCGGGCTCGGCTCCCTCAGACCCGCCCCTCACGACTCCCGGCCCGGCTCGGCCGGGGCGGCGCTGACCGCCGCCGGGCTCGAGGAGTGCGGGGCTCCGGCCTCGATTTGGGCAGCTGGAGCCCGACAGGGCTCTCCGCGACCCTGCACTGGCTCGAGTTCGTCTTTGGGAGACTCCTCTCCTCCGGCAGTGAGCCCCTGGCCAACGCCGGATCTTCGGTGAACTTTGGATTCCGCAAGCGGCTCTCGGGCAGTTTCTGTGTGCAGGGACGTAGCACTGTAGTTCGTGGTTTGGGTCCCCGCTCTTCGATTTAACCCCCCAGGTCTCAGCCTTTCCATCTGTAAAGTGGGGTTAAAGTGCTGCCTCTCTTCCGGGCTCGTTGGGAAGACCCAGTGAAGTAAAGCAGGACCCTGTGTATGCTGGTTGTCACTAGTCGGTCCACGGTGAGATGGGAGGACTGGCCTCACCCGGGAGGAGCCTTGACACCTTGGAGTAGCAGCACCTGTTGACCCCTTGGGAAAATCTTCTTCCTCCACTTCAGCCTGGTGTTTTGAATATGGAAAAGTTCACATTATGGGGGGAAAGAAAAAAGACTGTCCAGGAGAGCTGGGCTTACGCGGGTCTCCAGGGTGATGAAATGAATTACTTGTAGGCTGGAAGACCAGAGGGTGACCACTTAATCAGAACGCTGAGAAGGCGTGTAGCCTTGGGCAAGGGGCTGCTGGTTAAAGTTGTGTTGTACTATATCCTAGAAAGGAGAACTTTTCCAACTGTTGGATGTTTCTGGGGGGGGGGGGGTTGGGGGAAAATATGCCGACTGTTGAACGTGAATATTCAGCCGTAAAAGGTGTTCTCCTCGAGAGCTGTAGCGTCCAGTGCAGTGGCCACCAGCCACGTGGCGATGTAGTTATTAGCCACATGGCCGCTTGGATCAGTTAAACGCCAGCCAGGCCTTTAGTTGCGTTAGCTGCCTTTCAGTGCGGTGGGTCCCGCATGTGGCTAGTGGCCGCAGCATCGGGCAGTATAGAACGGCTCCGTCAGCTCAGAAAGCGGCCCTGGCCGCTGCTGCTGGAGCGGTGATTCTTCTGAAGGAGCTTGGTGCCTGCTTCCTCAGTTTTGCTCTGACAGGTTCTCAAATGAGAGCTTGGAGCAAGAAAAGTTGTTTCTCTTTGCGAGGAAACCATAGCATTGTATGTAGAATTGCATGTAAAGACAGCTAGGTGGGGATCCTAGGTAGAGGATGGATTGTGTTCCTTCTTGTATCCATGTTTGTTGTCTCCTCAAACCTGTCTAAAGCAGTAACAGCACAGGGACTGGGAGAATAGGGAGTTGCAACAGTAGCAGACTTTTGTCTGTTGAATGAGTTACAGAGAGGGAGGGAGAGATGGATCTTCCATCTGCTGGTTCACTCCTCATATGACTGCAACAGCCAGGGCTGAGCCAGGCCAAAGCTAGGAGCCAGGAGCTTCATCTGTGTCTCCCACAAAGTGCAGAAGTCCAAGCCCTTGGGCTGTCTTCTGCTGCTTTTCCCAGGTATGTTAGCAGAAAGCTGGATTGGAAGTGGATCAGCTCAGACTTGAACCGGTGCCCATATGGGATGCCCGTGTCACAGGCGGTGGCTTTACCCGCTGTGCCACAGTGCCAGCCCCAGCAGCAGACTTGCAAGCTGGAAAGTGATGATGTGTGATAAAGGATTTAGCAGACCTAAGGGAAATGAATCCTACACCAGTAGTTAGGCAACATGACAGCCAACCTGATTTACATCACGGAATCTCTGAAAGATGGAAATTGATGTTATCGGTCAGCTAACCTAGAAATGAGTGTGAATGGTGAATGGGGATGGGATCAGTTAAGGAAGATTGGTTGAAAGCCCAGTTCAGACAGTCAGATTCCAAGCTGTCTTCTTCCACTTGGGCACAAAACTTGAGGTTTTCTCTCTGGAAACTGTAAAGCTGAGGAAGACTGTACCAGGAGCACTGACAAAGCACCAGTGTCCCAGGAAATCATCAACAAAATAATTCAAGAAACTTTTCCCCACCTGAAGAATTTGTCTCCAGACTTAAAGTGCTCAGCACAATGGATACAAATAAACTTGCAGCAAAGAAAAATTAACATGCAATTTTAGAACCTGGGACACAGAAGACCCTAGAAGCCTCCAGGGGGACAAACCAGGTCTCATCCAAAGGATCAAAAGTCAGAATGGCCTTGAACTTAACAAATTTGATGCTAGAACTCAATAGAGAAATGCCTTCAATATATTTTTTTAATTTATTTGTTTATTTGAAAGAGTTTCAGAGAGAGAGAAGGAGAGGCAGAGAAAGAGAGGTCTTCCGTCTCCTGGTTCACTCCCTAATCGGCCACAACGGCCGGAGCTGCGTTGATCCAAAGCCAGGAGCCAGGAGCTTCTTCCAGGTCTCCCACGTGGGTGCAGGGGCCCAAGCACTTGGGCCATCTTCTGCTGCTTTCCCAGGCCATAGCAGAGATTGGAAGTGGAGCAGCCAGGACTTGAACCAGCGCCCATATGGGATGCTGGCACTGTAGGCGGTGGCTTTACCCATTACGCCACAGCACTGGCCCTTCTTTCAATAATTTGTAGGAAAATTACTTCAACTAGAATTCTACATCCAGACAAACTGAAATGAAGTGCAAAGCTAGAATATTTTCAGACTTGGAGGGACTTCGCAAAATGGAGGATGTGCGACTCCTAAACTCAAGAGAAAATACATTTTCAGGGTGATAAACTGCACTTCAGCTGTGGGGGATAACCTGCCAACTTGTGTGGTGGAATGGACGAATCCACAGCAACAAACTTGGGGCAGTTCAGGAGACTCTGGAAGAAACTTTTCCAGGAAGGTGGGATTTGATGGATACCTGACTTACCTGAATGTATTAAGATTCAGACAAGTGGCAGAAAGTTGGGACTTGAATTAATAATAAGAATACACAAAATGAGGCAAGACTAGATGAAATAGGAAGAGGTAATTGCTAACTTCAGGGTAACAGAAAAAGCTGGGCAGGATGGGAAACATAGTTTTTTAAATGGATGTTCAAGCCGGCGCTGCGGCTCACTAGGCTAATCCTCCGCCTAGCGGCGCCGGCACACCGGGTTCTAGTCCAGGTCGGGGCGCCGGATTCTGTCCTGGTTGCTCCTCTTCCAGGCCAGCTCTCTGCTGTGGCCAGGGAGTGCAGTGGAGGATGGCCCAGGTGCTTGGGCCCTGCACCCCATGGGAGACCAGGAGAAGCACCTGGCTCCTGGCTCCTGCCATCGGATCAGCGCGGTGCGCCGGCCACAGCGCGCCGGCCGCGGCAGCCATTGGAAGGTGAACCAACGGCAAAGGAAGACCTTTCTCTCTGTCTCTCTCTCTCACTGTCCACTCTGCCTGTCAAAAAAAAAAAAAAAAAAAAAAAAAAAAAAAAAGGATGTTCAATGTTATTTACTTACAGTGTAAACTGACTACTGAGCTAACTCATAAAACAGGATTGTACTGGGTACATGGGGAGGGTATATGGGGAGGTTGGAGAAGGAAAGAGCTATGGTAGGAAGGCAGTAATACTGCAAACACAAGAAGTGCTAGCACAGACAGGTGACCTCCATATTTAGAGCTGCAGAGATGACTGTCAGCATAGCCAGAATCAACCCAAGAGGTTGCCTTTGGTTTTTATAGCAAACCTGCCAAAACTCTTTTTACTTATGTGTACCTATGGCTGTAAAAACAAAAAGGTATTTTGGAGCTGGCGTTGTAGTGTGGTGAGTAAAGCTGTTGCCTATGATGTGGCATCCCATCTGAGTGCTGGTTCGTGTCCCAGCTGCTCCCTTTCTGATCTGTCTCTCTGTTGGTGGTCGGGTAAGATAGCCCAAGTGTTTGGGGCCTGGCCACCCACGTGGGAGACCCAGAAGAACTGGTTCTTGGCTTTGGCTTGACCTAGCACTGATGATTGTGGCCTTCTGGGGAATAAATCTGCAGGTGGAAGGTCTCTTTCTGTTTCTATCTCTCTCTAGTTCTTTCAAATAAGTAAAAAATTTTAATGTTAAATCATGTGTGTAAAAGAGTTTTAGACATTATTTATTCATTGGGAGAATAATTAGTGCTTGGTTTAAGGACAAAAGAAAAACTCAAAATATTTTATTTCTGTCTGCATTTTTTTTTTTTTTTTGAAGATTGATTTATTTGAAAGGAGGAATGATAGGGAGAGACACATCTTCATCTGCTGGTTCAATCCCCAAGTGCTTGCACAGCCAGGACTGGGCCAGGCCAAAGCCAGGAGCCAGGAACTCCATCTTGGTCTCTCATGTAAATGGCAGAAATTCAAGTACTTGGGCCTTACCCATTAGCAGGCAGTTGGATTGAAAGCAGAGGAATCGGGACACAAACTGGTACTCTAGTATGGGAAGTGGGCATCCATGTGGTGGCCTAACCTGCTGCACCACAACGCCTGCCTCTACTTTTGACTCTCATGCTGCTAATAAGGCCTAGCTGTGGAACATCCCAGAAGAAAAAGAAGATGACACTGTGTGTTAGTTACAGGAATCTTAGTGAGCTCTGCTCTACTGCTCAGGAATCCACAGCCTGCCCACTTTGTGGCTTGTGGAATGGTGCTCAGGAGCATTAAGAACTGCCCCTCTCCTTGGGTCTTGTGCTTACATCCCAGTGCAGGGGACTGTAGCTATAGTAACTGCTGTTGAAAGCTGAGGACTTCCTAGCATCAGTTTATAGAGCTGTTTGGTTTCGGGTTTCGTTTCAAAAATGCAGGTGCTGTAGTAGTCAGCTCCACTCTGAGCAGTGACTTTGCCTCCTGGGGTGGTTCCTTCACCTATAATATGGGATTGCTGATGTCTCCCTTGCCCGCTTGTTGTTGGTAGCAGCTGACTTGTGCTTGGATGAGAGGAAATGCTCTCACACACCATCTTATTTGATCTCTGTAATAGTCACAGGAAGTAGGTGCTATTTCCTGCTTTGTGTGGATGAAGAGACAGAAGATGACGGGAAACTTCCACACCCAGTAAGAAGCAGGGCTAGGATCCAGTCTCTTAACCTTTCCCTTTTTAGCCAATGTGCTTATGTTCTACTAATAACTTAGCAGATGCTGACATTGCTATGGGGGAAGGTTAAGGTGAAGACCAAGGGAACATGTTGGTCATATAATAGGCTCTCGCTAGATTTTGATTAGTTCTGAAAGGATATTTTCTATCCCAAAGTTTTTGCCTTTTGCTCTCCCTCTTTTTGTCCACATTCAAATAAGACATTGACTGATTGGGTTAGAGTGGTAATTCACTGGGATGCCCCCCACGAGACATTTGACAATGTCTGGAGACAGTTTTGGTTGTCAAAACTGGGGTGGAAGGTAGGTGAGCTGCCTCTGGCATTTATGGTGAGTAGAAATCAGGGATGCTGCTAAAAACCTCAGTATGTACAAAACTAGCCTCCTATAACAGATGTATATGATTCAAATTGTCGGCGCTTGAAAAACCCTGCACTGGAGACGTTCACAGAATTCTGCACCCGTCCACTCCCTGATGTGTGCCCCCACACATGTACAGGCACTCTCTCGTTGTTCTGTAGTCTGACCGGTGTGAATTTCTCTGTGAACTTGATCTTCACAGGTTTCTGAGACACTAAAGCGGTTTGCTGGGAAAGTGACAACAGCCAGCGTGAAGGAACGGAGAGAAATCCTCGGTGAACTGGGGAAGTGTGTTTCTGGGAAAGGTACCTGCTTTCCATCCGTTTCAAAGGAAATTGAATTCTCTCTTCAGAACCATGGCCTCCCTTTCCCTCCCTGCACACCCTCTGCCTTTTGTATTTGCTTGTTACAGTGAGCATTGAGACATTAGTGGAGAGTATCCAGGTTAATCAGGTGCCAAAGCTTTTTTTTTTTTTTTACAGTTTAACTATTTTGTTTGGAGATACTTTTATTTTTTAAAGGTTAATTTTATTTATCTGAAAGGTAGAGTTACAGATAAAGAGAGAGAGAAGAGAAGACAGAGATCTTCCATCTGCTTGTTCATTCCTGAAGTGGCTGCAATGGCTTGGTCTGGGCTGGGCTGAAGTGAGCAATCAGGAGCTTCATCCGAGTCTCCCAAGTGGGCACAGGGGCCCAAGTACTAGGGTCATATTCTGCTTCCTCGTGTGTATTAGCAGGGAGATGGATCAGAAGTAGAGCAGCTGAGACTCAAAACAGTGCTCATATGGGACGCGATCCGAAGCCAGGAGCCTCCTTGAGTTCTCCCACATGGGTGCAGGGGCCCAAGGACCCGGACCATCCTCCACTGCTTTCCCAGACCACAGCAGAGAGCCGGATCGGAAGCAGAGCAGCCGGGCCTCAAACCAGACCCACATGGGATGCCAGCGCTTCAGGCCAGGGCATTAACCTGCTGTGCCAGAGTGCCGGCCTCTCAGGCAGTGTATTAACCTGTTGTGCTACAACACTGACCCCATGTTTGGAGATATTTCTAAAAGACACCAACAGGAGCTGGAGTTGTACCATAATAGGTTAAGCTTCTGCCTGTGGCGATGGCATCCCATGTGGGTACCAATTTGTGTCTCGGCTGCTTTTCTGATCCAGATCTCTACTTATGTCCTGGGAAAGCAGTGGAAGATGGCCCAAGTGCTTGGGCCCCTGCACCCATGTGGGAGACCCAGAAGAGGCTCTTGGCTTTGGATCAGCCCAGTCCAGCTACGGTGGCTGTTTGGGGAGTGAACCAGTGGATAGAGGACCTCTCTCTGTGTCTCACTCTCTCTTTCTCTCTCTGTAACTCTGCCTTTCACATGAATAAATCTTAAAAAAAAAAAAAAAGATACCAACAATCTTTGTTGATTCATATGCTGGGTGCAAAAATGTTTTCTTTTATGACTTGGGATGCTATCTTTCCTGATGTGTGTTCCATGGAAGTCAGCAAGATGGTAACAGGTGATTAACCAGTAATGAAGTCCAAGATCCATTAAGTTTGGGAGGTGCTATGTTTTCCAGTGCTCTCACAGAGAATTGACAGGGTGAATTAACTCACTAAGAGTTTTTCATCTGAAAACCATTTTGGGGCTGGGGAATGCATTTTGGGACCTGATCCTGTACCGTAACCAAAGAGTATCCCTGTGACGTGTTGGGGTGTGCAAGATGATTTCACCTTCATTCAGTGAATCCGTATTTGTTTTCTTTTTTGGTTTCCTCTTGGTGCATTTTTTTTAAGATCTTTATTTTATTTATTTGAGCAATAGAGTTACAGACAGTGAGAGGGAGAGGCAGAGACAAAGGTCTTCCATCTGCTGGTTCACTCCCCAAAATAGCCACAATGGCTGGAGCTGGGCCAATCCGAAGCCAGGAGCCAAGAGCTTCTTTCAGGTCTCCCATGCGGGTGAAGGGGGACCCAAGTGCTTACCACTTTCCCAGGCCTTAGCAGAGAGCTGCATCAGAAGAGGAGCAGCTGGGACTAGGACTGGTGCCCATTATGGGATGCCAACACTGCAGGCAGAGGATTAACTTACTGCGCCACAGCGCTGGCCCCTGGTGCTAGACAGCACTGGTTCTCTAAGTGCGGCCTCCATTGCCATTGGTTCTCCAGGCAGCGTCCTCACCATTGCCTCAGAACTTGTTAGATGAAATCTCAGCTCCACCCAGCAACAGATTCAGAAACCCTGGGAGTGGAACTCTTTGTTTTAATAAAGCCCTCTAGGTGATTCTTAGGTTTACTCAAGTTCGAGACCCGTGTTCTACATAGTTGGGCCTCCCTTTCCAGCAGCTTTCATTTCTTGCTAGTGAAGAACCTTCTTCCTCCTACTCTTTTTTTTTTTTTTTTTTTTTTTTTTTGAGAGGTAGAGTTATAGGCAGAGAGAGGGAGAGACAAAGACAAAAGTCTTCCATCTGCTGGTTCACTCCCTAAATGGCCACAACGGCTGGAGTTGGGGAGATCAGGAGCCAGGAGCTTCTTCTAGGTCTCCCACACAGTGCCAGGGCCCATTCACTTGAGCCATCCTCCAGTGCTTTCCCAGGCCATAGCAGAGAGCTGGATCAGAAGAGGAGCAGCCAGGACTAGAACGGGAGCCCATATGGGATGCCAGCGCTGTAGGTGGTGGCTGAGCCCACTATGCCACAGTGCCAGCCCCTCCTGCTGCTCTTTCCTTAAGTTTGCATTTGTTGCCTCTGACCTACTATTGCCTGGGTAACATACCCAAACTTGTTAAAGTGATGCGCAAATGAAGTCATTGCTGGCTTGTAAGCTTCTAAGAATACTTTATTTATTTTTTTTATTTTTATTTTTTTACTGTTCAATGGAAAAGGATTTGTGGCTGCGTGTTAAATGGCATTTTAAAAATAGCATATTTATGGGGCCAGCATCGTTATAGCCAGTAAAGCCACTGCCTGCAAACTGACATCCTGTGTGGGCACTCACTGGTTTGTGTCCCGACTGCTCCATTTCCAGTCCGGCTCCCTGCTAATGGCCTGGGAAAAGCAGTGTGTGAAGGCCCAAGCATAGGCCTATGCTGCCCCGATGGTAGACCCAGGCGAGGCTCCTGGTTCCTGGCTTCTGCTTGGCTCATCTCTGGCCTTTGCAGCCATATGGGGAGTGAACCAGCAGGTGGAAGATCGATCTCTCTCTTCCCCTTTTCCCTCTTCTTTCTCTGTAACTCTTCCATATAAATAAATGAACCTTAAAAGATAAAAGATAAAAGATAAAAGATATGTGCCTGTGTCAACAAGTAGGGATGTTAACTACAGTCCATTCAACAAATACTTGTTGAGCCTGTGTACCAGGTACTATCCCTGGGTCTAGGAACAGTGGTGGAGTACATAATAATGGGATTTGTACAGCCTTATGCTAAGGACTTTATTTTTTTTTAAAGATTTATTTATTTTATTTGAAAATCAGAGTTACACAGAGAGAGAGAAGTCTTCCATTCTCTGGTTCACTCCCCAATTGGCCGGAACAGTTGGAGCTGTGCCGATCTGAAGCCAGGAGCCTGGTGCTTCTTCCAGGTCTCTCACGTGTGTGCAGGGGCCCAAGGACTTTTGCCATCCTCCACTGCTTTCCCAGGCCATAGCAGAGAGCTGGATCAGAAGAGGAGCAGCCAGGACTAGAACTGGAGCCCATATGGGATGCCGGCACTGCAGGTGGCGGCTTCACCCGCTATGCCACAGCGCCAGCCCCTCTAAGAAACCTTTATTATGATTTTTGTGGTTTCCTCAGAGACCTTTCTGGCCACTTGGTCAGCAGGGTTCTAGTTAAGTGACAAGGTGCCAGCTGTGCACACCTGCTGAACCATAATGGTTAATTTTGGTGAATAAGTGGCAACTTTTAATCTGCTTCCTGCCCATTTTATGAAATATGGAGTTTGACTTCTGTGGGTGAAGTTTCTGAACTACTCAGAACCTCTTGAGAATGATTTTACTCTTTAGTTCTCTGATTCTACATTCAGGGTGAATTGCATTTGTAAAGTGCTTAGTAACCTTTGTTGTTCAGGTTCATAGTGGAAAGTTAACTACCTCCTTAAAATCCTTACCTCTCAATTTTCTACTTGTCTGAGTCTAAGGAAGGGCTGTTGCACAGTCCTGATTATTCTGGCCACATTTTTGTAGGGTAGCAGATAATCCAAGTGCATTAATCAAAGGTTGGGTGAGATGTTCCTAGCCAGGCTAAGGAGTTGAGGACTTCCTCAAAGCTGTCTAATCCTGGAGGCAGTTGGTCTGCAAGGCCCAGCTGGGCTTGTGTTGCCTTAGTTTCTTTCACTTAACAGATGTCCACCTGAACCTTTTCTGTACCAGGCATGTTCTCACAATCATATTTTGTCATTGCCTTTTCCTCTTGCGGATTCTATCTCAGATATATGAGGCGCGTCCAGTGGGCCAAGATCATATCTGGCATAGTGCCTGGCTCAAGCAGATTCTCACCAAGTTTTTTCCCCCCTTATTTATTTGTATTTATTTGAGAGAGAGAGAAAGAGATCATCTGTTCACTGGTGTACTCTCTAAATGCCCACAACTGCTAGGACTGTGTCAGGCTGAAGCCAAGAACTCCATCCAGGTTTCCACGGGGGTGGCAGAGACTCAACTACTTGAGCCATCTTCTGCTTCTCAGTCGTATTGGTTAGAAGCTGGATTGGAAGTGGAGGTGGGACTTGTGGGCATCCCAAGTCATAGTAACCCAAATGCCACAATTCCTACCCCTGCAAGTTATTTCCGTTGATCACTCTCTGTGATCTTTGGTTTCAGATCTGCCAGAGGGAGCAGTGAAAGGGCTCTGCAAATTGTTCTGCTTGACTCTGCATCGATACAGGTGAGTCCCAGTCACTGGTCCAGGGTCTGGAGCACTTCGTAGAGAAGTGATATAGGTTGTAGTTAGAGCCCGGGCATTGAAGCCAGATTTTCTTTTTTTTTTTTTTTTTTTTTTTTTTATTTTTGATAGGCAGAGTGGACAGTGAGAGAGAGAGACAGAGAGAGAAAGGTCTTCCTTTGCCGTTGGTTCACCCTCCAATGGCCGCCGCTGCAGCCGGTGCACCGCGCTGATCCGATGGCAGGAGCCAGGTACTTATCCTGGTCTCCCATGGGGTGCAGGGCCCAAGCACCTGGGCCATCCTCCACTGCACTCCCTGGCCATAGCAGAGAGCTGGCCTGGAAGAGGGGCAACCGGGACAGAATCCGGCGCCCCAACTGGGACTAGAACCCGGTGTGCCGGCGCCGCAAGGTGGAGGATTAGCCTATTGAGCCACGGCGCCGGCTCTGAAGCCAGATTTTCTGGCTCCACATCCTACCTGTTGAATCCTGGGCAAGTTACTCTGTGCCTCAGTTTCCTCTGTTATCTACCCCACACTTGGCTGTTAATAAGTCTAAGGATCCAGAACAGTGCCTGCACATCCTGAGTGCTCAGTATGTATATGCTGTTATCAGTCATGTTTCTAAAAGCACTTGGCCTAGTTTGTGGCCCTTGTAAATGCTTCATAAATGCAGGTGCTGCGGTTATACTCAGTGGCTCACTCACCCTTATCAACTGCTCTCAGGACTTAGGGAGGAGATGGATTTATCTAGACATTTCTTAATCCCATCCATCATCTGTGAGCCACAGTGCAGTCAGTTTTCCTGAGAAGAACCAGTACTTGGCCTAGGCAGCCAGGCGCCTACCCAAGTCCATGTATTAACCTGTCTCCTTGGTTTTTTCCTCTAGAGATGCAGCCTCTCGTAGGGCCCTGCAGGCAGCCATCCAGCAGTTGGCTGAGGCTCAGCCAGAGGCTACTGCTAAGAACCTCCTGCACTCTCTGCAGTCTTCAGGCATTGGCTCCAAAACAGGGGTTCCCAGGTAAGAGGCAAAGGCCGTGGCCCCTGGGGAACTGGTGTAGTCTTACTCAGGAGAAACTGGTGTGGGTGAGCCTCACTGAACAGGTGTGAGCATGCCTGCCTCTTAGCCCTTTGTACTCTGAATGGCTCCTGGAGTCTGCCTCTGAGTGGAGGGAGGAGCAGTACTGGGGAATCAGTGGAAAGAAGGCCGTTCTGGAGGGGAACCAGTTGCCCACTAGGCACTTAACAGGGAAACTGTTTTATTTGTTTTTATATTTGTTAGTGCCAAAAGAAGTGGTATCTGAATGAGGCCTGGACTCCTTATCCTGAATTGTCCCGTGTGATTTGTGGGGAATGAGATTCAGATTCTGTCCTGTTAGGTCAAAGGAAGGGTAGGGACTTGGGGAGAGCCTCTGTCCTGAAGATGCAGGCTGCTGATCTGTACTCACCCGTCTCCCTTTCCACAGTAAGAGCAGCGGCTCAGCCGCCTTGCTGGCCCTGACTTGGACCTGCCTTCTGGTGCGTATCGTCTTTCCCTTAAAAGCCAAGCGCCAGGGAGACACCTGGAACAAACTGGTAGGTTCCCTGGGTCTTTGGAGTGGTGAGGTCAGCTTTCTGTGCAATTAAGAGCACCGTCAAACACCTTTGTGGCAGGTGCTCTTCTGGGTGCTCAGGACAAAGCATTTTGAATTGTCCTGAGGTATGTGACTTTGGAATGGGCATGCATGCAACACAATCATATGCATCTGCTGGTGAACATTGTTGAGCTTCTCTATGTTAGACATGGTGCTCGGCATTGGAAGTACAGCGACAAGCAAGAGAAATGTGGTTCCCACCCTCGGGGCATGGGAGGAAGACTTGACAGGTTGGAGTGGGGAAGATAGTCAAGAAGCAAGTAAGCCAGAAAAGATGATAACGTAAATCATTTCATTTTTTTCGGGCTAGCCATCCCGTTCCTTGTGTTTGTGTTACAGTGTTAAACTGGCTAAGGGAATGGAATTCTGATCATGAGTTTTGGTCCTTAAATTCATTCTTCTCATTCTGTGCCCACTCCATCACATGCCCTACTTTTCCTTTCCACACATCTGCTAAGTGGGTGGCCTACTAGGTCAGATCTGCAGGTTCTTCTGAATGCCTAGATGTGCTTTGTGATGGATGGGAGGAATGGTTTCAGAGTTCAGTGAGAAGGAGTCTGAGGATCTTGTTATGGGTCTGATTCTTGGCTGTGAGATTTGGCCGAATCACTTATCTTCTGAGCCTGTTTCCTGAGCCTGTTTCCTGTTATGCAAAAAGGGTGGAAAAAGTACTGCCCACCCCATCCACTTCAAAGAATTGCCATAAAGATGGCTCAGTGGAGATAGGAAATGCCTGTAGGAACTGTGCAATGCTGTGCAGGTAGGTGTAAATGATGAGTGCGTGGGAAGCAGTCAGCTCCTTAGGCAGATAGTTGGCTTCATCCTTGGAAGTTTCTCCAGTACACTCTGGGACAGTCATGGAATGGTCACCAGTGACTGATCGTTGATGGGGAGAACATTGAAACCATGCTGCTAGAAGACATGCGGGGCGGGGGCCAGCGCTGTAGCACAGCAGGTTAAGTCACTGCCTGCAGCTCTGGCATCCCATATGGGCTCCCGTTCAATTCCTGGCTGCTCCACTTCCTTTCCAGCTCCCTAGTAATGGCTTGGGAAAGCAGCAGAAGATGGTCCAGGTCCTGGGCCCCTCCCACCAATGTGGGAGACCTGGAAGAAGTTCCTGGCTCCTGGCTTTGACCTGGCCCAGCCCCACCCCCACTCATTGTGGCTATTTGGGATCCGTGGAGGAAGATCTCTCTGTCTCTCTTTCTGTCTCTGTAACTCTGCGTTTCAAATAAAAAAACAAGTCACTACTGTGGATACCTGGAAGGGCAGTCTGGGGACAGTAAGCTCTGCAGGAATTGATGAGAAACTCCTTCAGAGTGTGGGTTTCATTGTTTCTTTCTTTTTTTATTTACTTATTTATTTATTTTTGACAGGCAGAGTGGACAGTGAGAGAGAGAGAAACAGAGAGAAAGGTCTTCCTTTTGCCGTTGGTTCACCCTCCAATGGCCGCTGCGGCCGGCACGCTGCAGCTGGCACACTGCGCTGATCCGAAGGCAGGAGCCAGGTGCTTCTCCTGGTCTCCCATGGGGTGCAGGGCCCAAGCACTTGGGCCATCCTCCACTGCACTCCCGGGCCACAGCAGAGAGCTGGCCTGGAAGAGGGGCAGCTGGGACAGAATCCGGCGCTCCGACCGATACTAGAACCTGGTGTGCCGGCGCCTCAAGGTGGAGGATTAGCCTAGTGAGCCGCGGCGCCGGCCTGGTTTCATTGTTTCTAACAGGCCACCTTATCAGATATCTCATCATGGGCAAGCTCACAGGCCTGCCTCTGTTGAATTCTTACAGTCAATTATCTGAGATAAGTCATTCTACTAATGAGTTAAGGAATAGAAGGGGTTGGCCCTGGAATATTGTGTTTATGGGGCAGCATGCATCAAATGCTTGAGACTATGTTACTTTTGTAAATAATTAGAGAAAGAGAGAGATTGACCTGGTTCACTCCACAAGTGCTTAAAATAGCTGGGGCTGAGCCAAGTCTAAACCAGGAGCCAGGACTTTCACCCAGATCTCCTGTCTGGATGGCAGGAACTCGTACTTGGGCCATCATTTGCTGCCTCCTGGGATACATCAGCAGGGAGTTGGATTGGAAATGGAGTAGCTGGAACTGGAACCAACACTGTGATATAGGATGCATGTGTCCTAAACAGCTGCCTAACCTGTACCACAATGCCCATGTGCAAATGGCACCCTCCCCCAATTCTGTAATTCTTTGTGTCTTGAATCTGGGACCTGGGCTTTTCCTTTGCTAGTCGCTGATGTCACCTACACTGTGGTTTATTGAGTTGCTCAAGTCTTTTGTTGAGGATCTGCTATGTGCTGGGTACTGTTCTAGGGGTTGACACTCAAGTGGTGTCCAAAACAGAGGAGCACCTTTCTCTCATGGAGCTTATGCTCTTGTGGAGAAGATAAACAATAAACAAGCTCACAAGTAAATAGTAGTAGTGCTAAAAAACCAGGCAAGAGGGTAGTGTGGTAGAGAGTGATGGTGGGAGGGAGGCCCCTTTGAGGAGCCATCGTTTGAACAGAGATCTAAAGGATAAGAGAGCAACCTACACTCAGATCAAGGGAGAGGGAATATCAGTGTAGTTTATGTGGTAGCAAACTTAAAGATCCTTTTTTAAAACAGTTTTTTTAAGATCTATTTTTTTAAACAAATTATTTAATTATTTGAGAGGTAGAGAGACAGACTGAGAGAGAGCTCTGGAGAGCTACAATCTGCTGGTTCATTCTGAAAATGCTTACAAAGCAGAAACAAAGAGGAAGAACTCAATACAGGTCCCCATATCTGTGGTAGGGACCCAACTACTTGAGCCATCATTGCTGCCTTTCCTGGTCTGCCCTAGCAGGAAGCTGGAGTCAAGAGCCAGAGCCAGGTATCAAACCTAGATACTCTAGTATAGGATGTAGGCATCTGAACTGGCATCTTACTTTCTAGGTTAAAGCCACTCTGCCCCCCAAACAGTGTATACTGGTTTTTCTTGTACCCCTATCCCTAGGCACCTTGGGCCCTTCTATTACTAGTTCTTATGTGTATGGTATGTTCCCTGTATTTGTGACCTAGTAGTTGTTTTTTTTTTTATATACATCAGTATACCACACGTACATTCTTCTTCTTCATTTTTTTTTGTTACCTTTTTTCTTAATTAAAAAAAAATTTTTTTTTCATTTTATTTGAAAGCAGAAAGAGAGATCTTCCATCTGCTAATTTTACTCCACAAATGCCTACAACAGTCAGGGTTGTGCCAAGCCAGAGCCAGAGCCTAGAACTCACTCCAGATCTCCATGTGGGTGGCATGGACCCAAGTGTTTGAGCCATTATCTGCTGCCTCCCAGGGTATATATAGCAGGAAACTAGAATCAAAAGTGGAGTAGCTGGGACTTGAATCAGGCACTCCAATTAGGAGTGCTGGCATCCCACGTGGTAAATTAACTGTTGCATCATGCACCCACACACCCATACCCCTTTAGCTTTTTTCTTTCTTTTTTTTAATTAAAATTTTTTTATATAAATGGAACAAATTTCAGGTATCTCATACCTACAGTTTTAAGAACATAATGACACTTTCCACACCATCCTCCCTTCTTCCCTTCCTCACTCACTCACTCACTCACTTCCACTCTTCCTCCTTCCTTTCTTATTTTACTTTTAATTTTTGCAATAAAATATTTTTTCCTTTATTAATGATAAAACTTGTTCTATCATTAATTGAAGAAGCACCTAAGGAAGCAAGCAATGGAGTTGGGAAGTTAGGCTTATGTAAAACTTATGAGACATAAGAATATCCTCCACTAATATACTAAAGTGAAATATATTTTGAGAACAAGTTTTACTATTAATTCTCATAGTACAACTCTTTGAGAACAGAGGTCCTGCATGGAAAGTTAGTGCACAGTGACTCCTGTTATTAGTTTAATAATTAATACTCTTTTGTATGATGTCAATGATCACCCAAGGCTCTTGACATGAGCTGCCTGGGCTATGGAAGTCTTTTGAATTCATAAACTCCTTCAGTACTTTTTTTTTTTTTTGGAATTAAAAGGTAACATTTATCTTGTTGCTCCTTCAGTATTTACAAAGGCCATAAGCAAAATGGAAGCTCTCTCCTCCCTTCAGAGAAAAAGTACATCCTTCTTTGATGACCACTTCTTTCCACTGGGGTCTCATCTGCAGAGGTCCTTCATGTAGGACACTTTTTGCCACAGTGTCTCGGCTTTCCATGCCTGAAATGCTCTTGTAGGCTTTTCAGCCAGACCAGAATGCCTTAAAGGCTGATTCTGAGGTCAGAGTACTACTGTAAGTGATTGTCTTTTTGAGTCTGGTGTGTGGACTAGCTCTTTTTATCTAATTAGCCTTGGAATTTGTTTCCAAGTAGTGTGTACAGGTTTTCTTACTCCTATTTTTTTTTTTAAAAAGATTTATTTATTTATTTGAAAGGCAGAGTTATAGAGAAGCAGAAGCAGAGAGAAAGAGAAGTCTTCCATCTGGGGGTTCACTCCCCAAATGGCTGCAATGGCTGGAGCAGGGCCAATTGGAAGCCAGGAACCAGAAGCTTCTTCTGAGTCTCCCACACGGGTGCAGGTGCCCAAGGACTTGGGCCGTCTTCTTCTGCTTTCCCAGGCCATAATGGAGAGCTGGATCAGAAGAGGAGCAGCCAGGACTCCAATCAGTACCCATATGGGATGCTGGCACTCCAGACAGTGGCTTTACCCACTACGCCACAGTGCCGGCCCCACATTTTCTCATTCTTTATGACTGTTTACTAATCTGAATATACCACAGTATATAAATGTAACTAGTCCTCTGTTGATGGCCATTTGTGTTATTTACAATCTTTAATGTTATAAGCAATGCTGCAGTGAATAACCTTGTGTATATGCCATTTTGTACAAATGGAGTTCAGCAGCATGGACTTCACAAGCACATCTTTTTTCTCAAGTGACAGTTCATGCTGCTCACATTCCTCATTTGCAGCTGGTGGTCTCTTTGAGGTTTATTTAGTTGAGCACCTATTATGTACCTCCTCCTGGGTTATACAGGGAGTTCCATGCAAGCTAGAATCACTGTCCAACACTTCATATCTACATTGCCTAGCCTACTGCCTGCTGTTTAGTCATTATTTGGTAAGTATTTGCAGCATGAATGAAGTACAAGTCAAGGCAGATAAGAGGTATGAGAGTACTTCAGAAATTCATAGAAAATGAAATTAAAAGATTATTTTGGTGCAAAAATTTTTAGATCCAGGCATATAAGGGGTCTTCAGAATATTCATGAAAAATGTGTATTGTGGAAAAAACTATGCATGGATTTCTGAATTTGCACCAAAATAAACTTATCTTTAAATTCCATTTTCCATGAACTTTTTAAAGTATCTTCATACATACCCTTGTGCTTTTCTTGTATGGTACTTTGCTCACTGAAGTGATTCACTCATTTGTGTGTGTGTTTAATACCCTGTTTGCCTCTGAACTAAAGTGCATCAAAGCAGGGACCATGGCTGTCTTGTTCCCAATGTGTCTGACTCAGTAGGTGCTTAATATTTATGGAATAAATACTTGGGTGACAGTAATTAAAGGACAAGGTGAAGTGTGGGGGTGGAGGGGAGAAGATCTGGCTAGAGCTGAATGGGAGAGGCCTACTGGAGATGAAACCAGGGTCTGGAAGGCCTGTCAAAGATCTGGGGCAGGCTTTGAGGGTTATGGGGCTCCCACTCTGATGCCACATTCTGATCTGAGCCTTTGCTTGCTGCTGGCAGGTGGAGGTTCAGTGTCTACTCCTGTTGGAGGTGCTGGGTGGCTCCCACAAGCATGCTGTGGATGGTGCTGTGAAGAAGCTCACAAAACTTTGGAAAGAGGTGACAGGAATCGATAAGGAGTGGTGGGCATTGCTTCCTCCGCACCACCCCCACTGCCATCTGATATACCGTCCTTACACCTTCCTCTTCAGAATCCCGGGCTGGTGGAGCAGTACTTGTCTGCCATTCTCAGCTTGGAACCCAACCAGAACTATGCTGGCATGCTGGGGCTGTTGGTGCAGTTCTGCACAAACCACAAGGAGATGGATGTGGTCAATCGGCACAAGGCGAGCTCTGGGGCAGTGTGACCATGGGGTTGCCCTGGGTGGTCTCAAAGGGAAGAAGGAGTGGGAACTTGTTTTGTGCTGATGGCCGCAGCTGCTGATCTCATCTGAAACCTTTTGGTTTTCTCATGTGAGTCCCTGACCTTTTCATCCTGATAGATGAATTTGAAGGAATTGGAAAGTTTCCCTTCCAGTTCTGGCTTGTAAATCCTGGCATCCTTTTTTGGAATGATAGATGTTTGTTTGTGCTGACAATAAGTTACCCCGGTTCAGCAGCTGCCACGTGCCAAGCACTTGCCAGGTGCTGGGGAGGAAGCACTGAGCAAGGGAGTCCCGACTTCTGCCTCTGCAGAGCTGAGTCTTAGAAAGAGCCTACCATTAGGCACAGAGGCATCTGGTTTTATTTAAATAAGGAAAGACGTGGTCAATGTGCTTACCACTGCATCTTTGGGCATTGGTTGGTAGATTTTGGAGGTACTCCCATGAGAGGGACGTTTTAGGTCCGAGATCAGACCCTTCAGTGTGTCAGGATCTAGCCAGACCTCTTTGTTCTTCTAGAGTGCTCTGCTGGATTTCTATGTGAAGAACATCCTGATGAGCAAAGTGAAGCCTCAGAAGTACTTACTGGTGAGTGGGAGGTGGGCCTTCCTCATGATACTAGTCAAATCTCATTTCAGGTTCTGGGATTCTGAACTGTCCTTTGTTTTTGTTCTGTTCTTTGGAGGGCTGAGCACCTGAATTCTTTCTCTTTGTAGGATAACTGTGCACCTCTGCTCCGGTACATGTCCCACTCGGAGTTTAAGGATCTGATACTGCCCACCATACAGAAGTCCTTACTGAGGAGTCCAGAGAATGTTATTGAAAGTGGGTTGAGATGAGTTGCCTGATAAGCTTTCTTCTTCTGGGCAGCGAGGAGCATGTGTGTCAGGGTGGGGATACAATATATTCACGGTTTACCTTGTTGGAGCTTTGGGAGAGAGATTAGGTACCCTTTTGAAAATATGTTGAAATTCATGGACCCTCCTACTAGAATGGATGAAAATACTCTCACTTAAAGTACGACACACAGGTTTAGAGTCCAAGCTCATCTGCAGGCCATTTGGATTAAGAACATCTTTTCAAGGGGCCAGCGTTGTGGTATAGTGAGTTTAGCTGCTGCCTGTGGAACTGGCATTGCCTGTGGGTGCCGGTTCAGGACCCGGCTACTGCACTTCTAATCCAGCTCCTTGCTATTGTGCCTGGGAAAACAGAGGAAGATGGCCCAAGTGCTCGAGTCCTTGCCACCCACATGGGAGACCTGGAAGAAGCTCCAGGCTCCTGGCCTCCACCTGGCCCAGCCCTAGCTGTTACAGCTAGTTGGGGGAATGAACCATTGGATGGAAGATTCACTCTCTCTTTGTTAACTCTGCCTTTCAAATAAACAAAAATAAATCTTAAAAAAAAAAAAAAAAGAAAGAAAAAGAATGTCTTCTGGACAATTTGGACGTGGTCTGGAGCTGGCAGCTGAAGTACTAGGGTGTGAGGGTTGACTCTCTGGCCCTGTTTATCTTGATAAAAGGTGTCAGTGAAATATTCCAAGGGCAGTTTTTAGTAGAACTTTGGGGAACCAGTGTGATTATTCATGTGGCCCTTTAGAGATGAGTGGTCCCAATTCCATGTGGCTAAAGAATAGGCCTGGTGGCATTTGTTGGGTATTAGGCAAAAATGTGTGTTTTTCTTTTTTAATTTATTTGTTTTGTAAGATTGACTTATTTATTTGACAGGCAGAGTTACAGAGACAGAGGAAGGGACAGAGATCTCCCATCTGCTGTTTCAATCCCCAAATGGCCACAATGGCTGGGGCTGGACCAAGCCAAAGCCAGGAGCCTGGAACCGCATCTGGGTCTCCCGTGTGGGTGCAAGGGCCCAAGCACTTTGACCATCTTCTGTAGCTTTTCCAGGCACATTATCTGGGACCTGGATCAGAAGTGTAGCAGGGGCCAGTGCTGTGGCACAATGGGTAAAGCCTCCGCCTGCAGTGCTGGCATCCCATGTGGGTGCCAGTTCAAGACTTGGCTGCTCCACTTCTGATCCAGCTCTCTGCCATGGCCTGAGAAAGCAGTGGAAGATGGCTCAAGTCCTTGGGCCCCTGTACTTTTGTGGGAGACTTTGGAAGGAAGGAGCTCCTATCTCCTGGCTTCAGATTGGCACAGCTCTGGCCATTGTGAACCATCAGATGGAAGACCTCTCCCTGCCTCTGCCTCTGCCTCTACCTCTCTGTAAATCTGCCTTTCAAATAAATGAATAAATTAAAAACGACAACAACAAAAAAATGGAGCAGCCAGGACTTGAACCAGTGCTCATAGGGGATGTCGGTATTGCTGTTAACCTGCTGTACCACAATGCCAGTCTCTGGGTTCATCCTTAAGACTGACATTGGCAGTGCTTTTTGTCTCCCTAGCTATCTCCAGTCTGTTGGCATCAGTGACTCTTGATCTCAGCCAGTATGCTCTGGACATTGTGAAAGGACTGGCTGGTAAGTATCCATCCCTCAGATGGCCCCTTGGGTCCAGTTATTCTTGGGTCCAGTTGTTCTTGTCCTGTTTACTATAGAAAAAGAGATAGAGAACAGCTCAGGGTTAGAAATAAGACTTTTAGCTCATCTACAGGCCATAGTTTCTTTCTTGAGATCATTTACAGTGAGAAGATTTAGTCAGGATTTAAGAGTTGGGAGCCTGGAAAAGATACAGATGAATGTCTGGACACTTAGTTGTGGGCAGTCTCTGAGCAACGACTCTGTGTGTTCAGGTCAGCTGAAATCCAACAGTCCCCGCCTGATGGATGAAGCGGTGCTGGCGCTGCGGAACCTGGCCCGCCAGTGCAGCGACTCCTCAGCCATGGAAGCCCTGACCAGGCATCTCTTTGCGATCCTTGGAGGTGAGCAAGCCTTCTTATTCATGGTGACAGCTTAGATGTGCCCTCGGGCATTACCTTGGACCCTGGATCTGATGGGGACTTGGTTCTGGAGTCTGCTTGTGGTGAGATGTGTGGCCAGGGTTCACACTGGGATGTGATGTGTGGTGTAATAAAGCACAGCCAAGGGCAGTGACTCTCACCTGGTTTTTTAAAATGTAGTTTTTAAAGATTTATTTATTTACTTGAAAGTCAGAGTTATGCAGAAAAGGAGAGGCAGAGAGAGAGAGAGGTCTTCCATCCGCTGGTTCATTCCCCAGTTGGCTGCAACAGCTGGAGCTATGCCCATCTGAAGCCAGAAACCAGGAGCTTCCTTTGGTTCTCTCACGTGGTTGCAGGTTGGGCCATCTTCAACTGCTTTCCCAGGCCATAGCAGTGAGCTGGACTGGCAGTTGAGCAGCAGGGACTTGAACTGGCACCCATATGGGATACTGGCACTGCAGGTGGCAGCCTCACGCACTACGCCACAATTGGCCCTAATGTAGTTTTTAATGGACACAAATATTTGTGTGGTATATATTTATGGGGTAACACGTGCTACCTTCATGTGTGTGTGGCAGTGTGTAATGTCCAAAGTGTTTGTAAGTATGCATTTGTCCCTTAGTATCTTTGGAGATTTGGTTTCAGGACCCCCTGAGATGCCAAAACCTGAGAGTGCTCAAGTCCCGTAAATAGGATGGGGTAATACTTGCAATGAAACTCATCCTCCTTTACTTTAAGTTTTCTTTTCTTTTTAAATTTGAGAGGCAGATAAATCCCACTTGGTTATTCACTCCCTAACTTCCCACAATGTCTGGGCGTGGGCCAGAGTGGAATCTGGGAGCCAGGAATGCAATCCATGTCTCTGACACGAGTGGCAGGAACCCAGTTAAATGAGCTGTCACTTTCTGCCTCCCAGAGTCTGCATTGGCAGGAAACTGAAGTCAGGCGCTCTAATGTGGGACATGGGTATTAACCTCTAGGCTAGAGGCCTGCTCCCCTCCAGTATTCTCTAAATCCTCTCTAGATTACATATAGTATCTGATACAATGTAAATGCTATGTAGTCCTGTATTGTTTATGGAATAGTGAGTGGCAAGAAAAAAGTTGGTATTCAAAACAGATGCGGAGGATGGCCCAAGTACTTGGGCCCTGCACCCCATGGGAGACCAGGTTAAGCACCTGGCTCCTGCCATCAGATCAGCGCGGTGCGCCGACCGCAGCGCGCCAGCCGTGGCAGCCATTGGAGGGTGAACCAATGGCAAAGGAAAACCTTTCTCTCTGTCTCTCTCTCACTGTCCACTCTGCCTGTCAAAAAAAAAAAAAAAAAAGAAAAAAAACAGATGCAGTTTATTTTATTTTTGATGTTTTTTGTGCATGGTTGGTTGAATCTGTGGATGTGGAATTCATGGATATGGGGGGTTCCTGTATATGCATTTTTGTATAAGCAGAAAAAATTAATATACCAAGATATTACTGACTTTGAGTAGTGAAAACTTGAGTGATTTTTTTTAAATGTTTTTATTTGTTTTCTGTTTTTTTTTTTTTTTTTAATTTTCTCTAAGATTATATTAGTAATAGTTTTTTAGCCAGAAAATGAAAAGCTAGTAGGTATTATTTTAAACTCAGCTTCACAACAGAGAGGCAACTTCTAGAATAAGAAACTGTATCATATAAGCTCTGTGCTCACTTGGTTAATCCTCCGCCTGTGGCGCCGGCATTCCATGTGGGCGCCGGGTTCTAGTCCCAGTTGCTCCTCTTCAAGTCCAGCTCTGCTGTGGCCCGGGAAGGCAGTGGAGGATGGCCCAAGTGCTTGGGCCCTGTACCTGCATGGGAGACCAGGAGGAAGCACCTGGCTCCTGGCTTCGGTTTGGCGCAGCACGCCAGCTGTAGCGGCCATTTGGGGAGTGAACCAATGGAAGACCTTTCTCTCTGTCTCTATATCTCACTGTCTATAACTCTACCTGTCAAATAAAAAAAAAAAAAAAGGAACTGTATCATAAATCATGCTTATCACTACCTTATTCAACCCCTGGGAGAATGTGGCAGATGAGAATTTGAATTGTTGCTGTCTTTCCTCTCAGGCTCAGAGGGAAAACTAACTGTTGTAGCCCAGAAGATCAGTGTCCTCTCAGGTACGGAATTCCCCCTGGGTTGTGGAAGCGTAGTCTGGTGGTAGGTGAGCTTTAGCTCATGGGTAAAATCTTGACTCTGTAGTGTTGGACGTGCCAGCCTGCCTCCCAGGACTCTCTTGCCTGCTTGATTGGCAAGAGACTGGTTCAAGTCTAGTAGAAGGCTTGGCTTCTGTGAAAGGCGGGGCTGTGGAGGATAATTGAGGAAAGGTTGGTAATGGCCAAAGAAGATGCATGCTTGCTGGGGGGCCCTAAGGAGGGCTGTGGTCCAGTATGCAGAGGTGGTAGCCGGGGGAAGACTCCATGTTGATGGTTTTGTACTCATGAGGGGCTGAACAGGGAATCTGTCTTTCAGGGATTGGGAGTGTCAGTCATCATGTGGTGTCTGGGTCTTCTAGTCAAGTCCTGAACGGGACTGTGGCTGAGCTGTTCATCCCGTTTCTCCAGCAAGAAGGTAATCCGTGCACCAGGGTGAGGGATCTGGACTCTTCCATGAGATTGGTTTCTCACCTGTCTTCCATAAACCCTGCTGAGGGAACTCCTCCCTCAGAGAGGCTTGGGGGTTGTCTGAGATTGCTTTTGCTGCTTACAGTGATTCGGCGTGGTTATAAGGTGTGGGACTGACTGGACTTCTGTGTCTTGCCCTAGTTCACGAAGGCACCTTGGTACATGCTGTCTCTGTCCTGGCTCTCTGGTGTAACCGGTTCACCACAGAAGTGCCCAAGAAACTCACTGAATGGTTCAAGAAAGCTTTCAGCCTTAAAACGTCCACCTCTGCAGTAAGGCATGCCTACCTGCAGTGCATGTTGGCCTCCTTCCGAGGTAAGTGCCTCCTGCAAGCCAGTGTCTGGCCTCCCCTGCAGAGGCGACCCAGTCTTCTGGGCTTGTCACCATTCCAGGCTTTCTCTCAGTTCAGTTTGTTTTATGTCGTTTCCTCCTGAGCCTCAGGGAGCATTGGGCTTAGCCATCCATAAAGCCTGGAATCAGAGCCCAGTCAATCTTCACAACCAATTCTGGCCTTGCCTCCTGTATCAGACTCTGAAAGTCCAAAGTTTTATTCAGGGAGGACCCAGAACCTGAAGCTGTCCTGGTAGTATCTGAAGTCAGGGGAGATGGTTCTGATAAGACTGGTTTAAAAGGCCCAACATGATGTAAACTTTACTCTGAACCTTTTAGAAATGAGCATGGCCTTGCTTCAGTGCCAACAAACCTACTGTCATGGGTGTGGCTTGGAAATCTGCCTCCTTCCCAAGGAGAGCAAAGGGAGGCTTCAAACCTGTGGTGGAGCAAGATCTCCAAACTACATACCTCTAGTACTCATTTCCATTTCTGAGAGAGATGTGCATTTATTTCACATAATGTTTGAACTTAGGATGAGCTGTGTTTAATGAAACCTGTAAGAGATTCCAGAGCTGCCTCTGGAGAAAGGATACCCTTCTGCGTGAAATGCGTCTTATCCAATGAACTTTGTCCCTATGTATGTATTTTTTTTTTTTTTTTAAGATTTATTTATTTATTTGAAAGAGTTACAGAGAGAGAGAGAGAGAGAGCCAGAGAAAGAGGTCTTCAATCCACTGGTTCACTCCCGAAATGACTGCAGTGGCCAGAGATGAGCTGATCTGAAGCCAGCAGCCAGGAGCCTATTCTGGGTCTCCCACATGGTTGCAGGGGCCCAAGCACTTGGGCCATCTTCTACTGCTTTCCCAGGGTATAGCAGAGAGCTGGATTGGAAGTAGAGCAGCCAGGACATGAACCAGCGCCCATATTGGAAGCCAGTGCTGGGGCTTTAACCAGCAGTGCCACAGCGCCAGCCCCCGTATTTCTTTTAATGGTTAGGGAAGAAGAATATGACCAGAGATTTTTGCACTGAGTTTAGAGCAGCAGATCTTCTTCTGGAACCTCTCTCCAGGCCTAGAGTTGTAGGTCATCCCTGTGCAGTGGTTTGTGAGGTTTACACAAAGCCACAAATAGTACTGATTGAAGGCGTAGATTTTCTGTGGGTGGAAATGTACAGTTCACACATTGTCAGCTACCTTGGGCACAGAGTGAGCGCATACCCTAATTAAAAACGGTCTATGTAATCATATGTCAGTTTGTATGTTTGCCATGTTGCCCAACCTTGGTTTTAGATGGCAGAGATTTGGTTTAACCTAATCCTCTTCAGCTTAAGCGACTTTTCTTTTAAAAAATTATAAAGAAACTTTTAGTATAGCCTTTCTTGGGTTCAAATCCATGACGTTATCCAGAATAATGGTTTTGTTGTGAAATGGTCTGATGTACCGATTTAGTAGTTAGATTCCTGCTATTTTTTTTTATGGGTTTAGTTCATAGATTAGCAGTTTGGTTCCTGTTTTGGATTTTGGGTCC
Organism: Oryctolagus cuniculus; assembly: GCF_051225735.1. Classification (NCBI taxonomy): domain Eukaryota; kingdom Metazoa; phylum Chordata; class Mammalia; order Lagomorpha; family Leporidae; genus Oryctolagus; species Oryctolagus cuniculus. The sequence continues at coordinate 20,289,747 of NC_142887.1, read as the reverse complement.
AGAGATTATCTGGTATGGGGGAAGATTACCAGATAGAAATGGATAGGCTTTAGATTGGTATTACCTGCCTTAACCAGCTATGTGACATTGGGCTACTCACTTAACCTCTATGTTTCTTATCTATCAAATCAGTAACTGGACTGTTGGATTATGGTTGTAAGATTTAACCCTAGATTCTAACTCTGCTTCTTTGACATACTTGAAAAATTAACTGAAGAGTTTGGTCAGCTTGTTCCTACTTGGGTGGATTATTTCTTTCTCCAGTAATCTTGTCACCCTATGGATCAGGTGTCCTCTCTCCACAGGTGACACACTTCTGCAGGCTCTGGACTTACTACCCTTGCTCATCCAGACAGTGGAGAAGGCCGCCTCCCAAAGCACTCAGGTTCCTACAGTCACTGAGGGGGTTGCTGCAGCCTTACTGCTCTCAAAGCTTTCGGTAGCTGATGCACAAGCAGGTAAGAGTCTGGAGATGTCCAGCATGGTAGCAGACAGAGGCCTTGTTGAGTCCTTGGGAGGAGCACTGTGATGTTTAGGACCAGCAAGGCCCTTCCTGCACTGGCTCAACCAGTCATCTGTAGGGATGAGCCTCAGGGCATACTGGGCAGTGAGAATTCACCTAGAAGATTCTTGTCACTGTCCTGTGTGCTGTTGCTCTGGGGTATGGTTTTGTAGATGATTTGCAGACTGACCTGGGTTCAGTATTGGGGATGGTTTTTTTTGTTTTGTTTTGTTTTTTTGTTTTTAAGATTTATTTATTTATTTGAAAGGCAGATTTACAGAAAGGCAGAGGCAGAGAGAGAGAGAGAGAGAGAGAGGTGTCTTCTATCCACTGGTTCACTCCCCAAATGTCTGCAACGGCCGTAGCTGCACCAATCTGAAGCCAGGAGCCAGGAGCTTCTTCCAGGTTTCCCATATGGGTGCAGGGGCCCAAGAACTTGGGCCATCTTCTATTGCTTTCCCAGCCCATAGCAGAGAGCTGGATTGGAAGTAGAGCAGCCAGGACTTGAATGGGCACCCCATGGGATGCTGGCACTGCAGGCGGTGGCTTTACCCTCTACGCCACAGCAATGGCCCCCTGTACCTATCTTGAAAATGGCTCAGAATCAGTACAACAAAAGAGCTTTTAAATTCTTTTTTTTTTTTTTTTTTATTTGGACAGGCAGAGTTAGACAGAGAAAGGTCTTTCTTCCGTTGGTTCACCCCCCAAATGGTTGCTATGGCCGGCGCACTGCGCCGATCTGAAGCCAGGAGCCAGGTGCTTCCTCCTGGTCTTCCATGCAGATGCAGGGCCCAAGAACTTGGGTCATCCTCCACTACCCTCCCGGGCCACAGTAGAGAGCTGGGCTGGAAAAGGAGCAACCAGGACAGAATCCGGTGCCCCAACTGGAACTAGAACCCGGGGTACCGGCGCCACAGGTGGAGGATTAGCCTAGTGAGCCGTGGTGTCGGCCTGAAGTCAGCTTTCTTACATTATTATGTACCCACTGTGTATATGCCAGTGCCTTGGGCTACCCGGGGGTATGCAGAACTGAAACTGATGTCACTTCAGTACATGTTAGAGTGCTTACTTTACAGTAGGAGCGAGGAGGTGCAAAATTACATTTACATCTGTGATTTAATACAATATAGTGGAGTTAGAGCAATTTTTAAAAAAGATTTATTTATTTGAAAGTCAGTTACACACAGAGAGAAGGAGAGGCAGAGAGAGAGAGAGAGAAAGTCTTCATCTGTTGGTTCACTCCCCAGTTGGCTGCAATGAATAGAGCTGTGCTGATCTGTAGTCAGGAGCCAGGAGTCTCCTTTGGGTCTCCCTGTGGGTGCAGGGGCCCAAGGACTTTGGCCATCCTACACTGCTTTCCCAGGCCATAGCAGAGAGCTGGATTGAAAGGGGAGCAGCTGGGACTCAAACCGGCACTCATATGGAATGCTTATACCACAGTGCCAGCCCTGGGCAATTTTTAATTTTATTTTTTTTAAATTTGAGCAGAGAGATTGAGACAGAGTGTTCCCATCTATTGGTTCACTCCATCAATGTCCACAGTGCCCAGGGCTGGGCCTAGGGCTAGCACCAGGAGCCAAGATCTCAGTCCAGGTCTCCTACGTGGGTGGCAGGGCCCTGAGTACTTGAAACATCACCTGCTACCTCCCTGGGTCTGCATTAGCAGGAAGCTGGCAGTGGGAATCAAACCCAGGCAATCCAGTATGGGACACAGGTGTCTTAACCACTAGACCAATGCTTGCTTTAGAGCAATTTAGGAGTGATTGCTTTTAGTTTGGAGTGATGAGTGTTACGAACGGCTTCATAAGGGGAGAAGCATTTGAAGCAGTCCAACCAGTCTCTTTCAGGGAAGGGCCGGGAAAACCTCAGTGTGTGAACCTCAGAATTCCAGCTTGGTGTCTGGGGTAGGTGAGAATTCCAAATGAGAAGGAGCTTGCCTAAGCAGCGAACCACTAAAGGTTTTCATCTAGCATGTGATAGCCAAAGGGCTGAGATTCGTGCTCTAAACAGGAGAGCAGCCATCTCTGCCTGAGGAGCACTTCTGCCTGCTGCAGAGCAGAGTGTCAGCAAAGTCTGCCCCAGCGGCATCAGGATGGAGGGCACTGGGGACCGGTGAGCTATATTGTGCGGTGACCTTGTGTTTTCTTACAGAGACCAAACTGAGCAGTTTCTGGCAGCTGATTATGGATGAGAAGAAGCAGATATTCACTTCTGAGAAATTCCTGCTTATGGCCTCAGAGGATGGTGAGTTTCTGACCTCTTAGACTCGAAACTGGGGCCACGTCTCTAGCAGGCCTTCAGCGAGAACCCTTTCCTGCTGCCTGCTGTCTGAGCAGTCAGCTCTGCCAAGCCTGGGCTACAGTGATCTGCTTAACAGCCTATCTTTCTGTTGTAGGAATAAATTCATTCCTGTGGGGGTGTTTTAAAAGGCTCAGGAAATGGTGGGAACTGGGGAAATTTGTGGAGATGCTTGTAGGGCTGTGATTATAGCTGATTGGGTAATTGCTGCTGTCTCAGACATTTCCTTATGTTAGGAGGAGCTGAGAAGCTCTGCTAGAGCGTGGCAGGCTCTATTCTCCCATCAAGAGACACAAAACTACTGGTTGCTATCCTGGCAGAAAAGGAACAGTTTATCTTTAAATGTATGCTTAAAATTCAGTGTTGCCTTAGAGGTGTCTGCCACTAATTGATGATTTGAAGTCTTTTGACTCACAGATCACAACAACTTATTAAAGGACAGATTTGTTAGTCACTTTCTGGTTTGTTGGTTTCTTTTCCTTTTTTTAAGTTTTTACTTGAGAGGCAGAGAGAGATGTGACAGAGAGGGTCCAGCACTGTGGTGCAGCAGGTTAAGCTGCTGCCTATAGTGCCAGCATCCCATTTGGCACCAGTTCAAGTGGTGGCTTCTCCACTTTTTTTAAAAAAAGATTTATTTTATTTGAAAGAGTTACAGAGAAAGGTAGAGACAGGGAGAGAGGTCTTCCATCTACTGGTTCACTCCTCAGATGGCCTCAATGGGCAGAGCTGTGCTGATCTGAAGCCAAGAGCCAGGAGCTTCCTCCGGGTCTCCCACATGGGTGCAGGAGCTCAAGGACTTGGGCCATCTTCTACTGCTTTCCCAGGCCACAGCAGAGAGCTGGATCGGAAGTGGAGCAGCCAGAACTAGAACCGGCACCTATATGGAATGCCGGCACTTCAGGCCAGGGCTTTAACCTGCTGCGCCACAGTGGCAGCCCCTGCTCTACTTTCAATGCAGCCACCTGCCAGTGTACCTGGGAAAATAGCAGAAGATGGCTCAGGTCCTTGGGCTCTTGCCACCTACGTGGGAGATCTGGAAGAAGCTCCTGGCTCCTGGCTTTGGCCTGACCCAATCCTGATTGTTGCAGCCATTTGGGAAGTAAACCAGTGGATGGAAGCTCTCTCTGTGTGTCTCTCCTTCTCTCTCTAACTCTACCTTTCCAATAAATAAATACATAAATTTTTTAAAAGAGATATGACAGAAGCCGGCGCCGCGGCTCACTAAGCTAATCCTCTACCTTGCGGCGCCGGCACACCGGGTTCTAGTCCCGGTCAGGGCACCGGATTCTGTCCCGGTTGCCCCTCTTCCAGGCCAGCTCTCTGCTGTGGCCAGGGAGTGCAGTGGAGGATGGCCCAAGTGCTTGGGCCCTGCACCCCATGGGAGACCAGGATAAGTACCTGGCTCCTGCCTTCAGATCAGCGTGGTGCGCCGACCGCAGCCCGCCAGCCGTGGCGGCCATTGAAGGGTGAACCAATGGCAAAAGGAAGACCTTTCTCTCTGTCTCTCTCTCTCTCACTATCCACTCTGCCTGTCAAAAAAAAAAAAAAAAGAGAGAGAGATATGACAGGGAAATGAAGTTCTCATCCACTGATTCACTCCTCAAATGCCTGCAGTGGTCATGACTGGGACAGGCCTAAGCGGCAACCTCCATGCAAATGTCCCATGTGGGTGATAGGAACTCAACTAGTTGAGGCATCGCTGCTGCCTTCCGGGTCTGCACTGGTGAGAAACTGGAGTCAGGAGCTGAGAATTGAACCCAAGCCCTCTGTTAGGGATGCGAGCATCTTCACTGCTAGGTTAAATGCCCACTCCTGCCATTCTTAAAACTTCATTTTTCTGTACATTTTAATCCTATTTGAAGGATCTTCCATCTGCTAATTCACTCCCCAAATGCCTGCAACAGTCAGCAGTGGGCCAGGCAAAGCCAGGAGTCTGGTCCATGCCTTCCACATTTGGGCCATCAGCACTGACTCTCAGGGTCTGTGTTAGGGAAAGTGGAAGTAGGGCCAGTGTTGGGTATAACGGGTGAAGCCTCTGCTCCTAACGCTGGCATCCCATGTCAGAGTGCCATTTCATGTCCTGGCTGCTCTGCTTCTGATCCAGCTCCCTTTTGGTGTTTCTGGGAAAACAGCAGAAGATGACCCGAGTGCTTGGGCCCCTGCTACCCATGTGGGGGACCTGGATGGAACTCGAGGCCTCTTGGCTTTGGCCTGGCTGAGCCCTGACCATTGTGGGCATTTGGAGAAGTAAACCAGCAGATGGAAGATCTCTTTCTGCCTTTCTCTCTCTTACTTAAGATTTTATTTATTTATTTGAGAAGTAGAGTTATTAAGGGCAAGAGAAGAGAGAAAGGTCTTCCATTTGCTGGTTCACTCCCTAGATGGCTGCAGTGGCTGGAGTTGAGCCAATCTGAAGGCAGAAGCCAGGAGTCTCCTGTGGGCCTTCCCATGCAGGTGCAGGAGGGGCCCCAGCAGTGGGGCCATCTTCCACTGCCTTCCCAGGCCATAGCAGAGAGCTGGATCGGAAGAGGAGTAACTGGGACTTGAATCGGCGCCCATATGGATTCTAGTGCCACTGGCGGAGGCTTAGCCCACTGCATTGCAACACTGGCCCTGTCCCTTTTTTTTTTTTTTTTTTTTTTTTTTTGACAGGCAGAGTGGACAGAGAGAGAGACAGAAAGAAAGGTCTTCCTTTGCCGTTGGTTCACCCTCCAATGGCCGGCGCGCAGGCCCCGTCTCTTTCTCTTTGACTTTGCCTTTCAAATACATAAATCGATCAATTACCAGAAAGAAAAAGTGGAATGAGAAGCAGAGGTGGGACTCAAACCAGACACTGATAGGGGATGTAGTTATCCCAAGTGGCAGCTTAACTGTTACACTAGATGCCTGCACCTCTAATTTTTTATTAGAAAGCATATACTTTTCCTTATTCCAAAATATATGTGTATAAGAAGCAAAAAAGAAGGAAATAAAAGTGACCTATAATTTCACATCCAGTGTTAATCACAATTACATTTTGATATTTTCCAGTTCATTGCAGTTCTGTGTGTGTGTGCGCGTGCCTGTGGGTGCACTTGGCCTATTTTAAAAACACTTCCACTGTTTCCCCTCCCAGCACTGTGCAGTGTGTTGCATTTGACAGAGAGACTTTTCCTTGACCACCCGCAGAGACTCACCGGCAACAAAGTTCAGTAAGTGAGGCTTGCTTACCTTATCCCTTGGGCCCAATGCAGGGAACCCTAACAGAAGCCTGAGACATTGGTGTTTAGAAGCCTAAAGGTTTGGCTGTAGAAAACTCTGGTTTACAGCCTCCCGCAGGACAACTGTCCCTGTGCTTGCAGGCAGTACCACCGGGCCTTGGTGGCTGTGCTCCTGAGCCGTACCTGGCACGTCCGCAGGCAGGCGCAGCAGACGGTTCGGAAGCTGCTGTCCTCTCTCGGTGGCTTTAAGCTAGCCTATGGACTCCTGGAGGAGCTGAAGGCCGTCCTGAGTTCTCACAAGGTGAAGGTGGCTGGGCTCCAGAAGTGTGACTCTCAGACCTGCTTGGCTCCCCCCTACTTACCCCCTGGGGTGCTTTGTGGTTTTTTTGGTGTTGGGTGGGGTTACTCCTGGGCTGTTCTCTATGACTCAAGCTCTTCTCCCTGCCCTTGAGCACTGGTGACATCTTATATATAACTCCTTTTCAGGGGCTTTTTCTTCCCATGCCTTTGGACATGCAGCTCAACCTTTTAATTCTTGAGTAATTGAAAAAAACCTTAATGTGTTTAAAACATTTTAAACCCATTCTCCCTTCTGGTGGATAGGGCTTATTATCACCCCCCCCCCCCTTTTTTTTAAATATGTTGTCCTGGGTCCTGGGAGCTGAAATGATCTATACAGGGCCTTCCAGCCAGGGGGAGGAAGAATTAAGAGTAGACCCCATGGGCCTGACTCCTTCAGTGCTCTCCATGCCATGGTTCAGTGCTTCCCTTCCTCTAAGCCTGCTTGAGGAGCTGGTAGTCTTGTGCTGGGTGCCTGGGCCAGTTTCCATTACCTTCCTTTCCCCTGTAGGTTTTTTAGGTGCGTGGTCACAGGTCTGGCACATCTGACAGCCTGCAGGTCCCCGGGCAGGCGGCTGTGCATGAGGCTTTATTCCAGCTGGGAACACAGCAACGTGGGCGAGAGACACTGTGTCCCTGGCATCTTTGTCTTCTGTTTCCAGCATGGAAAGAGCTCTGAGCAGTAGGGGCTCATGTTTTGTTTCCACATAGGTGCTGCCCTTGGAGGCTCTGGTGACTGATGCTGGGGAAGTGACTGAGGCAGGCAAGGCCTACGTGCCTCCACGGGTCCTGCAGGAGGCTCTGTGTGTCATCTCAGGGGTTCCAGGGCTCAAGGGCGATGTCACCAACACTGAACAGCTGGCCCGGGAGATGCTGATCATCTCCCACCACCCCTCTTTAGGTTGGTGGCTGTGGTGGGTATAGGAGAGGCAGGGCTCTGTTGGGCAGGGTGACAGCATGTTGGGCAGATGACCTCAAAGAGCCTCGCTCCCTTTCAGTGGCAGTGCAGTCGGGACTGTGGCCAGCACTTCTTGCCAGGATGAAGATTGATCCTGAAGCCTTCATCACCAGGCACTTGGATCAGATCATTCCCAGGATCACCACACAGAGTCCCCTGAATCAGGTGATTGCTGGTTCTGGCCTCTTGTTGGGCTGACCTGCCTTCCCTACTTGCATGAAGAGAGGAATCAAAGAAGCAGGTGTAGGTACCCTTGGTACAAACAGAAAATGCAAACTGGTTTAAGCACAAAAAGGAATTTACTGTTTCATTTACCTGCAAAGTCCAAGAATGTGACTTACGCTGGCTGCGGAGACTCCAGTGTTGCTCATTGGACATTGTCACGGTGTCCCTCTTCCTCTGTATGATCTGTCTGTCTCTTGGCTCTGCTCTCCATGATGTGGGCTCTGTTCTCAGTCTGCCCCTTCCTGGTAACAAGATAGCTGCCAGAGCTCCATGCTTCACCCTGTGCCCCATTAGCTCCATTGAGGAAAGCCTAATAATGTTGACTGGCGTGGGTCTCATTGTCCCTCATTTGGGATTGAGGATGTGGGAAGTGTGTCCTTCAAAATCGGGGTGCTATTACTGGACAGAGGGGTGAATGCTTGCCAAGTAAGGGAGGCACAAACCATAGCTGTCTACCCTGCCATGGCACTTTGGCATGATGGGACCTTCCCTGATACACACTGACCATGTCTGCATTTGTCTGACAGTCTTCCATGAATGCCATGGGCTCCCTTTCCATCCTGTCCCCGGACCGGGTCCTCCCGCAGCTCATCAGCACCATCACTGCCTCTGTGCAGAATCCCGCACTTTGTCTGGTGACACGGGAGGAGTTTGCCATCATGCAGACTCCTGCCGGGGAGCTGTATGACAAATCCATCATCCAGAGGTGAGACCCGACTCGTGGACTCAGTTGCCTCTCCTTCCCAAGCCCTAGCTTTCGTGCTTGTGAGATGGAGACTCGCCTCCTTTGTAGGGTGGTTGGGAGGAGTTGTTGTCCATTCACTGACAAGTGCCTCCTGTGTTCCAGGCCTGGTGCTCAGGTTCTGGATCCCAGAATGTGTCGAGTGTCCAGTGCTTTGCTGGTGTGCGGTACTTAAAAGCTAGCTGGGGTTTCATGACTGTGGGAGGCTGAAGGACCTGGCTGCTCTTTGCAAGCTGGCTTATCACCTGCTCTGGTTTCTCAGTGCCCAGCAGGACAGCATCAAAAAGGCCAATATGAAGCGGGAGAACAAAGCATACTCCTTCAAGGAACAGATCATCGAGCTGGAGCTGAAGGAGGTGAGTTTGAAGAGGTGTCTCCTGTGAGGATGCTGCTGAACTTGGTGGGCTAGGGCCGGCTCAGCTCTCCACACAGGCCGTCCCCTTAGGTCACCTGAGGCCTGTGGCGTGCTGCTGCCCCCCAGGCAGTCCTGGTCCTCCAGTCATGCCATTTATTTTTTTCTCTATAACTTCTTTTACCCCCTACTCAAAGAAAACAGGTTTCTCTCTGTTAAGTGCTGACAGCAATTTGTACGTTTTCCCTGCTAAGTAATGCTTGATTCTGTGTCTGTGCCCTGAGTTCCGTGAAGACTGGGATCTGTCTTTACATGCAGTAGCAGACAGGGTCTGGCGCAGTAGACAGAGGGTCTGGGGAATCCTGGCTCGGTTGGTGCATTCAGCTTTGCAGAGAGCTGGTTCTGACAGGAGAGAGCGAGCGTGGGGTTTCTTGTGAGTCTCAGTTCTTCCCTCCGGTCCTTGTGAGCCTGGCTCTTGTGTGTGCCCTTCTTACAGAGGTGGCACCCTGTCTATCCAGAGCACATCCTCACCTCTCTTTCTGGTGACTGCACATTATACTCATTTCTTTTATGATTTGTCCTATCCTAAATCATCTTGTTTAGGTATTTGTTTACTTGTTTATTGTCTATCTTTGCCCACCAAATTTTTTGCTTTGGGAGGGCAGGGACCTCATCTATTCATGATATCCTTAGTATCTAGAACAGTGCTTGGCACAACCTAAGTGCTCAATAAATACTGAATGAGTGAGTGATTTCTCTGCCTTGTTATCTCAGTCCGCCTCAGCAGGCCTTTCCCAGGCTTCAGGCTGTATTGTGGTTAGAGCAGGAGAGGAGGCTCACGTATATTGAGGAAGTTTTTCATTTTGTTTCAAGGATTCATTTATTTATCTAAAAGGCAGAGGTACAGCGAGGCAGAAGCAGAGGCAGACCCAGAGAGAGAGATCTTCCATCTGCTTGCTCACTCCCCAAATGGCTACAATGGCTGGAGCTGGGCCAGTCTGAAGCCAGGAGCCAGGAGCTTTCTCCTGGTCTCCAATGTGGGTGCAGGGGCCCAAGGACTTGCATCATCCTCCACTGCTTTCCCAGGCATACCGGGAGGGAGCTGGATTGGAAGTGGAGCAGCCATGACATGAACTGGCATCTATGTAGTATGCCGGCACTGCAGGCAGTGGCTTTACCCCGCTATGCTACAGTGCTGACTCGCAGAAGTTTTTCTCTTTCTCTCTCTCTCTCTATTTTTTTTAATATTTATTTATTTATCTGAAAGTCAGTTTCAGAGAGAGGCAGAGACAGAGGGAGGTCTTCTATCCACTGGATCACTCCCTGAGATGGCCACAATGGCTGAATCCATGAGCTTCTTCCAGCCCCTGGGTGGCAGGGACTCAAACATTTGGGCCATTTTCTGCTGCTTTTCCAAGGCCATTAGCAGGGACATGAACTAGTGCCCATATGGGATGCTGGTGTCATAGGCACTGGCTTAACCTGCTCTACCACAACAGTGGCCCTGAGTTTTCTTTCTGTAACATAAAAAGCCCTCTTTGCTTTTATTATGGAGAATCCAGTGAAAAATTGCCTCTCTATTCTGGCCTCCATTCTGAAGAAACCAGATGGCTGTGGACTTCGTGGGGCTAGAGGAGGTCCCATGCTGAGTTTGGGGGCCCAAGTCACACACTTAGCACTGGCATGGTGCTTTTGGTGGAAGCAGGCTCACCTTGCCCTGGTAGGGAGGGTGGTCTGTTCCATGGCGATGGAATTGGTTTGCTAACCCTAACCCTTCAGGAGATAAAGAAGAAGAAAGGCATAAAAGAGGAGGTCCAGCTTACAAGCAAGCAGAAGGAGATGCTGCAGGTCCAGCTGGACAAGGAGGCACAGATCCGGAGGCGGCTTCAGGAGGTTAGTGGCTGCCACCCTGATGGGCCCATGCTGCAAGAGTCCTGAGCAGCCCCGGCCTGCTCCTCAGTGTCCTGGAGCAGGGCCCTGCTGACTTGCCTCCTGGGCCGCTCTGCTTGCAGCTGGACGGGGAACTGGAGACCGCGCTAGCACTGTTGGACACCATCCTGGCCAAGAACCCATCGGGCCTGACCCAGTACATTCCGGTGTTGGTTGACTCTTTCCTGCCCTTGCTGAAATCTCCCCTGGCTGCTCCCAGGATCAAGAACCCTTTCCTGGCTTTGGCTGCCTGTGTGATGCCCCCTAGGCTCAAGGCTTTGGGTTAGTCCTTGTTTCTTGGCCATGGGGAAGGACTGGGGCAGTTTGGGAGGTGGGCAGGGATGTCCTTGAGTGTAGGGGGGACTTGGTGACCTCTGCTGCTGGGTTTTGCTTTCATGTGGAAACAACCTTGGGAACCTGAAGCTGGATATGCTTTTAGGCCCAACACAGTGCTTCCTCTTCTCCCTTTTGCTTTCACTCTGGGGACCACGTTTTAGATGATAGTGTCTGAGCTTTCTGTGGCAGCTTTTGTTTTTAATGAAACAAATTATGTACTGGAGCTGGCACTGTGGCATAGTAGGTTAAACTGCCTATGGCACCAGCATCCCATATGGGTACTGGTTCAAGTCCTGGCTCTTCCACTTCTGATCCAGCTCTCTGCTAATGGCCTGGGAAAGCACTGGAAGATGGCCCAAGTGCTTGGGCACCTGTACGCACTTGGGAGACCAGGAAAAAGCACCTGGCTCCTGGCTTTGGATTGACCCAGCTCTGGTCATTGTGGCTGTTTGGGGAGTAAACCAGCAGATGGAAGACCTCTCTCTGTCTCTCCCTCTTTATATATATAACTCTGCCTCTCAAATAAATAAAAAAACTTTAAAGAAAATTAAGCATTTACACTTATTTGAAAGGTAGACAGAGGTCTTCCATCTTTCAGTTCACTCTTCAAATGCCTGCAACAGCCAGGCTGGGCTAGGCCAAAGGCAGGAGCCAAGAACTCAACCCAGGTCACTCTGGGTTACGAGGCCCCAGGTATTTCAGTTATCACCTGCTGCCTTCCAGGGTGCATGTCAGTAGGAAGCTGGAATCAGAAGTGGAGCTGGGACTTGAACCCAAGCACTCCGAAATGGAATGTGAGTGTCTCAAGCAGCAGCTTAACAGCGATGCCAAATGCCTGCCCCATTTACAATTTCTTGAGTGTCAAAAGGAGGAGCTCCCCACCTGCCTACCTGTGATAGGTAGCTGTCCTGAAAATTGAGTGAGAAATTAGGTTGAAGACATTTTGGCAGAGCAGAAGAGGTTATTAAGTTAAGGGAGGGACCAGGCTCCTCTGCACTGGGTCACTTTTTGTGCCTGGGCCACATTCAGTGTCTTTGTTTGAGTCATCCCCTGCCAGGTCTCTTCTCTTTGTCACAGGCACTTTGGTAAGCCATGTGACTCTGCGCCTACTGAAGCCAGAGTGTGCTCTGGATAAGTCCTGGTGCCAGGAAGATCTGTCAGTGGCTGTGAAGAGGGCCGTGACGCTGCTGCACACCCATACCATCACCAGCAGGGTGGGCAAGGGCGAGCCAGGTAAGGGATGGCACGGGACCATGGGCATGAGGCGGTCTACACCAGTGTGGGAAATGTAGCAACATCATCTGGGGTTTCCTGAGTCTGTGACCAGTTCCTTCCCTCTCTGGCTTTGGTTTCATCATCTAAAAAATGGGAGCTTTGGAACCAATGAAAGATTTTAAGTGCAATCTTGATATTCTTTGACCAAGACTGACACCACATTGAGGGTTTACCTTTTGTCACTGGCATCTGCTTCTGTTTTGACCTCTGGGCGTTTGTAGAGCAGAAGCAGGATTGGCTTTATCATTGAGCCAGCAGCTGTCGTCCCTGTTGTTGTACCATGTGCTTGGAGGTTTTGCAGGGGCTTCCAGTCTCAGCCTGGGGCACTGCCCCGCCTGCAGGATCACACCTGCTTCTTGCATCCACAGATGCCGCACCTTTGTCTGCGCCAGCCTTCTCCTTAGTCTTCCCGTTGCTGAAGATGGTGCTGACTGAGATGCCCCACCACAGTGAAGAGGAGGAGGAGCGAATGGCCCAGATTCTTCAGATCCTTACCGTCCATGCCCAGCTGAGGGCCTCCCCTGGCACCCCGCCTGGGCGTGTGGATGAGGTTGGCAGGGAAGCTCTGCACTCCCATTGGCCTGAGGGGAATCAGGGAGGCAGGGCTTGTGATGCTTGCTGACGTATGAGCAGTTCTAGCTGGGGAAGTAGAGAGTATGTGTCTATACCTATGGCTGCTACACATGTGGTATTGTGGGTTTTTTAATGCAAAAAAGGGTCCTGCTATTTCTTTCCTAGGATGAGATCCTCCAGATAGGTCAGTGTGTGTGGACCTGCCTAATTGACATCCCAGGTCACATGAGATCCTACAGCATGTTTTACTTAACTGTCCCTATTGATGGCTGTTCTGGGTGGTTTCTGACTTTGTCCTGTTTTGAACACCGCTCCGATGTTGTTTGGACATGCCCCTTACACACCTGGATGTGAGCATTGCTAGGACAGATGTTGGATGTGGGATTGCTAGGTTGTGTGGCATATTCTGATCTCTTCTATCTCTTAAGAGTTCCCTTTTCTCCAAACTTAATTCAACCTCAGGTAGTATTTGATGTTGCCAGTGATGGGTGAAAGAATGAAATATCTTTGGGTAAAGCTGAGTACCTCTTCAACTGTTTATGTTTCATCTCTATTCTCTGTGAATTTCAGGCACATTTCAGAATTTATTTATTTGTAGCTTCTGAGGATAACAGTTGCCTGGGGTTAGCGCCTGTAGACTTTATTGTAAACTTAATGAGATTTCGGCAGTGGAGTCAGTTGTATGGCCCAGAATGTTTTTCTGTGGGGAGGAGGATGCCACTTGACTGGCCACCAGGCTGGTTACAGACCTTCCCCACAGCCTCATCCTTACTTTTCTGCTGTTCTTCCTAGAATGGCCCGGAGTTGCTGCCGCGTGTGGCCATGCTGCGTCTTCTGACGTGGGTGATTGGGACAGGCTCACCCCGCCTACAGGTGATCTGGTTTTCAGTTGGCTGTTGCTGTGACTCGTGACCTTGATCTCAGGTTCCATGTCTCTCTCAGCTCTCACTTTCGGACTTGGGAAGAAGGACTGCTTTTGAGAGCCAGCCTGAATGTTCTTGGCTAGTGAGGGATTTTACTGGAGTCCAACACTGAGCCTGGTTGGGAGCTGGGGGTCTTTGCACTAGAAGGGCTTTGGGGGTGGATGGTCTCCATTCAAATCTCCCTCATTCTGTTGTTTGGCCCCACAGTAATACATCTTTGGTCAAGCTGAACCCAGTGGGTCAATGTCTTCTCTAGGTCCTGGCATCAGACACTCTGACTACCCTGTGTGCCAGCAGCAGTGGTGAGGAGGGCTGTGCCTTTGCAGAGCAGGAGGAGGTGGATGTGCTGCTCAGTGCCTTGCAGTCCCCCTGTGCCAGCGTGCGGGAGACTTCACTCCGGGTGTGTATCCACTCTGGTGGGGCCACTGCTGCGTGCCTTATCACTCTGTGCTTTAGGAGGATGTCTCTCACTCTAATGGGAGGTCCTAGAGACAAAGAGAAGAGATTATGGGGGTGTTTTGGGGGGTCCTAAAAATCAGGAAACTGGCACCCATATGGGATGCCAGCGCCATAGGTGGAGGCTTAACCTACTGCACCACAGTGTTGGCCCCTCTTGTTGGCTTTGGATCATTCCTAAAGAATCCACTTGGAGTCAGGCACTGTGGCATAGCTGGTCAAGCCACTGCTTGCAGCGCCAGCATACCGTATAGGCGCCAGTGCATTTTCTTAATAAAAATGTAAAAGATGATAGATAGCAATGTGATAAATTTTTCCTAAAAATTTATTCAACAAAGAGATTGTACTTTTTCTGGTTTTGTCTATCTTGTTTATTTAGAGATAAATTTTTTGTTGTTTTGTTTGTTTAAGGAATTAATTATTTATTTGAAAGGCAGAGGTGACAGAAGGAGTGAGATCTTCCATTTTCTGATTCACTCCTCAAATGGCCTCAATAGCTGGGTCTGGGTTAGGCCAAAGCCAGGAGCCTAGAACTCCATCTGGGTCTCCCACATGGGTGGCAGGACCCACGTACTTGAGTCTCCTGCTGCTGCTTTCCCAGGCACTTTATCCAGGAATTGGTTCTAAAATGGAGAAGCCAAGACTGGGACTGATGCTTCTATATGGGGTGCTGGTGTCATAGGAAGTGGCTTAATCCACTGTGCCACAAGGCTAGCCCCATACATTTTTAAGTTTTACATTAAAAAAATTGTACCATCACACAGCCTCAATTCATAAAGCAGTTTGAGGAGATCTGAGCGGGCAGGCAATTGAGCTGATTCACAGCAGTGCCTACACCAGTGCCATCTGGTGACATTTTCTACATTGATGGCAATATGTTATATCTGTGCTTGTCATGTGTGAGTACTGAGCACCTGAAATGTGGCTGATACTACTGAGGAACTCAGAGTTGATTTTTATTGGTTTAACTTTAAATATAGCCACAGTGAGGGGTGGGTGAGGAGGCAGGTAAGAGGCTCTTCTGAAAGGTCCTACTTCACACAGTCCAATCTACTCCCAGGGGCTGATGGAACTCCACATGGTATTGCCAACACCTGACACTGATGAGAAGAATGGCTTGAACCTTCTGCGGAGGCTCTGGGTGGTCAAGTTTGACAAGGAGGAGGAGATCAGGAAGCTGGCTGAGAGGTGAGAGCTGGCAGGAGGTTGTTTATTTCCTGCTTTGTCCTCTCTGCTGTTAGGAATTAATCAGACCTGGTGTACCTGGGTTCAGTGAGAGAAGGACTGAGTGGTTGGAGTCGGCAGCACATGTGCTGTAGTTTCTTCCCTGACCTACCTCTTTGGTGTGCTGTAGGCTCTGGTCGACAATGGGCCTTGATCTGCAGCCAGACCTCTGCTCCTTGCTGATTGATGACGTCATCTATCACGAGGCAGCTGTGAGGCAGGCTGGGGCCGATGCCCTCTCCCAAGCAGTGGCTCATTACCAGCGGCAGGCGGCAGAGGTGATGGGCAGGCTTATGGAGATCTACCAGGAGAAGCTCTATGTAAGTGATCTGGGTGGCGGGAAGTTGCATTGAACTCTGCTCAGCCCCCAACTACTCCAGATAGGAGTCTTGGGGCTCACGGTGGTTTCCTACCCCACAGTCCTATTGCTGGTCTACTGGGCTGGCTGGGGAAAGTACTGTAGAGATTTACCCTGTTGTCTGTTGCAGCGGCCACCCCCAGTGCTGGATGCTTTGGGACGAGTTATTTCCGAATCTCCTCCAGATCAGTGGGAAGCCAGGTATATATCCGCTGTTCCAGTCTTGTTCCACTCTGCACTTGCTGAGATGCAGCAGATGGGTGGGGTGGGTGCTGTGAGGAGGCAGTGTGGCATAATGGTACATTTAAAGGAATGAGCAAAGCTCCCTCGGAGTCCAGAGACCCGAGTTCAACTCTTGGCTCCTCCTGTGCCAGCTGTATGACCATGGGCATGATTGTTTTTTTTTCTCCAGGCCTCTGTTTCCTCAAGTGTATGAAGGACACAGTAACAGACCCTATTTCATGGGTTGTTAGAACTAGCCAATCAGGCTGGCGCCGCAGCTCAGTAGGCTAATCCTCCGCCTATAGTGCCGGCACCCCGGGTTCTAGTCCCAGTTGGGCACTGGTTCTGTTCCGGTTGCTCCTCTTCCAGTCCAGCTCTCTGTTGTGGCCTGGGAGTACAGTGGAGGATGGCCCAAGTGCTTGGGCCCTGCACCCACTTGGGAGACCAGGAGGAATCACCTGGCTCCTGGCTTCGGATCGGCGCAGTGCGCTGGCTGCAGCACACCAGCTGTAGCGGCTACTTGGGGGGGTGAACCAATGGAAGGAAGACCTTTCTCTCTGTCTCTCTCACTGTCTAACTCTACCTGTCAAAACAAACAAACAAACAAACAAAAAAAAACTAGCCAATCAGCAATATGTAGGCATGGGTGTTTGATGCAGCACTGAAGACGTTCCATATTAGAGTGTCTGGGTTGGAATCCTGGCTCTGCTTCCCATCCATCTTCCTACTAAAGCATGCTGTGGGGGCAGCAGGTGATGGCTCAAGTAGTTGGGTCCCCCTGCCATTCACATGGGAGACGTGGATTGAATTTCAGGCTCCTGGCTTTGGCCTGCTCAAGCCTTGGCCATAACAGACATTTGGGAAATGAACCAGTGGGCAGGAGATCTCTCTGTTAATCTCTCTGTTTCTGCCTTTCCAATAAATACAAAATAAGTGAATAAAAATGTATCTTAAAAAACCTATGCAGGGGGCCTGGCACTGTGGCATAGTGGGCTAAACCTCTGCCTTCCACACCAGCATCCCATGTGGGCACTGGTTCAAGTCCTGGCTGCTCCTGTTCTGATCTAGCTCTCTGCTATGGCCTGGGAAAGCGGTAAAAGATGGCCCAAGTCCTGGGGCTTCTGTACCCATGTGGGAGACCTGGAAGAAGCTCCTGGCTTTGGATCACCCAGCTGCAGCCATTGTGGCCATTTGGAGAGTAAACCAGCAGATGGAAGACCTTTCTCTCTGTCTCTCCCTCTCTCTGTCTAAAACTCAACCTCTCAAGTAAATAAATAGTCTTTTTTTTTTTCTTTAAAGATTGAGAGGAGGTCTTCCATCCGCTGGTTCACTCCCCAAATGGTCGCAATGGCCAGAGCTGTGCTGATCTGAAGCCAGGAGCCAGGAGCTTCCTCCGGGTCTCCTAGGCGGGTGCAGGGGCCCAAGGACTTGGGCCATCCTCCGCTGCTATCCCAGGCCATAGCAGAGAGCTGGATCAGAAGTGGAGCAGCCAGGTCTTGAACCTGCGCCCATATGGGATGCCGGTGCTTTAGGCCAGGGCATTAACCCACTGCACCACAGCACCGGCCCCTAAATAAAGTCTTAAAAACAGGCCGGCGCCATGGCTCAATAGGCTAATCCTCCTAGCGGCGCCAGCACACTGGGTTCTAGTCCTGGTCAGGGTGCTGGATTTTGTCCCGGTTGCTCCTCTTCCAGTCCAGCTCCCTGCTGTGGCCCGGGAGGGCAGTGGAGGATGGCCCAAGTCCTTGGACCCTGCACCCGCGTGGGAGACCAGGAGAGGCACCTGACTCCTGGCTTTGGATCAACGTGGTGCGCTGGCCACAGCGCGCCAGCTACAGTGGCCATGGGAGGGTGAACCAATGGTAAAAGAAGACCTTTCTCTCTTTCTCTCTCACTGTCCACTCTGCCTGTCCAAAAAAAGAAAAAAGTCTTAAAAACAAAAAAACCAAAAAACTACTCAGGGGCCAGCGTTGTGGCATAGTAGGTAAAGCTACTCTCTTTGATGCCAGGATCCCATGTAGGCGCTGGTTCGAGTCCTTCCTGCTCCTCTTCCAGTTCGGCTCTCTGCTAATTTGCCAGGGAAAGCAGCAGAGGAAGGCGCAAGTGTTTGGTCCCCTATACCCATGTAGGAGACCAGGAAGAAGCTTCTGGCTCCTGCTTCAGCCTGGCACAGTCCTGGCTGCTGCAGCCATTTGGAGAGTGAACCAGTGAATGGAAGATCTCTGTCTCTCCCTCTCTGTCTTTCAATGAATAAAATAGATAAATAAACCTTTAAAAAAAAAAAAACCTATGCAAAATGCTCAGTGAGTATTAAGTCTTTTCCCTCAGAGCCCATAAGTAGAATTTGAATGGTTAGGCAGTTGTCTTGGAACAAGTAGGAGTTGGGAAGACACCTCTCCCAGAGCAGCCACAAAACACACAGTGCTATCAGTTTTCTGGGTGGCTGACTCTGCCTTTCCCCACTTGGATGTAATTTTGTGTGTCAATGTGAGGTGATATATGAGCTCATCCTTGTTTAATTCTTTTCTTTTTGTGTAGTTGAGAAAGACAGAGAGAAAGCTCTCATCTACTGGTTCACTCCCCAGATATGTTGGAGCCAGGAGTTCAATCCAGCTCTCCCATGTGGGTGGCAGGGGTCTTGAGCCATCACCTCCTGGCTCCAGGACATAGAATTGAAGCTGGAATCAGGAAGGGAGGTGGGACTTGAACTCAAGAATTCTGATACGTTATGTGGGCATCTACACTGCTATGCTGAATGTCTTTTCTGGTTTTTTTTATGTGATGTTTTGATCCATGTATATATTATACCGTGATCAAATCAGGGTGTGACAGAGAGAGGGAAAGACAAATAGATCTTCCATTCCCTGGTTCACTTTCCAAATGCCTGCAACAGCTAAAACTGGGCCAGGCTGAAGCCAGGGGTCTAGTGCTCCATCCATGTGGGTGGCAGGGTCCCAAGTACTTGGACCATCATCTGCTTCCTTCCTAGATGCATTAGCAGGGAGTTCTGTTGGAAGCCAGGGCACCTGAGACTTGAGCAGCACTTCTGTATGAGATGCTGGCATTATAAGCTACAGCTTGACTCGCTGTGCCAGATGCCAGGCCTCCAAGTGCCTTTGCATCTTGATTCCTTTCTTTTCTCTTACAACTTGCCTTGGAGGTAGAGGAATGGCATTGCACTCAGATGTGGGGCAGTAGGTAGAACAGCCTCCCACCCAGGGTCACCATGTGGAAGGTGAACTTGGGGCAGGTGGCAGGTGGCTCTTAATTTGATGAGTTTCAGACCACTGAGTGAGCACTGGATGGTGGGCTCTGTGCTGTGCCTTCCCTGTCCTGTAGCCCTGTTTGCTGCTGCCAGGACCTCTTTGCTTGTTACACGTTGACAGCTTCCATCAGCGCAGAAGGCCCCAAAGGCTGGCCCCAAATTGCCAACATGCTCCCATTTCTTTCCAGGTGTGGCTTGGCCTTGGCCCTGAATAAACTCTCCCAGTATTTGGACAGCTCTCAGGTGAAGCCACTCTTTCAGTTTTTTGTCCCTGATGCCCTCAATGACCGAAACCCAGACGTCCGAAAGTGCATGTTAGACGCAGCTCTTGCAACACTCAACACCCATGGGAAGGTAAGAGGGTTCATTCTACCAGCCAAGTAGATAGGGCTGAGCCGTGGACACAGAAGTGCTGAATGCCAGACATCCTGGTGGGCATGACTAGCCTATGATGGGAAACTGCATATCTTTTTCTTTTGAGCCAGAAAGACCTTGAGGTTGTTAAATTCTTGTGAACCTGCTACAGTCTTTCTGGAAAACTGGGAAAGCTGCTGGCATTGCCGGTTGACTTGTCCGGCTTGGTCCTTGTGCAGAGACCATCACCCCCAGATAAAACCTGTGGGGTTGGCCTGAGCTGCTGGGTGGCTTGACTTTCTAGGAGAATGTCAACTCGCTGCTGCCAGTGTTTGAGGAATTCCTGAAGAATGCACCGAATGATGCCAGCTACGATGCCGTGCGGCAGAGTGTGGTGGTCCTGATGGGCTCCCTGGCCAAGCACCTGGATAAGAGTGACCCCAAAGTGAAACCCATTGTTGCCAAGCTTATTGCTGCCCTTTCCACACCCTCTCAGCAGGTACGTGCTGCCTGACCTGGGAATTGGGAACTGACCGTAAATAGGCAGAGGGTTGCTAGGAGCCCAGTGGGGGACCCCAAAGGGCCCATTCTCTGGGAGGAGTCATCCCCTCTCCCAGAGGAGTCTGGTGTATAGTTACCAGCAGGTTGTAGTATGTACCTGATGGGGCATGCGTGTCAGAAGAGGGTAGAGAACACTGTTTTCTGTCTCCTGTAACACCCAGGGCAGGGTGGAGTTGGGGCTTGGGGACATCTAATGAGTGCTGCACAGGACTGTCAGTCACCAGAAAGGCAGTCGTTGTGCCTGCTGTGCTGATGAGGCAGGCCCCTCCCATAGGTGCAGGAGTCCGTGGCCAGCTGCTTGCCGCCTCTCGTGCCAGCCATCAAGGAGGATGCTGGGGGGATGATCCAGAGGCTCATGCAGCAGCTGCTGGAGTCTGACAAGTATGCAGAGCGCAAAGGGGCCGCCTATGGGTTGGCAGGCCTGGTGAAGGGCCTGGGCATCCTGTCACTGAAGCAGCAGGAAATGATGGCAGCACTGACTGATGCCATCCAGGATAAGAAGAACTTCCGCCGGCGAGAGGGTGAGTGCCTCTGAGCGTGGTGCTGCAGGAGGAAGGACCGTGGCCTTTCTTCCCCAGCTGATGGGCTGCAGAAGGGGCAGTGTGTGACCCTTCACCGCAAGGACCCTCCTGAGTTGACCTGAACATTCTGCCTTTTTTTTAAAAAAATATTTATTTATTTGAAAGGCTGAGTTCCAGAGGGGGTGGAGAGACAGAGAAAGAGATCTTCCATCTGTTGGTTCACTCCCCAACTTGCTGCAATGGCTAGGGCTCTGCCAGGCTGAAGGCAGGAGCCTAGAACGCCATCCAGTCCACCGCATGGGTACAGGGGCTCAAGCTTCTTCTGATGCCTTCCCATGCAGATTAGCAAGGAGCTGAGTCAGAAGTGGAGCAGCCATGACTCAAACCAGGGTTCATAATGCCGGCTGCTGAACTTCCTGCCGTTTTCCTCGTCAGTGCCCCTTTGCTGGGAGATTCTGCATGACTCTCCTGCTCTGGCCTCTTGTGCTCTGCCATGGCCTGCTGTGTGGCTTCTCGAGCTGAGATAGTGTGTGCTGCACATTAGTCTCACAGTGCTCTGAGAGGTCCCAGAGGGTAAAGAGGTGCAGGAAAATTGCCAGCCCTCTCAGTCCCCTGGGGCTGTCCCAGCTGGCCTATTTCTCTCACCCCAGGAGCCCTGTTTGCCTTTGAGATGCTTTGTACCATGCTGGGGAAACTCTTTGAGCCGTACGTGGTTCACGTGCTGCCCCATCTGCTGCTGTGCTTCGGGGACGGAAACCAGTATGTGCGTGAGGTAAGTCCTAAGACTGCACATGCACACAGCCACTCACAGGCGTGAGGGTCAGCCAGGGGAGTCTGTGAGGTGTGGGAGCCCCTGTTCCCACTGCTGTAGTCCCTTTTGCCTGCACCTGGGGCCCTTGTTACTGGTGTGGACTTCCCTGATTCCCACTAAAGATGTGTTCTCAGCTGTGTCTGTGGTCTTGGTTTGACACAGACACCCGGTGAGTGAGGCTCCTTGTAGGCCACTAGGACTTGCATCAGGGCTGGACCCTTGCTTGGCTGAGGAGGCCCCTGAACGTCTTTTCTCCTTCCTTGAGGCTGCAGATGATTGTGCCAAAGCTGTGATGAGCAACCTGAGTGCTCATGGTGTGAAGTTGGTGCTCCCCTCCCTACTGGCTGCCCTGGAGGAGGAATCCTGGCGGACCAAAGCTGGTATAGTTGCTTTGTTCTGTCTCTCTCAGCTTCCTGTTCTGAAAACTGCCCTCATTGGGGATCTAGGTATCCTCAGCTCTTGTCCTCAGCTCTTGTCCTCTGTGTGTGGGCCCAGCCCGTGATAAGGCCAAGACTGTGCTTCTATAGTTCAGGTGCTTTCATGCCAACACCAAGTCTCTGACAGGCTACAGCCCTCACACAGGAAGTCCAAGAGCTTTAAGGCTACTCTGGCTAGTTCTGTGGCTTTAAAGCATTTTTTCCTCTCAGTGAAACTCTTTAAAAATAAGATCTTGTTTGGAACCTTAATATGCAAGACATGTAAGCAGAGCTTCCCTGGTTGTGGGAGGCGGGAAGGGTGGTGGTGTGGGAGCTTTGAAGTCTAAGGCTCTCCACCTGGGCTCTCCCTTGGTCCTTCATGCTTTGCCCTATTGTTCAGAACATCACAGATCTAGGTCAGTTCCCTCATTTGTGGATAAGGAACCTGGGGCCCCAGCATTTAAGTGAATGGCCCCTAGGTCACCAGCTCACCTCCATCCTGGTCTGCTTCTTTCCCCTACCACTCTGACCCTCACAGGGATCCTAGGCTCAGCAGCCTCAAGAGCTTTTTACTTCCTCTGCTGAAGCCAGCCCCATCCGTTCCCCTTCTGAGGACTGCTTGAATACAGTCTGCAGGGGGACAGACCGGATGGCCCCTGCCCATACAGTAGCCAGCCCAGGTGACTTGCTGGCCTGTGCCCAGTGATTTACTGCTGGGCACGTGTTTGTTTACAGGGTCGGTGGAGCTGCTCGGGGCCATGGCGTACTGTGCTCCTAAGCAGCTGTCATCCTGTCTGCCCAACATTGTGCCCAAGCTCACAGAGGTGCTGACCGACTCCCACGTCAAAGTTCAGAAGGCTGGACAGCAGGCACTCAGGCAGATCGGCTCTGTCATCAGGAACCCGGAGATCCTGGGTATGTGTCCTGCCGGGGCACTCACCCTGGTTGCCCCCACCTTTGGACGCTGTAGGAAGCATGCGCCTATTCAGTTAAGACATCTTTTAAATGCTGGGAAGCCCTTTTCCTAAAATGTTAGTTGAAGGTAGTTTGGAAGCAGCCTGTTTCCCACAAGTCTGGAGATGTCATTGGCTGCCCACAGGGACACCAGAGAAGCTTGACTCAGAGATCCCATGTGCTGAGCCAAGCGTGAAGCCAGCAGAAGTGAATAGCACTTTGGACCCTCCCAGTGCCATTCAAACTGTCTGCTGCTTTGGGAACTTTCTGTTCAGTCTCTTTCCAGGAGGCTGCTGGAAGGGAGGGTTAGGGAAAGGGTTTAGCCCCCTGACTGTACTCTCTAGAAACCTTGTTGTACTTGTTAGATTATAGGCTTCTGCTTCAAGCATCAGTGCCCGGAGTATTTCAGCTAGGGTATTGCTAGATGTTTTTTATTCAGAAAATGGTGGAGTCTTTTTGTTTGCTTATATGAATTTGTTATTTTTAAATTATTTCTTTATTAGAGAGAGGAGAAAGAGGCACAGAGAGTTCCTGTCTGCTGGTTCACACACTCTGTCCCCCAGAGATACCTGCAGTTGGGACTTAAGGAACTCAGTCTGGGTCTCCCACATGGGTGTCAGGGACCCAATCATTTGAGCCATCACTTGTCCCTCCCTGTAGTCTCTGCAACCATTGTTCCTCTCTGTATTCCTGTGAATTCAGCTTTTTTAATGTACAATAGGCCTGGGGATTTCTAAGGCATGAACAGTCTCATCTTTATCAATGAATAGAAATGCATGGACCTTTTTTGGAAAATTGTGATATAATTTGCATAATATAAAACTTTTAAAGTGTACAGTAAACTGGTTTTCAGTGTATTCACAAATTTGCGGTATTGTCACAGTTCACTGTTGTCCAGTTCCAGAATATTTTCATAGCTCCAGAAAGAAGCCACATAACCATTAGCATTCACTCATTTGTCCCCAAACCCCAACCCACAGTGTCAGTCTACATTCTGTCTCTACATTCGCCTGATGTGGATATTTCATGTAAACTGAAGCACATAATTAATGACTTTTGTGTTTGGCTTTCACTTAGCCTGATGTTTCCAGGGTTCATCCATGTTGTAGCAGGTGTCAGTACTTCGTTCTTTTTTATGGCTGAATAATACCCTTTGTGTGGATATATGGTTTTGTTTATCGTTTTATTCATTGATGGATTGTTTCCACCTTTTGGTTCTTAATAATGTGCTGTGAACATCTGTGTAAAAGTTCTTGTGTGGACATAGGTTTCAGTTCTCTTGGTTAGATTCCTAGGAGTGGAAGTGCGGGATTATGAAGTAACTCTGTTTAACTTTCTGAGAGCTGTTTTCCAATGTCCAAATGACTGTATCACTGGACATTTACAACAGCAAAGTATGAGGGTTTCAGTTGCTAACACATGTCATTTAATTTGCATTTCCCTAATGACCAATGATGTTGAGCATCTTTGCTATTTGCATATCTTCTTTAGAGAACTACTTGAGTCTTTTGATCATTTTTTTTTTAAGATTTATTTTATTCATTTGAAAGAATTACAGAGAGAGGTAGAGACAGAGAGAGAGGTCTTCCATCTGCTGCACCAATCCAAAGCCAGGAGCCAGGAGCTTCTTCCTGGTCTCCCACATGGGTGTAGGGGCCCAAGGACTTAGGCCATCTTCTACTGCTATACCAGGCCATAGCAGAGAGCTGGATCGGAAGAGGAGTGGCCGGGACTAGAACTGGCACCCATATAGGATGCTGGCACTGCAGGCCAGAGCTTTAACCTGCTGCACCACAGCACCGGCCCCTTGATAATTTTTGAATGATTAGTTTTTTTTTTTTTTTTTTTTTTATTTATTTATTTTTTTGACAGGCAGAGTGGACAGTGAGAGAGAGACAGAGAGAAAGGTCTTCCTTTGCCGTTGGTTCACCCTCCAATGGCCGCCGCGGCCGGCGCGCTGCGGCCGGCGCACCGCGCTGATCCGATGGCAGGAGCCAGGAGCCAGGTGCTTTTCCTGGTCTCCCATGGGGTGCAGGACCCAAGCACCTGGGCCATCCTCCACTGCACTCCCTGGCCACAGCAGAGAGCTGGCCTGGAAGAGGGGCAACCGGGACAGAATCCGGCGCCCCGACCGGGACTAGAACCCGGTGTGCCGGCGCCGCTAGGCGGAGGATTAGCCTAGTGAGCCGCGGCGCCGGCCATGATTAGTTTTTAAATTGTTGGTTAGCATGGGTCTTTTTTTTTAAAAAAAAATTATTTATTTATTTGAAAGGCAGAGTTATAGAGGGAGAGGAAGAAACAGATATCATCCATCTATTGGTTCACTCCCCAAATGTCCGCAAGGGCAGGGGCAGGGGCTGGGCCAGGCCGAAGCCAGGAGCCAGGAACTGGATCCAGGTCTCTCATGTGCTTGGCAGGGGCCCAAGTATCTGGGCTGTCTTCTGCTGCTTTCCCAGGCACATTAGCAGGGAGCTGGATCAGAAGTAGAGCCACTGGAATTGAACCTGTGCCTATATGGGATGCCAGCATTGTAGGCAATGGCTTAACCCGCAATGCCACAACCCCAGCCCCTAGCGTAAGGTTTTTTTCTTTTTAAGATTTATTTACTTATTTGAAAATCAGAGTTACACAGAGAGAAGGAGAGGCAGAGAGAGAGAGAGAGAGAGAAAGAAAGGTTTTCCATCCTCAGGTTCACTCTCCAATTGGCTGCAACTGCCAGAGCTTTGCCAATCCAAAACTAAGCCAGGAGCCTCTTCCGGGTGTCCCACACGGGTACAGGAGCTCAATCTCTTGGGCCATTTTCTGTTGCTTTCCTAGGCCACAGCAGAGAGCTGGATTGGATGGAGCAGCAGGGACTTGAACTGGTGCCCATATGGGATGCCTGCACTGCAGGCGGCGGCTTTACCCGCTATGCCACAGTGTTGGCCCCGCATGAGTCTTTATAGTGATTAAACTCTCTGGACTTGTTGAAGAGATAAGCTAGGTATCCCTTTTGGAATTCCTTCTGCCAGGCTGCTTATGCTGAATTTTAAAGAGCTTTTATCTGATCTTAGATTCTGTAGGACTGTGAACTTCACTCCCACCACTGGCTCAGAGGCTGTGGTTTCTCAGCAGATTTTTCTCAAGGCCACTTTCGAGTGACTGGTTTCAGGATAAGATCCATGGTGCCTAAGAACATTCCTGTGAGGCTTAGCACTTGGGCTGCCACTCAGTGTACAGTGAAGCCAGCCGACGGGCCCCATGCTGGATCAGCTCTAGAGCATAAAAGGGCAACAGCTGCTGCCTCCACGTAGCCCCCTCTATTTCTCACTGATGGAGCAAGGGTTGCTCTTTATAGACAGAGCTGGCTTCCCCAGCTGGTGACTTAGGGGACTGCAGTGGGGAACTTCCATGGACTTCCCTTTCTTCTGAGTCACTGTGATTCTGGGGACCCATGGCCTTGCCAGTACATGGTGTTTTTACAGCCAACCTCTCTCCTGTGTGGACCTATAGCCATTGCCCCAGTCCTGCTGGATGCCCTGACAGACCCCTCAAGGAAGACCCAGAAGTGCCTGCAGACCCTGCTGGACACCAAGTTTGTCCACTTCATTGACGCCCCGTCCCTGGCCCTCATCATGCCCATCGTCCAGAGAGCCTTCCAGGACCGTTCTACAGACACACGGAAGATGGCGGCGCAGATTATTGGCAACATGTACTCACTGACAGACCAGAAGGTAGCAACCCAGCGGGGCACGCGATGGGATAGACCCCGAGATGCTGGTGTAGGGTGCAGTGGCCCTGCCATGGCAGACACACAGGGATGTGGGCATTCGTCCCTGATGGTGTTTGGAGGAAGAAGTGGGCAGAGCTGGATATCTGGGCTCTGAGGGTGTCTTGGAGAGTGCAGTGTACCGGTCCTCGCTAGCTTAGTCTTCAGGCAAGGCCTCCACTTTGAGCTTTGAGAAGGCTTGGGAAAGTGGCTGCTTCTCTGCCTGCCTGCCGTGTTTGCCTGTCAGAGCATTCGCCTCTGTCAGCCTGTCAGAGGAATTTAGTGTAGTTTGGGGAGATTTGCTTTATTTGCTCCCAAAAACTTGCGTGTGTGATTTGCTTGGTGAGGCTGTGGACAAAAGAAGAGGAAATGGAAAAGTCATGTCAGTTCTAGAAAATTGGGAAATTAAAAAATCAGAAAAAGTTTTGCCCCTAGATCCCTGCCCAAATTAAAGCAATCACTGTTAATGTTTTCTAATTATATTAAGAGAATTATATTCCTGAACATAAGCTGCTGCTGCTTCTTTTTTTTTTTTTTTTAAGATTTATTTTATTTATTTGAAAGACAGAGTTACAGAGCAAGGTAGAGCCAGAGAAAGAGAGAAAGGTCTTCTATCCGCTGGTTCACTCCCCAAATAACTGCAATGGCTAGAGCTGAGCTGATCCGAAGCTAGGAGCCAGGAGCTTCTTCCAGATCTCCCAGGCAGGTGCAGGGGCCCATGGACTTGGGCCATCTTCTACTGCTTTCCCAGGCTATAGCAGAGAGCTGGATTGGAAGTGGAGCAGCTGGGACTCAAACTGGCGCCCATATGGGATGCTGGCGCTGCAGACTGCAGCATTAACCCACTGAGCCACAGCACCGGCCCTGTAAGCTTACTTCTAGATTATAACAAGTTATTCATAAACTGGGTTTTTAATAGTTATATAATATCCCAAGTTTATATACCATAACTTATATAATTCTGTCATTGGTCATATAGTGTCCAAGGTTTTTTTTTTTTTTTTTCTATTTTAAGTGATGCTGCAGTGAACATAAGGCGTTTTCTATATTTAAGATGACTCCCTAAAACTGAATGCTACATCAAGAGACATAAACATTTTAAGGTGAAGAAAGGGAAGATGGTAGAGGAATTCTGAAAGCAAAGTACCAGAAATAATTTGCTACGCATTGCACTGGGGGCAGGCCTTGGTCCTAAGAGAAGAATAGGAGGAATAAGAGCTTTGAACTGTAGCTGGTGGCTCTGGGACCTGCTGAGGATGGGCCTGGGGACCCTTGTCAGTTTCCCTGAGCAAGTTGCAGTATGCCTTCCAGGGAGGAGTCCAGAGGGGGATTTTCTTTGCCATTATACCTTCGCCACCTGTTCTCTGAGCAGTTAGATGTTTGTTCATGAGCTCTCCTTGTCAGCAGAATGGTGCGGATAGAGTCCGCAACCAACTGGGTCCTGGAGAAAGCAGGAATCGAGCCCCCACCTGAATCACCTTCTGTGTTGTTGCAGGACTTGGCTCCTTACCTGCCCAGTGTGACACCTGGCCTGAAAGCCTCTCTTTTGGACCCTGTGCCTGAGGTGAGTCTGGGGGTTAAGGGAAGAAGCTCATATTTTAGCCCAGTCCTAAAGAAACTGCTACCTGAGAATTCCCCGAAGCTGCTTTTGTGTCAGTCAGGTAGCGAGGAGACCTGTGTGGCTGCCTTGATGGGAAGTGCATCTCCTCATTTCCCTGCTCGGTTACCTGACAGGTGCGCACCGTATCTGCCAAGGCTCTTGGGGCCATGGTGAAGGGCATGGGAGAGTCGTGCTTTGAGGACTTGCTGCCATGGCTGATGGAGACGCTGACCTATGAGCAGAGTTCTGTGGATCGTTCAGGCGCTGCACAAGGTGAAGCCAGAGCAGGCCCAGGGGCCAGACTGGGAATGCCCTCTAGGGGCCTCCAGCTCCAGCGGGTTCATTGTGTCCTTGTGTTACAGGGTTGGCTGAAGTCATGGCTGGCTTGGGAGTGGAGAAGTTGGAGAAGCTGATGCCAGAAATCGTGGCTACAGCCAGCAAAGTGGACATTGCACCTCATGTTCGAGATGGCTACATTATGATGTTCAACTACCTGCCTATCACCTTTGGGGACAAGTTCACTCCTTATGTGGGGCCCATCATCCCCTGTATCCTCAAAGTAGGTACCGGTAATCATGCTGAGGCTAAAGAAAGTGAGCAGGGCAGGCTGCACGTGCCTTCCTGGAGTGCTGGGGCTGCTTGCACCTGGGGCCAGGTAGCAGAACTCCTCATCTGCTCTTCAGGGAGCTCCACTTCCTTTTGGTCTGGGTGCCCAGGGGAAGGCATCCCTGGCTGATCTACCCTCTGTGTGCCCAGGCTCTGGCAGATGAGAACGAGTTTGTGCGTGACACTGCCCTGCGTGCAGGCCAGCGGGTCATCTCCATGTATGCTGAGACAGCTATCGCGCTGCTGCTGCCCCAGCTGGAGCAAGGCCTCTTTGACGACCTCTGGAGAATACGGTGAGAACACGAGCCGGGAGGCCCAGTGGGCTTTTTGCACTTGGGAACTGTATTGAGAAATCAAGGGTAGAATGTTTCCCAGAACACTCTACTTGCTTTTCACCATTTTGTAGCTTTCCAATTTCCTGTAGCAATTTGCTTATTCTGATTTTTCCTTTGAAAGTTTCCTGTATTCCGTCCTCCACTTTGTGTTAAGATTTTAATTAAGATCTTTAATCTGGAAATTCCACTTACAGAAATTTTTTCTGGCCGGCGCCGCGGCTCAATAGGCTAATCCTCCGCCTGTGGCACTGGCACACTGGGTTCTAGTCCCGGTTGGGGCGCCGGATTCTGTCCTGGTTGCTCCTCTTCCAGTCCAGCTCTCTGCTGTGGCCTGGGAGTGCAGTAGAGGATGGCCCAGGTCCTTGGGCCCTGCACCTGCATGGGAGACCAGGAGAAGCACCTGGCTCCTGGCTTCGGAGCAGCGTGGTGCGCTGGCTGCAGCACACCGGCTGCAGCGCGCCAGCCGAGGTGGCCATTGGAGGGTGAACTAACGGCAAAAAGGAAGACCTTTCTCTCTGTCTCTCTCTCTCACTGTCAACTCTGCCTGTCAAAAAAAAAAAAAAAAAAAATTTTTTTCTAATGATATATTTGGTCCAGTGCTTAAAGCTGCATAAAGAGTGATGTTTATTGCAGTATCGCCTAACATTTAAAAAATTGGAAGTTGGTTTAGAAATATCATAGAATATCTATACAGTGTACTTTTGTTCAGCCACTACAGAGAATGATATAGGACAATATTAGCTGACACAGAAAGCTCTTTGATATATTGTTGACAGGATAACCCAGTCTGTCCTAGCCATGTGATGCATGCCTGCTTCCCTTGTGGGGGGTGTGCATGTCTGTGAGAGGTGGAAAGTGGACACAAGGCTATCATCAGAGGGTTAGGGCTGTTGCTTGAGTGCTGGGAGACTGAGTGATGGCTTATACTCTTCCTTTATGTATTTTTCTGTTTTCTTCAACTCTAGTGTGAATATAACTTTACAAAAAAAAAAAAAAAAGAAAGAAAGAAATTTGTTTATTTGAAAGGCAGATGTCAGAGAGGGAGAGACAGATTGTCTAGCCACTGGGAACCTCCCTAACTGCCTGCAACAGATGAGGTTAGGTGAGACCAAAGCCAGAAGCCAGGAACTCCATCCAGGTCTCCCATGTAGGTGTCAGGAACCCAAGCACTTGAGTCATCATCTGCTGCCTCCCAGCCACAGTAATAGGAAGCTGGATTGAAGACTGGAGTAGCTGGGACTCAAACGAGGCGCTCTGCTCTTAACCTGCTACACCACAACACTGGCCCCTGTTTACTGTTTATTGGAAGGGCAGAGTGGTAGAGAAGAGACAGACAGAGAGAGACAGAGGTGTATTTCACCCACTGGTTCACTCCCCACATAGCACAACAGCCAGGGCTGGTCGAGACTGAAGCCAGAAACCTTGAATTCCACCTGGGTCTCCCATGTTGGTGGCAGGGGCCCAAGCCCTTGGGCAATTTTCTCCTGCTTTCTTAGGCACATTAGCAGGGAGTTGGATCAGAAGTGGAACAACCAGTATTTGAACTGACACCCTGAAAAGGGATGCTGGCATTACAAGTGGCAGCTTAACCTGTGCCACAGTGCTGTTTCTTGAATATTATTTTTCTACACATTAAAAGCAATAAACCAAATTTATTTTGAGGCAGAAGGAAGTTTATCCTTCTAAGGCCTCCTGGTTTTTCCACTTCTGATGGTCTTTCTAGTTTCCTGTTCTGCCTCCCCTTTTTTTGTTCTTTAATGCTTTCTTATAACTTTTAATGTAGCAGTTTTCATACATGCATATTCTTTTTTTATTATTTGTTTATTTGAGAGAGAGAGTTACAGACAGTGAGAGGGAGAGACAGAGAGAAAGGTCTTCCATCTGCTTGTTCACTACCCAAATGGCCACAACAGCCAGTGCTGCGCCGATCCAGAGCTAGGAGCTTCTTCTGGCCTCCCACACGGGTGCAGGGGCCCAAGGACTTGAGCCATCTTCTACTGCTATCCCAGGCCATAGCAGAGAGCTAGATGGGAAGAAGAGCAGCCAGGACTAGAACCGGCGCCCATATGGGATGCCAGCACTGCAGGCAGAGGATTAACCTACTGCGGCACAGCGCCGGCCCGTGCATATTCTTTTTCATTATTAAAGTTCTATATGAACAGATGAGTATAAATACTAGAAAATATGTGGAAAGAAACGAAAATTGTCGTTTTTTTTTTTTTTTTTTTTTTTTTTGAAAATTGTCTTTAATCCTTTCCCATTCCAAGAAAATCACCATGACTGTTTGGGGTGTTTTTTCCTCTAGAGCTGGGCTGTGCCCTGAGACTGCCCTGTGCAGCTATGTAGCTTTTTTCTTGGCCTCCTTCACAGATTCAGCTCTGTTCAGCTACTCGGAGATCTCCTGTTCCACATCTCAGGGGTCACTGGGAAGATGACCACAGAAACTGCCTCTGAGGATGATAACTTTGGAACTGCTCAGTCCAACAAGGTGCGTGCCTGGGGTTGGTTTTCTTTCCTCTGCTGACTGTGGGATTCACCCTGGAGTTTGTGCTGGGGGCGCTTGCCCACCCTGTGTTCTTTTCCATGGCTGCAGGCAATCATCACTGCGCTGGGCGTGGATCGGCGGAACCGGGTGTTGGCAGGGCTGTACATGGGCCGCTCAGATACCCAGCTGGTGGTACGGCAGGCATCCCTGCACGTCTGGAAGATTGTCGTCTCCAATACCCCCCGCACCTTGCGTGAGATCCTGCCTACTCTCTTTGGGCTCCTGCTGGGTTTCTTGGCCAGCACTTGTGCAGATAAAAGAACGGTAAATTTCCTGGGTCTTGTTCTGGCCCAGCAATCCCTGATGCCTCCTTTCAGAGTCTAGAAATCTGGGTCCGCAGAGCGTGGTGGAGTCCTGAGTTTCCTCTAACAGGGAGTGTTTAGTTTTTTATGCAGCAAATTCTACTTAAGCGTCTCATATGTGCTGAGCAGGAACCTTGCCCGGGGGATATAATGGACAAGAAAGGCAGCCTCATTCCTTATCCTCATGAGCTGTAGCCTGGTCAAGGAGATGGCTATTAATCAGATAGTCATCACTCAGACAGACAGCTGTGGTTAGTACAACATGGCATTGCAGGTGCTGATAATAGGGGCATCTGGCAAGGAGGTCAGCAATGCTTCTTAGATGACATGATGCTTGAAGATGAAAGACAAGTAAGCGCCAACCAGGTAAGGAAGTGGTGAGACTATTCCATACAGAGGAAATAGTGCTTTAGATGCAAGCGTGGGGTGTGCAGAGGCCCTGTGGTAGGCAGGAACATAGCATATTGTAGGAGCTTAAAGAGGCCAGTGTGGCTGGAGTGAGAAAATAGGGCCTTGGTGATTGTGAGGAGGTGCCCAGCCTGGGTTCCTGATCACTTCTGCCAAATTTGGCTCACTTCCAGTCCTTAGCCCTGGCAAGCAAAGTGTATTTGATGCTAAACAATGGTTTGCGTGAGGCCTCAGAGAGCAGATGGGTTTTTTTCCTTAAAGTGTTTATTCCTTTTTTTTTTTTTTTTTTTTTTTTAAGATTTACTTATTTATTTGAAAGAGAGAGAGGGAGGGAGGGAGGGAGGGAGGGAGGGGTCTTCCATCCGATGGTTCACTCTCCAATTTTCTGCAACGGCCAGAGCTGTGCCAATCCAAAGCCAGGAGCTGGGAGCTTCTTCTGGGTCTCTCATAGGTGCAGGGGCCCAAGGATTTGGGCCGTCTTACACTGCTTTCCCAGGCCACAGCAGAGAACTGGATCAAAAGTGGAGCAGCCGGGACTTGAACCGGCGCCCATATGGGATGCTGATGCTTCAGGCCAGGGCGTTAACTGCTGCGCCACAGTGCCAGCTCCAAGTATTTATTCCTAAATCAGCTCCTCTTTAGCAAAAACACAGAAGTAAATTTTCAGCAATCCAGACAAATGGGCCCTAGGTGAATCAGCATGTGATATGTTTCATGTTCATATGCGAGGGGAGTTCAAACAGTTCATGGAAAATGGAATTAAAAGTATGAGTTTATTTTGTTGCACAACAATTCTTTTCATAATACGTGAACATGTGTATAATGAAGAACTATATGTAGATTTCAAAAATATTTTTTGTACCAAAATAAACATATTTTTAATTCCATTTGTCTATGAATTTTTTTTAAGATTTATTTATTTGAAAAGCAGAGTTACTGAGAGAGAAGGAAAGACACAGAGTTTCCATTCACTGGTTCACTCTGCAAATGGCTGCCAACAACTGGGGCTGGGCCAGGCCAGAGCCAGGAGCCAGTTTTCTTTCAGGTCCTGGACATGGGTGCAGGAGCTCAAGGGCTTGGCCTGTCTTCCGCTGCTTTCCCAGGCACATTAGCAGGGAGCTGGATCGGAAGTGGAGCAGCTGGGACTCAGACTAGCCAGGATGCTGGCACTGCAGGCAGTATCGAAACCTGCTGTGCCACAATGCCAGTCCCAGTTCATGAATTTTTGAAGTACTCTTTTGTAAGGTACCATCTCTTGCTTTAAATTGTGTAGAGATAATTTTTTTAAGATTTATTTATTTATTTATTTGCAAGGCAGAGTAACACAGAAAGAGAGAGAAAGATACTGTGTACACCGGTTCACTTCCCAAGTGGCTGCAATAGCCAGGTTACTGGCTCCAGCCTGGTCTCCCACATGGATGGTGGGGGCCCAAGTACTTGAGCCATCATTTGCTGGTTTCTCAGGTGCATTAGTAGGAATCTGAATTGGAAGCAGAGTACCCGGGACTCGAACCAGCACTCCGATATTAGAGACCAACATTGCAAGAGGCAGCTGAACCTACTGTACCGTAACACTGACCCCATAGAGATAATTTTCTGATGCAGTGTTTTGTGGGCCCCTTGGAAGCTCTTTAGGGGTAGGAGCATGTGGGAAACTTAAATCACTGTTTCAGATAAAGCCTGGAAGGGTCCCTGACCTTCATTCTGGAGGTCATCTGGGTGGCCTGGGGTTTGCAGGGAGTTAATGTCCTGACTTGATCTCTGCTGACAGATTGCAGCAAGGACATTGGGAGATCTTGTCCGGAAGTTAGGGGAGAAAATCCTCCCCGAGATCATCCCCATCCTTGAGGATGGCCTGAGGTCGCCGAAGAGTGACGAGAGGCAGGGCGTGTGCATCGGGCTGAGCGAGATCATGAAGTCCACCAGCCGGGATGCTGTGAGTATCTTTAAAGGGACCCGCAGGCCATGCTCCTGACTGATGGGGCGGTCACAGGAGCAGCCAAATTCACTGCTAGGCCACTTGTCCTGGGCTCTGGGACACACCAGCCTTGCTCTGGAGGGCGTTGCTGGCATTGGGATGCTAGCTGGACCATGTATGGCCTTCGCTTCCTTCTCAGCTTTCCTACCAGCTTTGCAGACTAAAAACGAAATGATTGCTAGGCCTCCTTGAGTGCTCTCAGGAAATTAGAGATGATCTTCACTGTCTTACACTCAGGAGTGCTCCAGAGCAGTCCCTCTTTGGCTCTTCTCGGTTCTGCTGAAGTGTGTAGTGCTGCCTCAGTGCAACAGCAGGGTTTGCATGTGTGTGAGTGGTGGAGGGTGCAGGGAGCAAGAGAGGTATGCACGCGTTCTTAGAAGGAGTGGAGTCAGTGAGAGGTTAAGTACCCAGTGGGTGGAAATGTATTCTCTCTAGCAATAATACTGTTCCCATAGTAGCAACATTCAGAGGCTTTGGAGTACTTTACTTTCCAAGGTTTGACCTTACTTTTAAGGTAATTGCTCTCAAAACACCCCTGGGGAGCAGGTTAAAAATGCAGCTAGGCCCTCAAGTTGGGTGAAGGCAGCGAAGCAGTGCAGTGGTAGGCTGGTTAGAACTAGAAGCATACAGCCAGTTGTGTCACTTGGACACCCTACTCTGACTTACTGGATCCCTATCCTCCTCTGTCAGTATGTGTCTTACATTTGGTTTTTGTGTTTGCTTTTGACAAAGAATCAAAATAAATCCTGTCACCCTAAAGACTTGTGAGTCATTACTAGTTACTGACCAAGTCCTTGCCTGTAAGATACTCGCAGTTCAATGGTGAGGCTGACACATCAGGCATTCAAATTCAGAGTGAGCTTTGTTATTGTGGAATTGGTAACAAGAGGACAGAGCTGTCACTGGTCCTACTGCTGACCTAAAGACTTAATAGGAGAGAAAGTGTTTGCATTGAGACTTGAAGAAAGGCTTGCAGATTTCCAAAAGGAAAAGCAAAAGAATCTAAGGGGAGAGGGGCCCTGATTGGGCAGGGCCTTGCTGTTGGGAAGTTTAGCATTCTATATATTTTTTATTAATTTATTTGAAAGGCAGTGTTACAGAGAGAGAAAGAGAGAGACAGATCTTCTACTATCTGCTGGTTCACTCCCCAAATTGCCACAATGGCCAGGGCTGAGATATACCAAAGCCAGGAACTTTATCCGGGTCTCCCACGTGGGTGCAGGGGCCTAAGGACTTGAGCCATCTTCCACTACTTTTCCGCGTCCATTAGCAGGGAGCTGGGGTACAGGTGGAACAATTGTGACTCCAAACTGGCGCCCATATGGGATGCTGGCATCTCAGGCCGTGGCTTTACCTGATATACCACATTTCTGGCCCCAAGTTTGGCATTCTTGAAGAATTCACTTAAACAGTTCTAGCTGTTAATTATTTAAAAAAATTTTTTTTTCTATTGAGTTTCAAAGAGAGAGAGAGAGAGAGAGATTAGGATCTTCTCCAACTGGTTCACTCCCCAAGTGGCCACAATGGCCAGGACTGGGCCGGGGCAGAAACCAGGAGCTTCATTTGAGTCTCCCACTTGGGTGGCAGGAGCCCAAGCACTTGGATCATCTTCCACTAGTTTCCCAGGCTGGTAACAGGGAGCTGGATCAGAAGTGGAGCAGCCAGTACATGAACTGGTGCCCATATGGGATGCTGGCATTGCAGGCAGCAGCTTAACCTAGTATGCCACAGTGCCAGCCCCAAGCTGTTAATTATTAAATCTGTGTGAAGGATACGTGGGCTGTATCACATCCCCTCTCTGTTTCTGTGTGAATTTCCACTGTAAACAATTAAGTGATAAGACAAAGGGGCCCTTGCCCACATTGCCCTGCTTGCTTCTGCTCCGTCCTGGTTGTTTGCGCATTTCATACCTTGCACTGGGCTGTTGTAGGTGCTGTATTTCTCTGAGTCCCTTGTGCCCACGGCGAGAAAGGCTTTGTGTGACCCTCTGGAGGAGGTGCGCGAGGCGGCTGCCAAGACCTTCGAGCAGCTGCACTCCACCATCGGCCACCAGGCTCTGGAGGACATTCTCCCATTTTTACTGAAGCAGCTGGTGAGTGGATCTGCCACACACCTACCAGCTTGGCTTTTGGTGTCTGTGTAGAAACAAAGTGCGGGGGGATTATTCTGCCAAGGCAGTAGGGATGTGGGCTCTCCAGAGGGAGTGGGCACAGCAGGATCAGAATTGGTTTTGTGCCTTCCCTTTGACAGTAAGTATGGATGCAGTGGGTGGGGGGAGAGAAACTTGGCTGTGGCTGGCCCAGCAGCAGAGAAGGTAACAAGAGCGAGCTGCTCAGCGTTGTCCCCGTTGCCCACCTGCAGGAAGACGATGAGGTGTCAGAATTTGCCTTGGATGGTCTGAAGCAAGTTATGGCCATTAAGAGTCGTGTGGTGCTGCCCTACCTAGTGCCCAAGGTAAGTCCCCACACACGGCAGACTCCTTCCAGTTCCGAAACCAGTTGTCATTGCTGGGCCTGCCTTGAAGATCACATGTAGGTGTTGGGGTTTGGTGGTGGGTACAGCACAGGCAGGATGCTCCCCTGTTGTCCTCCACGAGCTGCTGGATCAAGCCTTCTGCTCTGAGCTGCAGATGTGGGCCCTCTTGCTCAGCATTCTGTTACTGGAGCTCAGTGCAGGGCCTGGTATGGAGCAGCTGCATGGTGTTCATTAAGTTGATGTTGTTCATCATTCCACCAGCTGACAACTCCACCTGTCAACACACGGGTGTTGGCTTTCCTTTCATCCGTGGCAGGCGATGCCCTGACCCGCCATCTTGGAGTGATCCTCCCGGCGGTCATGTTGGCCCTGAAGGAGAAGCTTGGGACTCCAGACGAACAGCTGGTAAGGGGGCAAAGGTCATGATCGTCCCCATCACTTTCTGGTAGCTGTCCTACCCTGCTTAGCATACGTGTCTCATGTGCTTTTCAGGAGATGGCCAATTGTCAGGCTGTGATCCTCTCAGTAGAGGATGACACTGGGCACCGGATCATCATTGAGGATCTGTTGGAAGCCACCCGTTGCCCTGAGGTGGGCATGAGGCAGGCTGCTGCCATCATCCTCAACATCTACTGTTCCCGCTCCAAGGCCGACTATACCAGCCACCTGCGGAGCCTGGTCTCAGGCTTGATCCGCCTCTTCAATGACTCCAGCCCTGTGGTTCTGGAGGAGAGCTGGGATGCCCTGAATGCCATCACGAAGGTGAGGGGACCACTGGCCCCACATCCAGGAAACACTGGTACAAGGACAGACTCCTGCAGAGTCCCCCACATGCCATTTGTTAGCTCATGGCCAGTCTTGTTCATGCTGCCATCCTTCCTCATCCCCTTGCTGTATGATTCTGAAGTAGTCTTGAGAGGGCTGTACATCCTCTCTGCTTTTCCTTGGATTCCCACAGAAGCTGGATGCTGGCAACCAGCTGGCACTCATTGAAGAGCTGCACAAAGAAATCCGGTTCATAGGGAATGAGAGTAAAGGGGAGCACGTTCCAGGCTTCTGCCTTCCCAAGAAGGTAAGCCTGGGTCTC
This sequence comes from Oryctolagus cuniculus, assembly GCF_051225735.1. Lineage (NCBI taxonomy): Eukaryota > Metazoa > Chordata > Mammalia > Lagomorpha > Leporidae > Oryctolagus > Oryctolagus cuniculus. Next base: position 20,251,869 of record NC_142887.1, on the reverse strand, counting down.
CTGGCACCTGGTGCTGTGAACATGTGGCCTGCCTGTGCCTTGTGCCCTGACCCCAGGTCTGTAGTGACCAGCTGGGGCAGCAGCCATGTTGCTATTGAGCATCTTCCCAGACAGTGTACTCCTTCCGTGGTGCCCTGATGGGGTCAGGGCGATGCCACCCTTGGTTTAAGCTGTGGTGGCCACCTCATTGCCTCTGTGGTGGGGCTTTTGGGGCCCTTTCTCCTTGACACCATCAAGTCAGGCCCTTCTCCAGCTGACCTCCTCCTAGACTCTGGTCCTGAGACTCAACCCCGATCACTTTCTCCCTTGGCACTGAGGAGGGCTGGCTTTCATGAACACCTTACTTTGCCTGGGAGGCCTGGAAGCCCCGGGCCTAGAGCCTTTGAGATTTTACTCTGTTTTGTTCTCTGTTCAGGGAGTAACCTCCATCCTACCAGTGTTGCGGGAGGGAGTACTGACTGGCAGCCCCGAACAGAAAGAGGAAGCAGCCAAAGCCTTGGGGTTGGTGATCCGCCTGACCTCAGCTGATGCCCTGAGGCCCTCCGTGGTCAGCATCACTGGCCCTCTCATCCGCATCCTGGGGGACCGGTTCAGCTGGAATGTGAAGGCGGCTCTGCTCGAGACACTCAGCCTCTTGCTGGCCAAGGTGAGCCACTACTGAGTCCATCAGTGGTCTATGTGGATCATAGAGAACGGAGCTGTATGTGGGAGACTGACACAGGTGTCATGTGGCAGCGGGCAACAGTTCTGTTATAGAGACATGATGTAGCAGAGGGAGGTAAGGCCTTGGCCTCTAGACACGGTACACCATGGTTCAATTCCAAGTCTTCCCCTTAGCAGCTGTGTGACCAAAATTACCTTGGGGAAAGGTTAGTGACCTCTGAGGATATTTCCTTACCAACGAATTGAGACTAGAAATCCTACTACCTCCCGAAGGGATCAGATGCAGTGGCATCGGGCACAACACCTGACGCAGACTAAGCAGTTGGTGTGCATCAACTGCCATTGCTTCAAAGGAAACTTTCTGAGCCGCAGAATACAGTGACAGTGTTATATCAAGGTGCTTCCGTCTCTTACTGCAGCTGTCTGAAGGGAGATACAAAGAATCTGGTGAGAGGATGAGAAGGAGGTCAGAGAGCAACTGAAATGATCTCATGTTTGGCCTGGAGATCCAGTGCATTAAACCATTTCTGATGTCTCAGGGGGCGACAATTAAACCCCTTGACTTTAAGAAAGTATGAACAGGCCGGTGCTGCGGCTCAATAGGCTAATCCTCCGCCTTGCGGCGCCGGCACACCGGGTTCTAGTCCTGGTCGGGGCGCCGGATTCTGTCCTGGTTGCCCCTCTTCCAGGCCAGCTCTCTGCTGTGGCCAGGGAATGCAGTGGAGGATGGCTCAAGTGCTTGGGCCCTGCACCCCATGGGAGACCAGGAGAAGTACCTGGCTCCTGCCTTCGGATCAGCACGGTGCGCCAGCCGTGGCGGCCATTGGAGGGTGAACCAAGGGCAAAAGGGAGACCTTTCTCTCTGTCTCTCTCAGTGTCCACTCTGCCTGTCCAAAAAGAAAGAAAGTATGAACAGATTCAAGATTTATTATTGCTTAAGAAAAACTGAATTAACACAAGATTTACATGAGGCTTAGTAGAAAAAGTAAGCTTAAAATCTATAGATTTTCCCTTTTGGTGGTGGGTCTGGAGAGCAGTATCCCAACTAGAAAATGAGATTTTGAGTACCAATCTTAATTTTGGGGGAAAATTGAACCTTTTTTAAAAGTTAAGTGTCATCTTCTTGTTGCATCCTGTGTTATTATTTTCTCTAGTGTTTTTATTATAACTCAGGACACAAGTGGAGCCCCAGTGTCATCCATGGGCAGGTGGTCCTCACCTCAGATTGGTCAGCTTCCCCCTGTAGCAGGTCTCCAGCAGCCTGCAGATGCTCCTGGCTCCAGTTATTTCCAGACCTTCATTGGTATTGAACCTCCACAAAGCCACTTCGACTTTCCCATTTAACAATAAATACTGTTCACTCTTGATCCCATATGTATTTTATCAAGTGTGCCAGTTTTTCTATGTATTGTCAGAGGTTGAACTGGATTTGTAATTAGGAGGGCGCACATGTGTACAGGAAGAACCCTGTGCGGTCATATGTTCATAGGCTTGCTCTGGGCAGGCTAAAGGCACAACACCAAGTCTGGCTGGCGCTGTGGCTCAATAGGCTAATCCTCCACCTGTGGCGCCGGCACCCTGGGTTCTAGTCCCGGTCGGGGTGCCGGATTTTGTCCCGGTTGCTCCTCTTCCAGGCCAGCTCTCTGCTGTGGCCCGGGAGTGCAGTGGAGGATGGCCCAGGTCCTTGGGCCCTGCACCCCATGGGAGACCAGGAGAAGCACCTGGCTCCTGGCTTCAGATCAGTGCGGTTGAGGGTACCTGCTGTGACACATCTCTCCATTGCTTGTCTTGGCATGAGAATTGCTTCAGCATTCCTGAGGGCTGTCCGCCTGCTCTGTTCTTCTTTTTAAAGATGTATTTATTTATTTGAAAGGCAGAGTTACAGAGAGGCAGAGGCAGAGGAGTCTTCCATCCACTGGTTCACTCCCCAAATGACCACAATGGCTGGAGCTGGACTGATCCAAAGCCAGGAGCCAGGAACTTCTTCCAGGTCTCCCACATGGGTGCAGGGGCTCAAGGACTTGGACCATCCTCTGCTGCCATAGCAGAGAGCTGGATAGGAAGTGGAGCAGCCGGACTCGAACTGGCGCCCATATGAGGTGCTGGCACTGTAGGCAGCAGCTTTATCCACTATGCCAGAGCACCAGCCCCTGCCTGCTCTATTCTTTAAGGGACTCAGAGGAGGCTTTTTGTAGAATTTTTATTTTCATTTTCACTTGAAAGGCAGAGGGACAGAGAAAAGATATCTTCCATTTGCTGATTCACTTCTCAAATACTGACCACGGCTAGGGCTGGACCAGGCCGAAGCTAGGAGCTAGGAACTCAGTCCGGGTCTCCCTCGTGGGTGGAAGGGACCCAAGCACTTGAGCCATTACTTGCTGCCCCCAGGGTGTGCATTAGTAGGATGCTGGGTCAGAAGCTGAGCTGAGACTCAAACGCAGCCACTCGGTATGGAATGCAGGCATCCCGGGTGGTGTCTTCACAGGCCTGCCCCCTGGAAGGTTTTCAGTCACTTGTCCACGTGGATGGGTTTCTGCTGAGTCAGGCCTCGGTATGACCAAGGCTGCAAGCCCTTGGACGATGGCTGCCGCGACTGCCTCTGCCGCCGCCCCCTTCACCCTGCTCCTCCTAGTGCCATGAGGATGCTGAAAAAGATGAGGGGGCTGAGGGAAACTCGCCTGTGCTTGACTCTTCTGTTTCAGGCAGAGGAGAGCTGGGTTAGCTGCTGGTGCTCGGTGCTGGCTTCCGTGCCTTTAGTACTCCACGGCCTAGAGCTCTGCCCCAGCTGTGTTCAGATGCAGCTCTCCCCCACAGGTTGGGATTGCCCTGAAGCCTTTCCTGCCGCAGCTACAGACCACTTTCACCAAGGCCCTGCAGGACTCCAACCGAGGCGTACGCTTGAAGGCTGCTGATGCGTTGGGGAAGCTCATTTCCATCCACATCAAGGTGGACCCCCTCTTTACAGAGCTGCTGAATGGGATCCGTGTCATGGAGGACCCAGGCATCAGGTGAGGTGCTGGTGAGGGAGTGCTGTGGACATGAGGAAACCAGGAGGCTGCTCCAGCTGTGTGGAGGAGAGCCGGGGTTAAATGGTACATTGGTTCTTTAAAAGGGACACCATGCTACAGGCCCTGAGATTTGTCATTCAGGGAGCAGGCGCCAAAGTGGATGCCGCCATCCGGAAAAACATTGTCTCGCTCCTGCTGAACTTGCTGGGACACGACGAGGTACAGTAGCAGGTGGAAGGCTGGGGTGGGCTCTGCGGGGTTCCCTTCTTTTTTTGGTTGGTTTCTCCGCTTTGTGTTAGAAGAGCTTGGTGCAGCTGCCAGTGGGTCAGTAATAACAGTCATTCCTGAGATTATGTTGCTCTGTATGGTTTACCAAGCATTTGCTGGTATTGTGAGGGACACGGGGTAGCCATCATTGACACTGATCACTCCGTTATACAGATGCATAAGGGTTGTTACATCTCAGAGCTGTCACTTAAAAATTTGTTCTCTGATCTTAAGTCACTGTCTCTCTCTGCCCCTCATTTTCCTCTTTATAACACAAAGGGAATCATTTATTGTATCAGGAAAAATTTGCAGAGCTGAAGAGCCTCACCCAGAGGTGAGTGAGGCCTTGGGTACAGACCTCAACAGACTTGGTATCTGGTGGGATACACAGTCTTTAGTACACATCTAAGTGGGAGCTCTTCACACTCTAGTAGACGGTGAGATGTGTCTGGGGCCACACCCTTGCAAGTAGAAGAGGCAGAGCCCGCATCTGGGCTGTGTGACTCCTGCTTTTGCCTAATTCCATTAGCCCTGCCCAATCTAGAAGCACTTCTTAAGTAGCAGTTGGCTGTCCAGCACTGTGGTGGGCCCAGAAGGAAGGTGAGTATGTGAAGAAGAGTCTTCTTGTTTCCCCTTTCGCAGCCCTCTGTTGTGAAGGCCTCACCTTCCCTGGGGGCCAAGACCTGTGGATTCATATGGTCTTACATTTGCACGTGTGCACACACTTGGGACTGGCAGTGTTGTCGCAGGACTTACAACGCACTGCAGGTCTAGTTCCGATCCCTAGCTTCTCGGCAGGTGCACAGGGAGTGTTTGCCCTCTTCTGATCAGAGACGTCAGGGCTTTTACAGGGTCATGCACAGTGCAAGCAAAATTTGCATTTTACCACAGCCAAACTTAAAATAGATCCACACTGGATAGGGTGGGTGTCAGGACCAGCTTTACCTTGCTTGGCACCTGGGCTTCTACTTAGAGCTCAGAGACCCAAACTGCAGGTAGTCCATCCTCTCGCCCTTAGAAATACAGTTGGATTTAGGGAGCCATCCAGGCCACAGCATGGTTTAAGCTTCTCCACAGGTCACTGAGCAGTTTGTGTGGACACATGTCAAGTGGGCACCTATTGATAATACAACACATAACATAAAATTCCCTCTCAGTGTTCCGTAGTGAGCTGGCCAGGGAGGAGCAGCAAGAGGCCATGGTGCAAGAAATTGTTTATTTTACCCACCTTCCTTGGGTAGTGGCTTGAGTTTGACTGCCTAGGAGAAACCCAAATCAGTTAGGTGGCAGTGGGGCACTGACACAGCAGAGAGGGAGCATGGAGTCGTTCTGGGTGTGAGATGATGCCCACGACTCAGGGAGAGAAGAGCATGCAGAGTGGTGTCTTTGCCAGCTTCCCTGGTGGCTGTGGGCTGGTGGTCCCCCTCTTTGGCCCCTCCCTGCCCCACAGGGCTATTGATAGTAATTGAGATACTACGTGTAAAGCGTTTGGACTTCCTAGGAAGAAAGATGCTAGTAAACACACTTGCTGCTGATACTGTGAGGCTGATTTATCATATGCACACATGTGGGGTTTCCTATCAGGAAGTGCAGTGTTGTGTGCGTCATTTTTAACTCTGCACCAAGTGGCAGTATCAGTGAGTGGCAGTTCCCGTGTGTTCAAGGAAGGCCCACATTTAGAGCTCCTGGTTCATTTGTTTTGCCTTCATGCCCGCCCTCTTTTCCCTGCTTCCCTTGGAGCTTGTGATGCCTGCGCCCCTTCACGCCCATCGTTGCTTTGTTAGGACAACACTCGGATCTCTTCGGCTGGGTGCCTCGGGGAGCTGTGTGCCTTTTTGACAGACGAGGAGCTAAGCACTGTTCTTCAGCAGTGCTTGCTAGGTAGGTCTCTTTCATACACTGGGGAGTCCCCCTTCAGGGATATGGGCCTCTTAGCCCTGAGGGAGAGTCCATGGGCACCTGTGGCCTTGCCTCTCAGAGGATCTGTCAGCTGCTGGAACAGATTTGAGTGGCCAGTGGTCATGTAACCATGAGTATCCTTGCTCAGAGAACACAGCTGCAAACGAGCCTTGTGTGAGAGTCCAGGAAGGTGGTGTGCAGTGTGGCCTCGGCTTTCCACCCTACTCTGGGCCTACACACTGGCCCTGAGGCAGGGTAGGCCCATGGGCTGTGTGGGTGGTGGGGCATACTCTGACATGCAGGTTCACCCCAGTTGTCCTCCCACTCAGCGGATGTGTCTGGCATTGACTGGATGGTTCGGCACGGCCGGAGCCTGGCACTCTCCGTGGCTGTAAACGTGGCTCCCAGCAGACTCTGTGCAGGCAGATACGGCAGTGAAGTTCAGGAAATGATCCTCAGCAGTGCCATGGCAGACAGGGTAAGGCTTTGGGGGAGCCAGGCCACTCCTTCCCTCCTCTGGTCAAAATTCGACAGCCATTGCCTTGCCGACTCCACCGGGGAAAACACTGGACTGGGTGTGAAGAGGCCTGGGTTCTTACTTCACCTTGGTTGGAAACTGCTTTGCCCTGGACCAGTTCTTGATCCCTCTGAGCCCCAGCTTTATCATCTCAAGCGAGCACTTTGGTTGGAAGCTGTAGCTGTCCCTTCTAGTCAGGTCTCTGGTCCTTCTTCCTGGGTCGTTTTGTCATCTGCCTGACATCTGGGGCAGCCTGTCTAAATGAATCTGTGATGTGCAGTCCCAGGGATGACGTGGTGGTGAAGGGTCCTGGAGAGTCCTAGGGAATGAGTTTGACCTGGCTCTGCTGCTCTGAGGGCTGACTGAGATGCTCTCTGTCTTCTCCCCAGATCCCCATCGCAGTGAGCGGGATCCGGGGCATGGGCTTCCTGATGAGGTACCACATTGAGACAGGAGGAGGGCAGTTGCCGGCCAGACTCTCCAGTCTGTTCATTAAGGTGAGTGGAGCAGAGACTGTTTGGCCCACTAAGTCTGGCAGCTGTGAAGACCCAGGACCAGAGAATGCTGGAGAGGGCCCCTTGGCCAGTTGTATTCTAACTGTCCATAGGTCGCCTCTAGGAGTTCCTTGGACTCTTAGGAACACAACACAAAGTGTCTATGTGTTTTTCTCTGAAAGAGTGTCCAACTTTTGGTCAGATTCACACATAGAGCTGTGACCCTAAATCCAGGTAAGAACCGATGTTTCATGAATTCTTCCTCTGCATCCTGTTTTGTAAAATCAGGAGGAGACCTGCGTTTGAATCTTAAGTCTCTTCCTGCTTCCCTGCTTTAGCTGGCATGGCACTTAGTAGTGTGGCTACTGTGTTGTATGCCAGGCCCCGATGAGGAAAGCAGGGGGATCTGATGGGCCCCCCTACTTCTCAGACATTGGTGTGCACACAAATCAGAATCAGAGTCTTCATTTTAATGAGATAGGGCCATGTCTAAGGCTCTGCCTTTGTAATCAGCTCCCAGGCACTGCCAGTTGCTGGGGTGTGGACTTCATTCTGAATGATGAGGTTCCCAGAGTGGCCACCTCCACCCCACAGACACCCAGAGCCCTCTGAGAGTCTCCCGGGGGCTCCGAGTTGCACAGTGCTGAGGACTTAGCGAGCATGGTCAGAGCTAGACCCAAGAAGGTGCGGAGGTGAACAAGGCTGGTCTCTAGAGCCTTGGGGAGGTCCCTTCTTTAGATGAGCTTGTCAGGGGAGACCTCAGAAGCATGAGCAGGAACAACAGCGAGGATCAGGGTAGACACATCCCAGGCAATGGAACTAACCAGAGGCTTGACCAAGGCAGGAAGAAGCGTGGCCTGTTGGAGGAAGTGAAACCCCACATGGACAAGAGTAGCGAGGCAGGGGGAGAGTGACAGAGATGGGGTAGGGCACATAGATAGGTGCTGAATCACACCCGTCTCCCTCCCATGGAAAGGCAGCATGGGGTCAGTGTCCATGAGGAAGGGTGAGCATCAGGGCCAGAAATCTGGGCGTCTTTGAGAAACAGACTGGATGTGTTGTTTGTTCCCCCTCACAGTGTCTGCAGAACCCATCCAGTGACATCAGGCTGGTGGCTGAGAAGATGATCTGGTGGGCAAATAAGGACCCGCTGCCTCCCCTGGACCCCCAGACCATCAAGCCCATCCTGAAGGCTCTTCTTGACAACACCAAGGACAAGAACACGGTTGTGAGGGCCTACAGCGACCAGGCGATTGTCAACCTCCTCAAGATGAGGCAGGGCGAAGAGGGCTTCCAGGTGGGAGTCAGGGACTGGAGTGTCTCCCCAGGGTCCTCCTGCCCTTTTTTTTTTTTTTTTTAAGATGTATTTATTTATTTGAATGGCAGTTACAAAGAGGCAGAGGCAGAGAGAAAGAGGTCTTCCATCTGCTGGTCCACTCCCCAGATGGTTGCAACGGTCAGAGCTGCACTGATCCAAAGCCAGGAGCCAGGAGCTTCTGGGTCTCCCATGTGGGTGCAGGGGCCCAAGGACTTGGGCCAGCTTCTATTGCTTTCCCAGGCCACAGCGCCACAGAAGTGGAGCAGCCAGGACTCGAACCAGCGTCCATATGGGATGCTGACACCAAAGGCGCCGGCTTCACCTGCTGCGCCACAGTGCTGGCCCCCTCCTTCTGCTTGACAGTCTTTAAGCCCCTGCTCTCCTCTGCCACTACTTCCTGTTAGCTTTCAGGAGCAGATTGAGATGCAGGTGCCTTGCCTAGTGCCTGAAAAATGTTTTCTCTGGTTTTCTTCAGATGAAATTTCTCAGAGCACTCAGTTACACCGCAGTGCCCGGGAAGAGCTGCCCCTTTGAAGGCCACAGCCCTGTTCCCTCAGTCCCCTGTCCCCAGCAGCCTTGAAAGCACTGAACACTGGGGCCGGCACTGTGGCATAGGTAGCTAAGCCTCTGCCTGTGGCACTGGTATCCCATATGGGTGCCAGTTCGAGTCCTGGCTGCTTCACTTCTGAGACAGCTCTCTACTATGACCTGAGAAAGCAAGAGAGGATGGCCGAAGTGCTTGGGCCCCTGCACCTGCATGGGAAACCTGGAAGAAGCTCTGAGCTTTGAGATGGCTCAGCTCTGGCCATTGTAGCCATCTGGGGAGTGAACCAGCAGATGGAAGATCTTGCTCTCTGCCTCTGCCTTTCTGTAACTCTGCCTTTCAGAGAAATAAATAAGTAATCTAAAAAATAAAAATAAGGCCAGTGCCGCGGCTCAATAGGCTAATCTTTCGCCTGGGGCGCCGGATTCTGTCCCGGTTGCCCCTCTTCCAGGCCAGCTCTCTGCTGTGGCCCGGGAGTGCAGTAGAGGATGGCCCAAGTACTTGGGCCCTGCACCCGCATGGGAGACCAGGAGAAGCACCTGGCTCCTGCCATCGGATCAGCGCGGTGCACCGGCCGCAGCGGCCATTGGAGGGTGAACCAACGGCAAAGGAAGACCTTTCTTTCTGTCTCTCTCTCACTGTCTATTCTGCCTGTCAAAAAAAATAAAAAATGAAAAAAATAATAAAGGCATGAACACGGTCACCTTCGCTGCCTCAGCTCAGGAAAAGCAAGATGAGTGTTTTTCTGGGCTGTGCTCTGATCATCTGATTTCCCTTAATTTTGCCAAATTCCACCTCAGTGGCCCTAGTTCTAAGGTTAACATTAACTTTTTTTTCTTTTAAAGTATATTTATTTATTTGAAACACAGAAAAAGCTCCCATTTGCTGGTTTACTCCCCAGAAGCCAGGACTGTGGGCTGGGCCAAAGCCAGAAGTCTGGAACTCAGTCCAGGTTTCCCACTTGAGTGGCAGGGACCCAACTACCTGAGCCCTTCCCTGCTGCCTCCCAGCATGTGCATTCGCAGGGAGCGGGAGTCAGGAGCGGAAGCGGGACTCTTATCCAGGCCCTCTGATATGGATGCTATTGTCCCAAGAGTGTCTTAACTGCTAGACAAAATACCGGCCTTCATCTTTGTCTAGATTCAGCTGGAGAATCTAAAACCAGTTTTCTGACTGCATCTCCTCATGCCTGTCCTCCCTACAGTCCCTCTCCAAGATCCTGGATGTGGCCAGTTTGGAGGTGCTGAACGAATGTAATCGAAGGTCCCTGAGGAAGCTGGCCAGCCAGGCCGACTCCACGGAGCAGGTGGATGACACCATTCTGACGTGATGAGCCTGGGTCCTGCAGCAGCATTTCAGCTCCACATCTTTACTCAATGTTTTCATTTTTGAAAATACGTTTGTTTGGATGGGGAGCTTAGGAGATGGCGTTCCCAGAAAGTATGTATCAACAACCACAGCCAAAGCCTTAAATGAAACCCACACACAACTGAAAATTGCCTCCTCCATCTCACCCTTTTCTTTGGAGAAGAGAAGAAAAGCACACGCGCAAGCCTAGGCAGATGGCAGCCCCAGGGCTGACCACCAGCTTTGCACGGCTGAGTCTGGAACATAGGGCCACCCTTCGAGTTCCTCTTCTGTGCTTGAGTTCTGGTCAAGGGCCAGTGCTACCCACCTTTTGCCTAGATCCCCAGTGGGACATCGAACTGTGGGGGACTGCCCAGTGTGGTGTGTCTTGGCTTGGCTTTTCAGTATTGGGCGGTCTGACTGGGTCTGACCCCATCAGATGAAAACAATACCCACAGAGTCTGGCAGCTCACACGTCTGGGGAGGGATATACCTGCAGGCCGTTTGAAGGAGGAATGTTTAATAAAGGCTTTGATTTAATCTTGACATAAGCAGTTTTTTTAATCTCCAAATATTCATTAAACATGAAGCTTCCTGCATCAGGAATAAGGAAAGGTTGCAGCTGTTGTTGTATTGACAGCATGCTGATTTCTGGCCATCCCCCCCTGCTGCTGGCAGGCTTATCAGTCCCTACAGATTGCTGTGTCCTGAGGTCAGGTCATGAGAGGCGTGCAGCCAGGCCTGTGCTCTTAGCCGAGTGGAGATCACAGGTTGAATGAGCCACTTCCTGGCCCTGTCCGGATCTGGATTGGTAGAGAGCGTCTGGAAGTCAAATAGTGCAGAGAAATCCACCCCTCTGGAGTAAGAACGAACCTCGTTCCCATAGTCGAAGGACTCGTGAGAGGAAACCAGAGTTGCAGTTCGGCACCGGCCTCCTTTATGAATGACTTCCTTCCTCCTGATTCTTAGAAGGCTCGTGACACATGTGTCCTGTCTGATGGAGCACACCCCACTGGGCCTGGTGACGCAAGTTTTTCTGGGCTGTTTTCCTTGGTCACAATAGGGAACAAACCTCTATCAAAATTACTGGCTGGAGCTGTGAAAAAGAATAAAAAGTGGCAATAGCAAACTCACTTTGTTGAAGGTAAAAAGTGCTCTACCTAAAAAAGCAAGGCCTTGCTCATTACTAATGCAGCAGAGGCAGAAAGTAGGCCTGTGACTTAGCACTTGTGATGAATAAGACAAGGTGACCTCTCAGACGGTGCTGATGAAATCCTTACTTTCTGCCTGAGCCTTCGGTGTCACGGACTTCCTCTCTCCTTGGAGCAGACCTGGTCTCAGCTGGCTCCCGGTAACTGTAGAATCCCAGGGCTGGAAGGGACCTTGAGAGGTCAGCTGAGTGGATCCCCATCGCCAGCCAGCCAATGGTTACAGCTTTTGGTAGCCATGGTAACTGCTGCCTGCTTCTGGGACTTAGCTGGTCACCAATGTGCTCCCAGCTGCCCAGGGCGTATGTCCAGCAAGCTGTCTCCATCTTTGTTCACCTCTACAGCAGCTATGGTGAGGAGCAGGAGGACTTCCTGTTGCGAGGGGGTGTGGGCTGGGAGGCATCGGCCGAGCCCTGGAGGTTTTCTTCAGTATTTCATCCAGGGTCTTAGCTTAGATGCCAATAGCTACCTTTGGCTTTCAGCCCCCCATCTGCAACTGGGAGGAGAGCCTGACACAGTTAGAGGTGGGAGACACTCATTAAACAAAATCCAAAGGAAAAACACCAGCTTTTGGTTCCAGAAACCGGAGGAGGATGAGATCTCTCTGTTCGGAATAGATGGATGGAGGTTGATTCACAGACGGAGATGACTCAAAGGCTCCCAGAGCGTGCTGAAGGGCATTCTGAGAGTAGAAGAAGGGTGTGAGCTCCCAGGAAGTGAGCTGCAAGGGGCTGTCACAGCCAGGACCGGGAGCAGGCACAAGGATCTTGTCAACCTGGAGTGACAGCTGTCTTGAACACAGTAGCCCAGCCCAGACGTTGGAGGAAATGGAGCCAGGCATGGAGAAGCAAGAGCTGTGTGTCAGGTTGGTAGAGCAGTCAGCCTTGGCCAGGTCATCTCAGCTCTGATCATTGGTTTCCTCCTCTGTGAAACACGGCAACGTTTTCCTCTGGCCTTGGTGGTAGAACAGATGACAGCTGAGAGCAGGTCACGTAACCCTGCCAACAGTGCCCTGGAGTCTGTCCTCACTGTTTTCCAGAGGAGGAAGCTGAGGCCCAGGGGTCACTCTCCAGCGCCCCAAGGCTAAGTAGCAGTCTGTCCCCAGAGCTCACAGTCCGAGGCTTTCACTCCTGTGCTGGCTGGTTAGGCATCAGCATTTTGCATTCTTAGAGCTTGCTCTCCAGGCCTTTCCTGGAGAGTCATTTCCCGACAATCACAGGAAATGAAAACCCACGTCCAACATTAGGTAAAGGGATGCCCCCCTCCAGATGAGCAGCCCAGGTCCACCCACCCCGGGGCCCTCCTCAGCTGCTCTCAGATTGAGGGGATCAGCGCCTCACCCTTTTACAGGTTGCCTGGGAAAGCCATCAGAGGAGACAGTACTGTCTCTCCCATCTGCATGTCAGTGAGCAAGTGGTCTCAATAGCATTCCCAATCCTTGTTCTAATGGGAATCTCTGGAAACATTGGCATCAAAGTGACTTTTAAGTGTCGGGTAATGTGAATGGCTCACATGTCCCTTCTGGGAACCACACCTACTGGTAAGTTCCCCTCCCAGGCTGCAGGGTTGATCACTTTGGTACAGGGATTTGGAAACATTCTTTTATTGAGAGATTTGGAAACAACATTGGCAGTTAGCAATGTGCTTGTTCTAGGTATGGTTTTATGTGCATGTATATTAAATTGGTTCTAGCCTTTCCAAATGAGAACAGTAAGAATAAAGAGGAACCAGTCTAGCTTAAAAAGTCAAGGTTCTAAAATACTTGGGAGGAAATTCAGACTCTGAACCACTTTAAAGATTCTAGTGTAGTGTGGTGTGGTTGCAGCCACAGGGACTAGGAAGTTAGGTTTGAACCTTAACTTCTTTTTTTTAAAGATTTTATTTATTTTATTTGAGAGAGTTACAGACAGTGAGAGGGAGAGACAGAGAGGTCTTCCTTCCATGGGTTCACTCCCCAAATGGCCGCAATGGCCGGAGCTGGGCCGATCCAAAGCGAGGAGCCAGGTGCTTTTTCCAGGTCTCCCACATGGGTGCAGGGGCCCAAGCACTTGGGCCATCTTCTACTGCTTTCCCAGGCCACAGCAGAGAGCTGGATTGGAAGAGGAGCAGCTGGCACTAGAACCAGTGCCCGTAGGGGATGCCGGCGCTGCAGGTAGAGGATTAACCTACTGCGCCACAGCACTGGCCCCTGAACCTTAACTTCATAGTATTAAGCTATGCTACCTGAGCCCATTCTTTCCTCATGTGTGCAGACAGTACAGTCTCCCAAGGGTTGTCACCTGGATTGAATGACATTGCCCCCTGCACAGGCTCAGCACACCGGAGGTCCTCAGTACCTGGCTGGTGTGAGACAGAGGATGCTGGGGGAAAGGTCGCTGGCTACTGCATAAGATGTGCTGCGGTGCAGAGCCTGCATCTGGACATGTGCTGCTGGCCCTAGATGTTGCAGGTGCAGCATGGACCTCTCAAGCCCATGGTTAGAAATTGACTAACGGAAATGCTCCTCGTGAGTAGTCGTCCTAGGATGATGAGGACTGCCTCACGATCCAAGCTGCCGAATGCGAGGTCTGGCAGCGTGTGGTGGTGATTGGTAATGGGCCATCATCACTGGGTCAGGGCTTCTACCATGTCGGGGATTGGCCAGCAGGAACGGCGGGCCTGATTCGAGCTGGGGCTTTCGAAGAGCAAGGCTGAGGCACAGATGGGAAGCAGCGTCCAAGACCATGTGGCCAGGCAGCAGCAGAACTGGGAAAGAATCCTTATTTCTTGATTCTTTGGTCATCATGGCCAAATGGCCATTATAGGGCCATTCTATAAAAATCAATTTGGGAGGTAGACTTGATAAAAGAAACTAGACAAGTTGTTGGTATGTGGCAGCTTGGGGTGAGTGGGTTTCACTTTTCAGAAGAGGTGGAGCCCAATTACTTCACCAGGTGATTCTGAGATGCTCCTTAAATCTGCACCAAAAAAAGAGGGGGGAAGATGGGGTGCAGCTGTATTGACCCAGTGTTTCTCAAATATACTTTGAGGAAATTATTGATAATACCCAAAAGTTCTTGCTTTCGTGTATCTTATTTCAATTTATCATTTGAAAAAAAAAAAGATGTTTGCAAATATTTGTTTGAAAGGCAGAGTTGGAAAGAAAAAGAGATTCCATCCACGGATTCACTCCCCAAATGGCCGAAATGGCCGAAGCTAGGAGCTTCTTCCGGTTCTCCCATATGGGTGTAGAGGCCCAAGGACTTCGGCCATTTTCCAGGGCTTTCCCAGGGAGCTAAATCAGAAGTGGAGCAGCTGGGACTTGAACCGGTACCCATATGGGATGCCAGCACTGCAGGCAACAGGACAGCACCAGCCCCGATTAACCATCTTTTTAAAAAAGATTTATTTATTTATTTGAAAGTCAGAGTTACAGAGAGAAGGAGAGGCAGAGAGAGAGAGAGAGAGAGAGAGAGAGGTCTTCCATCCTCTGGTTCACTCTCCAGATGGCTGCAATGGCTGGAGCTGGGCTGATCAGGAGCCAGGAGCTTCTTTCTGGTCTCCCACATGGGTGCAAGGGCCCAAGGACATGGGCCGTTTTATGCTTTTCCAGGCCATAGCAGAGAGCTGGATCAGAAGTGGAGCAGCTGGGACTCAAACAGGCACCCATATGGGATGCCAGCACGGCAGGCAGTGGCTTTACCCACTACGCCACAGCGCCAGCCTCACAAGTAACATCTTAATATCATGAGCATATCTGTCTTCACAGACCCTTTGAAAGAATCTTATGGAGCCCCTGTGTCTTCAGACCACATTGGAAAGGCTGGTCCAATCCCAAAGATGGAGCAGAAAAACCCTACTGAGTGGTTGAAGGTCAGGTTAACTGTGAGTTAGACCCCAAATTTGGCTGACACCCTACAGAAAGAAATGTAAGAGGGTTCAGCGCAGTTACCTCTGATACCTCTGAGTCCTTCCAGCCAACCCTAAATTCTGTGTGTGGCTTCCCTTTAATCCAACAGACACTGAGTGCCCACCATGGGGCAAGGTCCCCAGAGGATGTGAAGATGGGTAGGACGTGGTCCATGCAGCCATGGAACTCAGATTCAGTTGATCTTGGGGGCCAGGAAAGGGCAGGGCGAGGTCCGTCCCTCTTGGCTCAGCATGCCGAGGGGCCCCATCCCCCCTTGCTCTGTTGAGGCTTCTCTTTGGACGTGTTGGTTTCCTGTAATCCCTACCAGAATGCCAGCTCCTGGGAATGAGGGATTTCAAAGTTTTGCTTAACTCAGATCAGTGCGGGGCACACAGTAGGCCCAGAGATGAGTCGGAGGAAGGCAAGGCTCTTCTTCCCCTACTCTGCCGTGGGCAAACGTGCAAATACTGAATCTGTGAATGAGCCCAGTTACCAGGTAAATGATGTGGTTTTCTTGTTTCAAGTGGCTTTGTCTGGGTGGTGGTGTTTGACATCTGTTCCTTCCTGCTGTTCCCTCGCACCTGCACCCTGCACCCTCCTCCATTTCTTCATCAGACGAACACTACTGACTGCCCCACTGCTCAGATCCTTTCAGGGCCTCCTCAGGTGCGAACGCTCGTCCCAGAGCTGGCCACTGAGGACGGCGGTACCAAGGTCCAACCACGAACTCACTGAGGCTTAACTCGGGTCACGAAAGTTTAGTGTGTGTGTGTGTGTGTGTGTGGTGTGTGTGGTGTGTGTGTGGTTGTGTGTGGTGTGTATGTGTGGTTGTGTGTATATAATGGGAATTAAAGATGTTTATTTTGTTGCAAGAAAGTTTGAAATTCATGTGGAGCTTTTGTATAATATACATTTCCACAATTTTTCAAAACCCCATGTCTCAAAAAAAACCCTGTATCTCCATGGATTTCGAAGTTTGTTTGTTTGTTTTTTTTTTTTTTTTTTTTTGCCTCAAGCTAATTTCGTTTTCCGAACTTTCTGGAGTGTCCTTGTGTGTGCATATAATACTTACATTTTCTGTATCTATGGAGGGAGACACTTTAACAGGGCTCCTCACTGAACTGTAGTTTAAATAAATGTGCAACAATGTTTCTAGAGACAATTGCGCTCATTTTGGGAAGCCAAGCACACAGCCTGGCCTCCAGGGAGTTCCCCCGCCACACTGAAATGGATGACTCCCACAGCTGTGACAGGGGCTGTCTAAACACCCCTGACATTCAAAGCTCTCCCGTCTCTCGGTGCCTCTGAGGCCTACACTGCTTATTTGACAGCTCTTGCATCTACTGTATTATCATGTATTTTTAATTCTTCACGAGGATGTCTGCCGGGACTGTAAACTCTTAGAGGAAAAAGGCTCTGTTCTTACATCCTCTGCCATCTGTGGCCCACAGTGAAGAGTAAGCCCTCATTAAATAGTTAGAGGATAAATAAATGCAGGGACTAATGGCTGCTGCTGACATACCCAGGCCAAATCAGGAATCTCGTTTTCATCATGGTCAATTCTCCTTTACTTCCCACACTCCCCCTGCAGCCTGGGGACCAGGAGGCTGCCCTGGAAATGTGTGCTGGAGTTGCCAACAGGAAAGGCTTCAAGTGTGAATGAGTCAGCAGGAGGTGCCCGTGGTCAACACCACGAGTTACTATCCACCTCGACCGTGTCAGTATGTCCTAGGGGACTTACAGAGGCACACAGGTCCTCCTTCTGTGAGGACCCTGGGGCTCCGAACTGTGTGATGTGACGCAAAAGCACAGAGCTTCTAAGGGGTGGCATCAGGACCTCCAGGCTGCCCCTCAAGCCACAGGGGCCGGGCGTGCCTGCCTGTGGCTGCCCCGAGGCCTCTCTCCCCTAAAACTGCTTGGGTCAAAGAGGATGGCACGTTTTCCAGACTCGAGGGGCTGCTGCTGTCCGCCCTCAAATTCCAAGCCCCTGTTCATTTGACTTCAGCTCCTGGAAAAGTAACTCATGAGTCAGACACTCCCTGTGCTGCTCAAGGATCTTGCCTGAAACATTGTTTTTTATGAGCCACACGGCTGGCTGTCTCGCTGTCTCGGCAGCAGAGTGGTTAAATTCTAATGCAACCCTCAGATGAACTGCACGTTGCGGCTGTTAACTGATACAAGTGTCTATGAGCAAAGGGGCGGAGACGCTGCTTGGGTGGCCTGCATCCCATGTGGCAGTGTCTGGGTTCAAGCCCTGGCTCTGCTCCCAGTTCCAGCTTCCTACTAACGCACTCAAGAACTTGGGTCCGTGCCACCCACTTTTCGGCCTGGCGGAGCTCCGGCTGTTGTGGACAATTTGGGGGGTGGGCAGTGGATGCAAGATCTCCCCTCGTCTTTCAATTAAGTTTTTTAAAAAGTAATTTTTGAAAAGGAAGTATGATTAAAAAAAAAATGTGTCCAACAGGTGCTTGACAGGCAAGGGGCAGGGTTCTACGAAACAGGTGATAAGGAGCTCGGCGGCCTCCGCACTTCTCCGAAGATGGCAGCGGGAGCACCAGACTTTAATGGAGGGGACAAGGCAGGTGCGGGCTCGCTGTGACACTGGAGCAGCCTGGTGCTGACGACCAGGATGGCGGCGGGCGCACCGCCCTGGCCGCCGCGAGACGCGCGCTAGGAGCCATCTCCGCGCGCGGCTTCCGCCCCGGGCCACGCATCCCGCTGGCGCCGGCTCAAGCTGGGCGGGACTCCGAGTCTGAAGCCAACGCTCCCCGCCTTACAAAAAGGCAGCTGGGGCTCCGAGGGGTCGCAGGGCGAGGGCTGCCCCGCTAACGGCGGCTCCGGCCCGGGCGAGCATCAGCCGGCGGCCACCTGGCGCGCCGCACCGGGCGGGAGCGCGAGCCGGACCGCAGAAGGGGGCGGGGTGCCCGTCGTCCACCGCCGCCCGGCTGTCCTTCCACCCGCGAGCCCCGGGCTCGAGAGGCCGGCAGCTCGCGTGGGCCCCGCCCCCGGCCACCGCCTGCCTGTCATTTCCTCTCTGCAGCGCACGCAGGTGTGGAAGATGAGGGAGCGCGAACGCCCACGGCCGGTCTTCTCCGGCACCCAAGGCTTCTTTCAGTTAGGGCTCCACGCCCGCCGCTCCTCTTCGCAAGCCCCCAGCACCGCGGGGGGCGGCGGCCGTGGCGGCGCCGGCGTTCCACGAGAACACGCGAGGAACGCGGGTCCGCGCCCCCGGGGACTCTGCCAGGGCGCCTGCGCGGCGCGCGTGCGCGTGCGCGGCGAGGGCGCGGCTGGCCGGGGTTGCGGCTGCGCAGAGGCGGCGCTAGGCGCCGCGCCTGCGCAGTGGCGGGGCGGGGCGGGAAGGAGAGAGGCGGTGGCACCGGCGGCGGCTGCTGAGGAGGAGGAGGAGGAGGAGGGGGAGCGGAGGGAGGTGTTTCTGTCAGTTCCGGCTGTTTGTTCGGGAAGTGGATCCGCCGCTGCCGGAGCAGCCCGGAGGGAGCTGCGGTTTGCGAGGCCAGGACCGACCCCGCCCGCCCGCGCGCACCGCCCCCGCCCGCCATGGCCCGGGACTACGACCACCTCTTCAAGCTGCTCATCATCGGCGACAGCGGTGAGGGCCGCAGCGGCCGGAGGCGGCGCGGGCCCTGCCGGGCGCGGCCCGCGGGGGCCTCGGGGCGGGCGGGGAGGCGCCGGCCCGCGCGGGGCGGGGCTGGCCGGCGACCGTGGGTCCCGGGGTGGGGGGGCGCGCCGAGGGGCTCCGGGCCGCGCCGGGAGAGGTGGGGGCGCCGAGCGGCGGAGCGGAGGGGCCGAGCGCGCCGGGTCCACTCGCCGGCGCCCGCCCCTGCCTCACGTGTGACCTTGGTCGAGTCGCGCGATCTCCGGAGTTGTGGAGACCCTGGTTCGAGTCCTGGGACTCCCAGCCGCCTCGCTCCGTGACCTTGGGCAAGTTGCTTCACCCTCCCGAGCCGCGGTTCCCTCGTCGGACTTGCGCTGCTGGGTGGTGTGAGTCCTGGATGAGACAGAGGGAAGAGTGCCCTGCGCGGGAGCTGGCGGCAAGCGAGGGGTAAAGCTCCCGGCGACTTCGCCGTCGGGATTCTTAGCAGCAGCCTTTGGGAGACTCAGTTTGTTCCTCTGTAGAATGGGGCTGTTCCCGGGATCGCTGGGGGTGCAGATGAGGTAAGGCCGGAGGAGAGCCCTTTGCTCAGGGCCTGGCACAGTCCTGCCCGGTTGTCCTGTCTGCCCGGCTCGGTTTCCTCATCTGTAAGCTGGAATAATCGTAGAATCCGCCTCTTGTGGCCCATGCGCGTGTTCAGTGAGCTGTTGGGAGGGATGCCTGGTGCACAGCAGACATCAGCATTCGCAGGGCCGTTGGGGATGTGTGGGCCTCCGGCCACACACACACACACACACACCCTGCGGGCTCCTGTCTGGTCCGTGCATGGCACCCAGTGAGTGCTTGATGCGTCTTTGTTGAATGAATGAATGAATGAATGAATAGTATGTGTCCTTAGAAAAGACTGGTTCCCGGGGAGGGTTTTAGAAGTGTTTGGAGCGAGGCAGGCGGGCAGGTTTATGGGGTGACCACGAGGTCAGGGAAGCCGGCCCCGGGAGGTTTATGGGAGCGCAGCTGAGGTTCTGGATTACATGATGTCTGGGCAGGTGGCTTGGGAGTGCGCGGCATTTCCAGCGCTGATCACGTGACGGGAGGCAGAGGCCAGGCTGGTAGTGAGTCGGTGGGTTGTTAAGGAGAGAGGAGACCAAAGCAAACAGGTTGTGGGACCCAGGGTACAGGAGGGTTGGTGCAGTGTCACAGCGGGGTCAGAGGAGGGGATGGTTTTGTGAAGCTGCCCTGGGGTGTGGTTGGTGGTTTGGATCAGGGGAGGGGGGCTGAGGTTCTCAGGGTTGCTGATGGAGTGAGTTGCAAAGTTAGGGACTGGCCAGGGAGTTGGGAGAGTAACTGTGGCCGGGGAAGGAGCTCGAACTGGGGACTGGCGACGGTGACTTGGACGAAAGGAGAGCGGCGAGCTGTGCAGGCTGATCCTGGAGGTGGCCTTCGCCTCCTGGCGTACAGGTTTGCTTTTAGCCCTGGTCTTGGTTCCGAGGGTCTGGCACCAGACTGATTCATCTCCTTTTGGAGTTCAAGTCAGGGGTCTTTATCTCTCTCCATGATGTCTCAGGCTTGTGCTTTGATATCCAAAAATGAAAATGAAAAGCGTAAACTCAGCCAGAAGATGCAGCCTCTTGGCTGTCCTCCCCTGGAGGCCCTGGGGGACGGTTCGGGGCTGCTTGCGCACCGTGCATTTTGCTTGGTGTATTGATTTTTCACTCAGCAGTCAGGTGTGGGTGAAGACTCATTGGGTTGAGATTTATGTGGTCCGGCTGCTGGCTCAGTCTGGGCGTGCAGGCCTGGGTTGTGGAGAGGAGACAGATGCTTTGCTGTTTGCTTTCTCCTGACAGTGAGCTGACACTCAAGGCTGAGCACTTAGGAGACTGGAAGATGGGAGCCCTGGGAGTTGAGGCTGAGCTTTGGCCTCTGAGCACGGAGCCCGACATCCTGTGTTCCCCCGGACTGGGCTGCTGTGTGTCTGCCTCCTCTGACTCCCACCATCGCCGGAGTGGTGTGAGACGAGGAAACCAAGGCTCAGAGGAGGTGGCTGGCTTGCCCCGAATCGCACAGCTTGGCGGCGGCCAAGTGGGGAGTGCGTCTGTGCTGATGTATATGACAGCGGCTGGCGTCAGGGCTGGCACACAGTGGGCTCTCAATGAGTGTTACTTCTGCGTCCCACTCTGCACATCCTGCCTGCCTCCCGGGGTGTCCCTCAGCCCTGGTGGTCTCCTTTCTGCCGAGGTTCTACCCCTTCTCTTAGGCCCTGCTGACATCGGCTGGGGTTGGGAACAGCATTGGCTCTGCACCGGTGGGGGTGGCCATCCACATTTTTGGAATCTGGAGACTAGGGTGGCTGGTGGAATCTGGTTAAAGCCTTCACTCTGTGTTTCAGTAAGCTTTGGTTCAGAGGGGGCGTGGCTCCTCTGAGGTTACCCAGTGAGGTGGTGCCGAGGCGGGATTAGAGTTGGGAAGGATCTGAGGGCCTTCCACCGGCTGTAACCGAAGCCATGAGGAGTGGGCAAGGGGAGCTTGGGCATGACCGAGAGTGTTGTCTTCTGGCTGCCGAGAGGCATCGGGGCCACCAGGGCTGTGCTTCTAGCAGGGTAGAAGCTGATGGAGCTGGATTGGTTGGGTTTCCTACTGAGTGTGGCTGTGGGAAAGGTAGACTGGTACCCTGCGCTTCCTCCCTTAGACCAGTGCTGTGGGCTAAGTGATAGGGATAGTTAGGAGGTGGCATTGCTTGGTAGGGCGTAGTGTGTTCCTCTTGAAGGGAGAGCAAAATCAAAGTCTTATTTGTTTGAAAGGCAGAGAGTAGGGCTGGCCTGTGGCGTAGGGGTAATGCTGCCTTCTGCAGCTCTGGCATCCCATATGGGCGATGGTTCGAGTCGTGGCTGCTCCAGCTCCCTGCTAATGCGCCTGGAAAAGCAGCGGAGGATTGCCCAGGTGCTTGGGCCCCTGTACCCACTGGGGAGACATGGAAGAAGCTCCTGGCTCCTGGCTTCAGCCTAGCCCATTGCAGCCACTGGGGAGTGAATAAGTCTCTCTGATTCTGACTTAAAATAAATCTTTAAAAAAAGAGAGGGAGATATCTTCACCTGCTGGTTCACTCCCCAAATGCCCACAACAGCAGGGGTTGGGCCAACATGAAGCCAGGAGTCTGGAACGCCACCTGGGTCTCCCACGTGAGTGGCAGGGACCCACTGCCACTTTGACCTGCTGCTCAGCAGTACCAGCCCCAGCCTAGTGGTTTTCAGCTGCCCTACAGAGAAGCCTGGGCCTAAATGAAGGGGATGCTGTTGTGTTACTTCATGGAGCACCTCCCCCGCCCCCATTTTAAAGATTTATTTATTTATTTGAGAGAGAGAGAGAGAGAGAGGAGAGATCTTCTATTCACTGGTGCACTCCCTAAATGGCTGCAACAGCCTGAGATGAGCCAGACTGAAGCTAGGAGCCAAGAACTCCATCTGGGTATCCATGTGAGTGCAGGGTCCCAAGCACTTGGGCCATCCTCTGCTGCTTTCCCAGGCTTATTAGCAGGGAGCTAGATCAGAAGCAGAGCAGCTGGGACCTGAACCCATGCCCATATGGGATGCTGGTGCCGCAGGTGGACACTTAACCTTGTACGCCACAGTGCTGGCCCCAGCACGTCCCCCTTGTATTAGTTAGATATATGAGATTTGGGTACACTTTTATTTTATAAAGGGATTCTGTGCCCGCTGATCCCCAAAATTTGAACACCACTGCTTTACCTGCTATGCCGCAGCACTGGCCCCTGAACACCACTGCTTTAGTTTCTATCAGTGCTGCCCTAGTAGTGTTATAGCTGTCAGTGAGATTGGCGTCTGTGCAGTTGTGAACTCATTAGTCATTCATTGTTTAGTTTTAGATTCATTAAGCAGTGTTTTGTTGGCACCTAGTAAGTGCTGGACCAGGCTTCGAGCACTGAATGCATCGGGTGAGTGAGGCAAGGTCTCCGTGTTAGAGGAACGCCAAGCCTAGTGGCCCAGCTGTAAGCTTTTAGCTGAGTAAGCTGGACCCAGAAGGCTCTAGGAGGAAGCAGAGGAGCCGGCAGGGCCAACAGGGTGTTGGCTTGGGGCAGGGCACTGTGTAGGGCCCAGCCTAGGACTTGGGCTCTCCTTGGGTTTAGCAGGAAGCCTCATGGCGGAGCAATGAGGAAGTGGCCCTGAGCAAAAGCTCTGCAGGCCTTGGGGGCTGAGCACCAGGTGCTGTGGGCGCTGCTGTACCTATCTGCTTAGGAAAGCCTTGCCCCCAGCCTGCCTTTGGAAAGGTGGGGTCAGGTGTGTGCACTGAAGCATGTTCTCGCAGGCGTCCCCGAACAGCTCGCTCACCGGGAGACGTCCCCAGAGGAGACCCTGTGTGAGGATTTCCCAGAGAGGATGTCAGGGTTGCTTACTCTGCCGCAGTGGTTTGCAGCTGGCTACTTGGGGGATGGGGGCGGAGACCTCTTTGAGAATCGGATAGAAGCTTTGGGCTTCTCCCCCACCAATATGCACCTGCCTTCTAATTGTACATGGACTTGCAGGTTGTCAGGAACTCTGGGTTAGGAGCTCCCTGTAGCCTTGATGGTATTTTCATTAAGTCTAACAGCAGTGAGAAGTAGGAGCTCCAGGAGTCAATTTTTTTCCTCTTCCTGAAACAAGTACTGCTCCCCTGCAGTAGGTCAAGAGAGGAGGCACTTTAGGGCTCAGCCCTGGGTTCGAGTGTCAGCCCCACCACTTCCTGTAGAGGTCTTTAGGTCAGCTGCTCAGAGCCTCAGCTTTCTCTCTCTTTTAAATACATTTCTTCATTTGAAAAGAAGAGTTGGGGGTGGGAAGAGAGAAAAGAGAGAGAGAGAGAGGGGTCTTCTTTCTGCTAGTTCATGGGCCAGGCTGAAGCCAGGTGCTTAGAACTCCATCCCCATCTCCCACATGGGTGGCAGTGTCCCAAGCACTTGGGCCATCATCTGTTACTTTCCCAGGTGTGTTAGCAGGGAGCTGGATTGAAAGTGGAGCAGTGGGGACTGAAACCAGCGTTCATACGAGATGCTGGCATTGCACATGGTGGTTTAACCCACTGTACCACACCCTGCCCCCGCACCCGCCAGGCTTTCTCACCTTAAAGATGTAGTTGGATCCTGTAAAAAAAAAAAAAAAAAAAAAAAGTATGGTTTTTCTGAATCAGTTAAAAATAAAAACTTTAGGAGTGAGTAGTTCGCCTGGTGGCTAAGATGCCACTAGGGATGCCAGCGTCACGTTTCAGAGTGCCGGAGTTTGATTTCTGGCTTCAGCTCCTGACTACAAATCCTGCCAATACAGCCCATGGGAAGCAGCGGGTGATGGCTCCAATGACTGGGTTTCTGGCACCTGTGTGGGAGACCGGGATTGCATTCCTGGCCCCCAGCTTCAGCCTAGCCCTGTCCCAGATACTACAAGCATTTGGGGGAATGAACTAGTAGATGGGAGCTCTGGCTGTTGTCTCTCAAATAAGTAAACATTTAAACAAACAAAAAAAGATATCCAGCACACATGTGTGCACTGTGCATGCATGAGTGTGTGCGCGTGCACACACACACACACACACACACGAGATACAGTTGGAATCAGGAGCATCACAGTCTCCACCACCCAGACAGGGCTTGATATGTGCTGATTCTTTTTTTCTGTGATTAGCTGACCCGGCTGACCTCGGGTGGCTGGGGTCAGGATGGGATAGGAGGACACAGGACAGGCACACTTGGTGGGTGGAAGCTGCCATGTGTTGAAGTGAAGGGGACGTGAGCCTTACGAGGGATAAGCAGCCGGAGGAGCTGCGTTTTGCAGTGGTCTGAGCATGTGGGCTGTTGGCTTGACGGGTGTAAGGCAGAGTCTACACCCTACTGGCCTGAGACAGCTCATCTAGCTGTGGGGGCCTCAGTTCCCTCCCCTGCAGAACAGCCATGATGATCTTACTCGTTTCAAACTCTTTGTGCACTGAAGCTGCATACTGATGTGCAGTTTTCCAGGGACTGTGCTTGGACAAACTTAGGGTGTTGTCTCATTTGGTTGGCCTTTGTCCTGCTTGCATCGGCACAGGCCATGGGCATGAATTCCTATCTCATCTCTCCCAGGAGCAGATTGTCCCACGTGAGGATGAAGGCAAAGGCCAGGATGGAGTGGGGGAGATGTTTTTGGTGTGTGACTGGTTGGGGAGGTAGAAAGTGGCCTTGAGAAGGGAGCTGGCTCCTGCTGAACTCCTTGGGTTAGAGCTTGGGCAGAAGCTCCCGAGCAGGGACTGGGGCTAGGGGAGAGGCCCACCGCCCCCTCACCTCTGGGCTCTCTCTTGCAGGTGTGGGCAAGAGCAGTTTACTGTTGCGTTTTGCAGACAACACTTTCTCAGGTGAGTCTTCCCCTGGGGTGCTGCTGGGATGTTTCGGGTCTGAAATCCCCTTCCCTCGCACCAGAGCACACTTGCCTTGTTGTGGGTGAATGAGAGAACTGGCTCATTCTGGCTGCCAGAAGAGGGGACAGTGGGGACGGCTGCTGAGGTCAGAAGCCTCTGTGGTCTGAATCCATCTTGTTCAGAAAGACCCTTGGCTGGCCATCATTTTCCCACTCAGGCCTTCTTGTGCCTAACATTTTAAAAAAACAAAATAGTATGTGCCTGTGTCGGGTTTCCACAAGGTGAGGAGTGAGAGTTGTCCCTGCAGCCGCCTGGCTGCTGTGCAGCTCTGTTCAGTGTGGCGTGTCCCCGTGCCACTTCTGAGCCTGCACGCTCGCCTGCCCCTCCGCGTACCGAGGAGCACTCTTCCCTGCTGTGTACGGCTCACTCTCCTCTGCGGTAGTTGTGAAGTTTTCTGTACTGTGCATGTTTTTTCTTTTAAAAGATTTATTTATTTGAAAGGCAGAGTGACAGAGAGAGGGAGAGATCTTCTATTTGCTGGTTTACTCCCCAAATGACTGCAACAGCTGGGGCTGGGCCGGGCTAAAGCAAGGGACTCCATCCAGGTTTCCCACGTGGGTGTAGAGGCCCAAACACTTGGTCTGTCCTCTGCTGCCTTCTCAGGTGCATTGCGGGGAGTATGATTAGAAGTGGAGCAGCCAGGACTTGAGCTCCAATATAGGATACAGGCATCAAAGGCAGTGGTTTAACTGGCTGTGCCTTGACCCGGCCCCTGTGCTGTGCATACACGGACCATAACTCATTGAGAGTGCTGTGGACTGTGCGTGGTTTCCAATTGCTTCTGTTTATTAACTGATGTGATATTACCTGAGATACAGTGCCAGCGTATTCCTGTGCACACCTCTGTAGAAGCAGGGTGACTTGGTCTCACAGTGTGCATATAGCATTGTCCCGGGCACTGCCAGCTTTCCTTGGCGAGCAGCTGCAGTAATTTAACGCACATTCTGCCAACAGGGCCGTGAGAGCCCCCTGTGACTCTGATCAATGCTAGGTTTCAGAGGTTGTCTTCCTTTTTGCTGAGCTGATGTGCAAGTCTTGTCTTATTTAAATTTGTCTTTCCCTGATCACTGCATGTCAGGTTGGTTTGGAGGCTTTGCTGGACTCTCTGATGCAGGACAGAGTAGGTGTCCTGGGCTGTGCTGGGGCGAGCTGCCCTTAGAAGTGATGACAGGGCTGTCTTGGTGGCTTTTGCCCCTTGCTTCCCACAGCCATGGCCCTGCACCACCGCTGGTGCTGGATGGAATTGGCCTCTGTGTGACCTTGAGCTGGGTTATTGTGAGGCTACTTGCCATAATGCCTGGGACGAAGTAATCTCTCCGTCAGTGTCAGCCGTGGCTGTCGTCATGTTTGAGACTGATAACAGATGAAGCTGAAAACCTTCTTGTTCTCCAAAATGTCCCTTTTTGTCCCAGCCAGTCAGCTTTCAATGCGTGGGGCTCCCTTGCTGTCTCTCTCCTCTCCACGTCTGCTCCCAGTATCTTAGTTCATTGTTGGCTCTGGGCAGAAGCATCAGGCAGCCCCTACCTGTCCTATACCTGAGACCTGGATGCATCTTTTCTTTGGAAAAGTTCATGGAAAAATTGTACTAAAACATAAGGTACGCTTCCCATGAACTTGAAGAAGCCCCTCGTTCACACTCTGGCGGGGGCTCCCTCTCACCTGAGCTGAGTGGACAGCGAGGCCTCTCACCCGGGACACTTTGGGTCCTGCCACTCTGTTGTGAGGCTGAGCAGCAGCCCTGCCCTCTGCCCACAAACCCCCAGTGATAACAACCGAGAGGGGGTTCAGGCTCTGCCCGGGATCCTCTGGGGACACAACCACCCCCAGTGAGAACCACTGGTGTTCATCACCTGGTTCCAGCTCCCCTTTCAGCTTCCTTCCTCAGGCTGCTGGTTTAGTTATTCTTTGCTTCGCTTGCCTGCTGCTCACTCATCTATTCTGAGTTCCCTCGTTGGTGTCACCCAGGTCCAGAGGAGCACCAGGAGCTGGCTTATCCTCTGGATGTGCCTTGGCCTCTGCCCTGCCTGTGCGGGGTCTGTCCCTCTGTTGCAAGTGTAGTAACAGCACCAAGGTGGTGTTGGTTCCAATAAGGGTTTTTATTATGCAGTAGGGGAATAACACACTCTAGTTCACACAGCACACAGCACACTGGGTAAACCGACCATCCCAGGTACCCAAAGTACGTCCGGTGCTCCTCGTGACATGTCTTAGCCACAGAGGGTGGACTTGTTCCAAGTCCTCACAGCTAGTGCCCCGAGCCGCAGGGAAAACACAAGTCTTGATGGGTGAAGTGAAGTCTCCGAGTTGGGCGAGCACAGGGCTGGCTGGGGGGCTCTCGCGGGAAGGCCTGAGTGTGGCTGGTCAGCCCAGGGGTCTGGGGAAGAGCTCTGGCTCTGCCGCTCTCAGGAGAGTCTGCTCCGAGAGTCTCATCAGGCTGCTTTGCTTGCTGCTTGTATATGCTTCACTGGCCTCATCGTGGTCTGATACACGGTCAGGTGCGGCCTGCTGTCCATGGGCGTGCCTTGTTGGGTGGTTGCAGTTCATCAGTTGGCTGGAGCAAGCCAAGTCTTGTTTGCTGCTTTTGGTCCATGAGGTGGAGCAGCCATGTTCCATCTGCACCATACACCCTCAGCTAAGCTCAGTCTTCGAATCCTTCCCTTTCTCTCAAGCTAGGCAGAAACGTGACTTCCTCTCTCAAGTCTGCCTTGCTCTCCGCCTCACCCTCATCTTTGACCTTCCCTGTGCACTTGCTGCCTGTCACTTTCATTTCCCGGGTGTCCTGTCTCCTGTACCGTGTTCCATTGTTCATTCACACAAAGTTGGAGCTGGTCACACCAGCCAGACACACCGTCCCCCTCCCCCCTTAAGCATTTGTTTATTTGAAAGGCAGAGTTACAGAGAGGCAGAGAGCGAGGTCTTCCATCCACTGGTTCGCTCCCCAGATGGCCGCAACGGCTGGAGCTGTGCCAATCTGACGTCAAGAGCTTTTTCCAGGTCTCCCACGCGGTTGCAGGGGCCTAAGGACTTAGGCCATTTTCTGTTGCTTTCTCAGGTCATAGCAGAGAGCTGGATCAGAAGTGGAACAGCCTAGATTCGAACTGGCACCCACATGGGATGCTAGCACTACAGGCGGCAGCTTTATATCCACTTTGCCCCAGGGCCGGCCCCTAGACACTAGTCCTCTTCTACCCAGATGGCCTGAGAGCTGTTGAAAACGCAGCTCATGCACCTGATTAAAACCCTTTAACACCTTCCCAGCCCACACAAGAGAAAGTCCGAGTTCTTGAAAATGTCCCAGAGGCCCGGAGATCTGGCCACGGCCCCTCTACCTGCCTCCCACTGTGCTTGACCTCACGTGAACCATCTCCTCCGCTGCTGTTTGTGCTCCTGTCTCCTCTGCCTGGAACAGTTTTTCAGACTGCAGGTCATGGCCTGTTGGTGTGTTAGGAAGTTAATGTAGTGGGTCAGTTACAATTTTGAACAGAATAGGAATGTCTCATGGGTCTGACCCCAGCTGGTCCCCTGTCATTTCCTTTGTAGCATTTGTTACTCTGTAACATAATGTTTGGTTTCATTGTATCCTGTGTGTTGCCTTTGCCCTCCCTTGTGGCTCTGTCGTAAGCTCCAACAGATTGTCTTCCTTGGTCAGGGCTGTGTCCCAGGGACCCAGTGGTTGTGGGGCAGCGTCTCAGAGCCTGAGGATCTGCCCCGTGGCATGGGGATCCGTGCTGGGCCCTACTGATGGACATGTGTGTGCAGGCAGCTACATCACCACGATTGGAGTGGACTTCAAGATTCGTACGGTGGAGATCAATGGAGAGAAAGTGAAGCTGCAGATCTGGGACACGGCAGGCCAGGAGCGCTTCCGCACCATCACATCCACGTAAGCCGGCTGCGCCTGCTCCCACCTGAGACCCCACCACGGCCGTGTGTACACCGCTGAGTGACTTGTGTGTGGTGGTGGTAGGGATGTCACGGGCTGGGTCCCAGGGCTGGCGGGAAGTGCTCGCTGCTAGCCCCAGTGGGTGGCGTTTGCCTGTGCCTTTCCTCTTCCTGAAGATGCGGGAGGAGGCGGGGACAAGCTGTTTCTGCTGCTGTGGGCGGGCAGTGGCCGAGCGCCCTGGTTCTGGAGTGGCTGGACAGACTGCACCCTGCCTCGGGCAGTCAGCTCACCCTCGGACTGGCGCTTCATTTACCATAAGATGGCGACAGTGAGCGTCTGCCACACCAGCTGCTTGTGCTGCACCCTGCCCAAGCACACACTTAGTCAGCGGCACTTACTCTTAGCAGGTGTCATGCTGACAGCTGGGGCGGGGCCTCGCAGGCAGGCTCCTGTCACTCGCCCTCCTTGCAGGTGGCTGTCTCTTGGGAGGCCAGGGAAGCTGGTGGGAGGCCCTCCCTCTACTTCCCCAAAGCTGTTGTGTGGGAAATCTGTCCTCCGCATGTGGACCGCTTTACTCCTGCAGCCCCTCCGTGGGTCCTAGCTGCACACAGGGGATGACCCGACTCTGGCTCTGGGCTGGAGTCTTGTGCAGGGCTCTTGGTTATTGTGCTGTCAATAGAATACATTTTGGGAAAGAGCAGGCTTTGAAGGCGGTTTGGAACTTAAAATTCTGGACCTTGGGCAAGTTGCCTAACCTCTCTGTGCTTGGTTTATCTTTAGGGTTTGCTTGGATGTCCCTGCCTGTCATGTGCTGTGCTAGGGGTCTTACGGGGCTTGTCCTGGTGACTTGGGTGAGAACCCAGTGTGCTCGGCGCTGTTATCCCCACCTCTGCTGAGGGCACTGCTGAGGGAGTGGTCTGTCCCGTGACGGCAGGGCCCGGGCTCCACACCATGGAGTGTGCAGAGCAGTGCTGGTGTCTGGCCTGACCCCAGAGCACGTCTCTGGGAGTGGATCTGGGAAGATGAGGAAGGTCTGCTTCCTCCCTCCAGCGTGGGCACAGGGAGGAACGTGAGGGGTGACCCCTGCAGTGGTGGCCGGGAGAGTGGGGCTGCTGGCAGAGGGAGTGGTCAGCCGTGGGCCGCACTAGCAGGAATCTGTGCATGCACGCCGTGGTCGGCTCTGGGCCCACTGTGTGTCTCAGCAGCTGCCAGTGAGGACTGAGGATGACCATGGGGCCAGGCTCCCCGGGATGGACTTGACATTGAGAGCTTCAGGGAGCCTGGGGCAGCTGGGCCAGAGCAGGGCAAGACCTCCTGTAGTGGGCTTGGGGTCTGCAGGTCTGGACACTGACCTCACTGTGTCCTTCCTCTGGGCTAAGGACCTCACCTGCTTGGTTTCATTTAATCCTGATTAGGAGTCCTGGGCTCCTCTGCATTCTGTGGACAAGAACACAGGTCCAGAGAGGGCAGAGGGCCAGAACCTGGTGGATTAGGCAGGACTGGAACTGAGGGCTGTGTGATGCCAAAGCACAGGCCTTGACCCAGAGCCCAGCCCTGCTCCCTGCTGCCCCCACACCCTGGCATCGGGGCATATGGCCTCTGTCAGTGCTTCCCAGCAGGGTGCAGACCAGATGGGGGACTCAGCGTGGCAGACACAGTTAGCCCTGTGGCCCTGAGGAATGCTTCGGGCTGGGCCGCGGACCCTGGGGTGCCTGAGCCCTTTCAGCAGCTGGAGCCACAGCCCCTCCTCTGCTGCCTGAAGTCAGCTGCCGGGTGGGACGGGCAGGGCAGAGGCTGGGCCAGCTCCCCATTCTACTGGGGAGACTTGGAGGAGTTACTCAGCTGCCTGAGGCAAAACGTATTTTTCCAGGGTGCCCCTGGCTGCTCGGCCTGCTGTCTATGGAAGCTGAGGGTTGGCTGTCTCCCAGGGTCCCTGGCTGTGGCCCCCATGAGGCAGGAGGGAGCTCGGTGCCCTGTGGTGGTGGCTGGTGAAGAGAGGCGCCCTGGGGAGGTCAGCGGTTTGCACGGCAGGTCAGTCGGGGTGCGGCAGACTCGGGGCATTCAAAAGAGAAAATGAAACTGCTGCTGTGAGCCTCACGGGCTGCCGTCCCCCTCCCAGCTCGCTCTCAGCAGCCGAGGTTTGCTGGCCGGGGTGGAGTCAGGAGGGAGGGAAGCCCCTGGCCCTGGAGTCCAGCTTGTCAGCACTTAGTAAGTAGTGGCTAGAGCGCTCGGCACGGTCCTAGCCCGGTTAGTAAGCGGTGGCTAGAGCGCTCAGCACGGTCCTAGCCCGGTTAGTAAGCGGAGGCTAGAGCGCTCGGCACGGTGCCCAGCCCAGAGCAGAGTTCAGCAAGTGATAGTGATTCCTGGTGGGGATGGGAATGGGGTCCTGCAGCGCCTCCGCCTTCCGAGCCACTGCTCCAAGCCCCTGACTGCGTCCCCAGGCTCATTCTTTGCTCCAGATACAGCAGAAGTGATGCCCACAGCCAGCTGTCAGCAAAGGAGCGGGTGAGGCACTTGCACTACTCCCGCTGCACCCCTCCCACCCCAGTCGTCTGCGCCCCACACCGGCGGCAGCCCTGCTGTCTTGGGGCTGGAGCCACAGCAAGACAGTTCCACTGTGCTGGCTCTCCCAAAGCCAAGGTGCACCGTAGCTCTGGAGCAAAGCTGTGGGCAGAACCCAGCACCTGGGGAGGGTGGAGATAGCCAGGGCAGGGTGGGGGTGGGGCTGACCCCCGGGCACAGCGAGGCTCTCTGCTTGCTGCAGCCTTTGGGGTTGCCTCCTTCTTACCTGTCTGGGAGTGCAGACTGAGGGAACCTTGGTGACGAGCACACCCACACTGCCTTGCAGGCACTTCGTCCCCCTTTTTCCTTCCAGCTGCCCCAAGGGTTAAGTGCAAGGTTCCCTGTTGTAGTGACGAGGGAACGGGGGCTGGTGAGGTGGACACAGGAATGCGGCCATGGTCCACAGCCTTTTGGGGATGGAACCAGGGCTGATCTTGGGCCTTGGTCGGGCCTTGGATGTGAAGCGTGTGCCAGAGAGCTGAAGGGCACGGATGAGAATGGAGCTGTACCCACTGCCTGGCAGTCCCACCCTCACTCAGTTCCCGTCTCGGCCTCTGCACTGGGCTCCGGGCAGGGACTGATCGCCTCAGAAGCTGGGAGGTGCTCAGGGCAGGCAGGTGGCCACCTGTGCCCTCCTGGTTTGCATCCGTGGTTCTGGCAGCTTTAGGGAACCGCTCTGAGGGACAGCACAGGGTAGTTACGTGGTGTTGGCGGCAGCAGTGCTTTCTGGTCTCTGGCTGTCGCAAAGGAACAGGTGGCCCTGGTCCTCTTCTTCATCCTGGGCCTGACGCCCTTCATCCGAGCTCCCGGGACGCAGGGGCTGAGGAGGAATGTGTGGCTCCTCCTCCTTCCGCACCCTGCTGGGCCGGGCTCTGTGCACTTGGAGGATGGCACAGCTGGAAGTGCCCGGCTGCCGCAGGTGCACACTTGGCCAGGACTTCTTGGAAAGGCATCTCTCTAAGTCAGCCTTGAGAAGGCAGTGGTTCCTGAGTGTCCAGAGAGGACAGGGAAGATCTGACATCAAATACAAAAATCGCCTGAATTCTAACAGCAACAGCTTCAGAGAGGTTTCACGCTAGCAGCAGGGGTCGGCCCCGGTCACAGGTGTGAGGAGCCCGTGGCTGCCCAGGCGCCAGCCACAGGGACCTGTTTGTAGACACACAGACCTGGTGAAGTGGCTGCTCATGCAGGCTGAAGCTGACACACTCTCGCCCTCCAGGTATTACCGGGGGACCCACGGGGTCATTGTGGTTTATGATGTCACCAGTGCCGAGTCCTTTGTGAACGTCAAGCGGTGGCTTCATGAAATCAACCAGAACTGTGACGATGTGTGCCGAATACTAGGTGAGGCCGGGCCCCATGAGTGGGGATGGTGAGATGGGTGGCCGGGGTGCTCCTGCAGGGCTGGGCTGACCACTTTTTGCCTTGAAGTGGGCAACAAGAATGACGACCCTGAGCGGAAGGTGGTGGAGACAGAAGATGCCTACAAATTTGCTGGGCAGATGGGGATCCAGTTGTTTGAGACCAGTGCCAAGGAGAACGTCAACGTGGAAGAGGTGAGTCTGGCTGAGGCCCTGGGCGGGGCCTGCATGCCTCCTGGTTGACCCAGCCTGTTCTGCCACACAACCCTCCCCTCCCCACTCCTGGCCTGCTCGGGGCATCTAAGTGAGCAACAGAGCGTCACGGTAAGCACCGCTCAGGGTGTGCCTACTGTGTGTCAGGTACTGGGCCAGGCCTTTTCAAGGTCTTAGTGTGTGTCTCAGTAGTCCCGAGGTGGGCTGGAATTACTCCCATGTCTCAGGTAGGGGTGGTGGGGCTCCAGGTGTGTCAATAATGGATGGAACAGCACCCACCTGTGAGGGGCTGAGTGAGACTGTTCCCATGCTAAAGCCACGCACAGCCCACTCCAGTCCCCATCTCCTGGGCCTCCTTGTCCCCGGGATTGCCACGCCTTCCTGTGTAGCATCCTCTGTGGCCTTGGTTTCCCTGCAGAGATGAGGTTGCTTTCCTGTGGCCCCCAGGCCCCCTCCAGCAGAGGCGGCTTCCCCTCCGCACCTCCAGGCCTGCTGGAAAGCCGCTGTGATCCTGTGGGAGCGAAGCCAGACCTTTGCCACAGGCTCAGCCTGCTGCCACTCACTGGTCTTAAGGGGAGCCCTGCCTCCTGGCGTGTGGTGTTGAGAGGCCCCAGAAGTTGGGATCCCCACTGCATGGGGGACACAGGCCACCCAAGCTCCTGAGACAGGCTAGGGTCAAAACCCAGGATGTAAGCTCTCCGAGCTGTGGACTGGGGGCAGTGGGAGCCCTTTCTTGCAGGTTGTGGTGAGTGGTAGCAAGTGCTTTGCACACAGCGCACGGCTCAGCTTTTTCGTACCTGCTGCTCTGGCTGAATGCAGGGATGTGGGTTGTAGGTAGTTCTCCTGGGTCCTGGCATTGGAAGGTATCAGGTGGTTTGGGAAAGGCCAGACCTCTGGGCCTCAGATGCCATGGGGTGGCAGGCTGAGCCCACCCTGGCTCTGTCTCCCCCAAAGACCTTTGCCTTGTTGGAAGATTCCAGCGGAAGGGGTTCTCTTAAAAGAAAGGCAGGAAAATCCCCAAGGTTGACTTCCCCAAGTCTGCACAGTTCCTGGTGCTTTGATGTTGTTCCTTTTTCGCTTTAAAATAACTCGCCACCCCCTTCTAGAAAGGGCACTGAGGACACACAGGTGCTCCCTGCCTTAGGTGGGGTGATGTCCCAGGACCGCAGTCAGCACTGCACTGAATGCCTAAGTGAACACGCTAGGTGTGCGGAGCAGCACGGCTCACTGCAAAGTGCATTTTGCCCTCGTGAAGGTGGAACTGCCCAGGGCCCATGTGGCCAGCCCTGGAAGAGACAAAACCCAGAATTCCAAGTATGGCTTCTACGGAGTGCATATTGCCTTTGCACTACTATCAGGCCGAAAAATTCTAAGTGGAACCGTCATTAAGACGGGGACCACTGGTACGTGTACAAAAATTCACAAGTACAGACAGAGCCGGGCCCGGGAGGCAGGGAGGCGTCCTCGCCAGGCCTGAGGCCCTGCCTCTGTCTCCCGCACAGATGTTCAACTGCATCACAGAGCTGGTCCTCCGAGCCAAGAAAGACAACCTGGCCAAACAGCAGCAGCAGCAGCAGA
This sequence comes from Oryctolagus cuniculus, assembly GCF_051225735.1. NCBI lineage: Eukaryota > Metazoa > Chordata > Mammalia > Lagomorpha > Leporidae > Oryctolagus > Oryctolagus cuniculus. The sequence goes on along the minus strand of NC_142887.1, from coordinate 20,217,076 downwards.
ACGACGTGGTGAAGCTCACGAAGAACAGTAAACGAAAGAAACGCTGCTGCTAATGCCCGCCTGCAGAGACTGCACTGCGGCCCCAGCCCGAGGCCCGAGGGGCTCCTCGGCGGACGGTCTCAGTTCCGTGCCGTTATTTAAAGAATTCTCTCCACGTTTTTGTACCGGGAGGCGCCATCGGCACTTCCTCCCCTCCCTGAGTGCCAAGAAGGCGTTGGACGAGCCCGCCCTTCCCTCCTGGTGCCCTCCTCCCCAGCCAAGGCGCCTGGACCTGGCGAGGACGCTGCCAGCCGAGCGGACCGAGTAACCCGTTGTACATAGTGTAAATTGCGTTAACCAGCTGCACACCCTCGTCCTGCTCTGGCTTCTGCCTCCTAAATGCCAGCCTGCTGCGACAGACCCTCCTGCTGCCCTCCCGTCCACCCTACCGCCAGCAGCTTCCTGAGGGGACAGCATCACGTTCTGGCCACGTCTTTGGCCAACCTGGGTCAGTGGAGTGGGCTCCACGTTGCTTATTCTCTCCTACAGGTGTCAGCTTCTGTCCCCGGCCTCCAGGCTTTCCCCGTTCTCTGCGGCCTGTGCCAACCCATCCTGACCCCAGACCTGCTCTGGGAGCTGGGGCAGCCTGACCTGGACGGAGGCCCTGCCGTCTGCTTTCACAGAGGAAGTCAGTCCTGCTGTTGGCCAACAGGTTTCTTGTCCTGCCTCCTAGACCCTTCTGAGCTACAGACCCAGGGGAGCCCAGCTTCTCAGCGATACCAGCATGTCTCCGTCCCAGCAGGAAGGCAGGGCTGCGTGTGCAGATGGGGCGCACAGTGGGCATTAGACTACTTTAACAGGTAAAGAAAATGAAGCCAAATCAAGTGAATTAAATTGCTCACAATTATTTTCTGTCCCTGAAATTTGGCACAGCAGCAAAGGTTGTGGCCACTGCATTTTTGGCCCAGGGTTTTTAGACAAAGTAAATGGCTTCCTGTCACCGTGGGGCTCTTGGCTGTTTCTTGGGAAAGAGAGGGCTGCCACTGGTGTCAGGAGACTGTGACATGGGGCCGTGGTGTCAGGGCTGCCGGACAGCAGGGGGATGACACGACCACCGACAAGAGCAGTCCGACCACAAAGGTGGTGGGAGGCCATCTCCACTGGTGGGGAGGAGTGGCACAGGGCAGTGCCCTGGAGGAAAAACCATTGTGACCTGCCCCCGACTACTGCCCCTCTGTCCCTCCCCTCTCCCCTAAAGGGATCACGTACGCTGGGAAGAATTGATTTCAGCACCATGATGTGTTTTATTAGATTTCCTTTCCTAGGCAATTTTCAGGCAAAGCCCTCACTGGACAATCACATTGCAGATCACGCTGCAGATTCTCCATGTTAACACTGTGGATGGGTTTGTAATCAATAAAAACTGGGGGTTTCTTCTCACCTGTTTCTCCACTTGTCCATACTGCCAAAAACGGGGGTTCTGTGCTGCAGGCTGGGGTTGGTGAGCCGGGCCTGGGAAGGTGGGTGCGGGGTGCTGCGTCTGGCTCAGGGGAGCTGGGATCAGAAGTGGGGGTCCTGTGCTCAGGACTGTCCTAGCTGGCTGTTGGCCTGTGGTGGCCTCTGAGCAGAGTCAAGCAGCAACAGGCGGTCGTGGGAGCCTCCAGCCCTGGCTCGACACCCATGTAGCTTGTGGGAACTGGACGCCCAGACCCAGGTGGCAGGGGTGAGCGTGGGATGACAGTGTGCCTGTCACACGGAGGGTTACACGCATGAACGGGATGGGGGGGGTGGGGGACTCGGGGCTGGACCGACGTCCTGGTGGACCGGCTATGAAATTCATGTCAAACAATACAACTTTTAAATGGTTTGCTAGGATTATTTCTGTATTGAAAGTTTCTAATTATGCTTTTTAAAAAAAATACTAAAAATAAAGGTTCAAGCTGCCAAATTTTCTTGCAGGGTCTGTTTGCTCTCCCTCCACTTGTGCCCTGGGCGGGCCTGGCTCCTTCCCGCCCATTGTGTCCAGCTCTTGTTCTGGGCCTGAGTTTGGCGCAGGTGCCTCTGGAGGCCCTGGACCACGTGCAGAAGCCAAGTCCGTTTTCTCCGTGAACACGTGGTCGAGGCTGTGTCCCCTCATTCTGACGCACTGGCACTGGCTGGAGCACACGCGGGCAGGTGCCAGGGGAAGGCCTGTGCTGATTCTCCACAGGCCGGAGGGTGCGGCAGAAGCCTTCGCCTCGAGTAATGCTTCCGGCTGGAAGTTTCTGCCACGCTCTAGGGCCCTGCTCTGGCCTGGGAAGTGGTGCTGGGCGGGAGGGCTGCCTCAGTGCAGTGCAGCTCTGGCCAGGAGCCCAGGGCCAGGCTGGACACGGAGGCCGAGCCAGATGAGAGGGTGCAGTGACCCACCCTGGCAGACTCCATGAGGGGGTGGCCTCCAAGGGGCAGGGACCGTGACTGCCGCCTCCATAGCAGCCGGGGGGGGGCTCTGACAGCTGCTGGAGCCCAGACAACCCTTCCCACATCCAGTGACTGAGGCAGGAAGCTCTGTAGAAATTCTTTTTATTCTTATTCAGACTATTTTCAAAAGAAGCAGTGGTGCGCTGTTTATCTAAAAATATGCCTTTATAGATTTATATATGTATATTATAAAATCCATACATGTATTTACACGGTTGCTACATACAAAATCCCAGCACTGTGGTATGTACATATCTATAGGTACATTCTTTCCGCTCTTCCCTGCTGTGCTTTCCCCGGGAGGGAGGGAGACCGACTCAGTGGTGAGCAGCTGGGCCCGTGCAGAGAAGGTGGAGTGGCTGCCGCGCGAGGAGCAGAAGCAGCAGGGTACAGGCCTGGTCCCTCCAGGCCTGGTGGGCAGTGTCAGGAGGTACCCAGCAGTGGTGCCAACGCTGCCCTCGAGGTGTGGGGCGGCGGACCACAGATCCCTCTGGGACCATCCTGTGGCCTGGGCTTGCTCGGCTGCGCCAGGAAGTGGCGTGAAGGGGTAGGAGGCTACAGTGGGGAGGCCAAGACCCTCCTGGCCCTGGCCCAACAAGGACCTGTGGCACACACTGCTGGCCCGGCCCTGCACCGGGGTGAGGCTGCACTGCAGGCAGCTGGGGAGGGGAGCCAGTGGCCAGGGCCCTTCTCCCCGCGGCTCGGGAAGGCCTCAGCGGAGCCCAGGTATCCCCAGCTCTTAGGCTCTGAGGCCTCAGGCGTGGCCTCCTGCCTGCAGAGGTGCATGCACGTGGGTGAGGGGCCGCCTCCCCCACTGGACTCCCTGGGTCAGGGCCTGGGCAGGAATGGAGGCTGAGGCCTTCGAGGTGCAGACCTCCTGAGGCATGCCGGGAAGGGCATCCCTCTGTTCTGCTCCCTGCCACCTAAGACAGGTGGCAGCGGTGCCTGCGGCGTGGGCCGCGATTCACCGGTCCGAGCAGCACAGCCCTGTCTAAGGAGCTGCTTTGGGAGGTGGTCTGAGCCCTACTCAGTAACAGGATCTGGGGGAGCCCAGGCTTGGGCTTGGCCGGGAGGTGAGGACAGGGCTCCTGCCCGTCCGTGGGTCGAGAGCAGCCTTCCGAGGCCATGGCAGGGCCCCTGCTCTTGGTCTCCATCCTCGACCAAAGAGTGCAGGCTCTCCCGGACTGATCAGACCGCAGCACAGATGAGCTGAGCCCCAGGACACAGAGGAGGCCCTTGGCTGTGCCGCCTGCTCAGCCACGTCCAGTCTGTCCATCCTCAGGGGCCCAGCTCTTCTCAACTTAGATTTTCCTGAAGAATGAGAAGAGCCGTTTGCCTTCCATGGAGCCGGGGTCGTCCCCCCGACCTGTGCTGTGGCCCCTGCAGAAGGCGTCAGCAGGCCGGCCCCGTTCCTTCAGGTGCGTGTCCATCAGCTGCCGGTCAATGACCCTGTGCATGTCATCCTGCAGAGAGGGGAGAGCGCGGGGCTGAGCAGAGCCCTGACGTGGCCTTGGGACAGGCAGGGAGGTGGCGGATCTCAAGGACATGAGATGAGGATGAGGAGTGATGAGTGAGTGGCCACGATGAGGCTTGCCTGGCCGACAGAGCAGGGCATGTGGGCGCGACACCAGGACACACACAGTCCACACGACACCTCGTCTCCTCAGGGCTTGGGCTGGCTTCTCCTTGCCAATGCCATCTCCCACCTGCCCCCACGTCCTCTCGGCTGCCTGCTCAGATAGGGGTCTCCCGAAGCCCAGGTAATGGTACAGTCCCCACCCTGGCACTCGGCCTCCTGGGACCAGCCCTCTGTGCCTGCCTCCGTGTCCTCTGGGGCCATCTGTGGCCCTGCCTGGGTTGCCACCACCACAGGTGCCCAAGTGACCTTCGCTCCCCAGCCCAGCGGCCTGGCCTCAGGGGCTCCTCCTGTGACCTCCAGCCCTTCCCACTAGTCTAGCTGGACCGCAGAGGCCCTGTGGCAAGGAGACAGGCTCCCTGGTGCTGCCCTCCCCACCTGTGGCGCGGCTCCCCTGCAGCAGGGCCAGCATCAGCGTCGTCGGGTGGTCTGGCACCAAGGCAGGGCCCACCTCCTTTAGCTTCCTCACTGGCTGGGGGCTTTCCCCTCCAATGTGCTTGAGGTGCCTAGGAACGCCCCCACCCCGAACAGCAGCTTCCAGGCCAGGGGGCTTGGACATGGCAGCTCTGGCCCGGCTGGGGGCCTCTGGTTCTGAGACTCCACGTGGGAACCTCTGCCCGAGACAGGAGCAGCTGCTCAGTCCCTTCGCCCTGGAACCCTCTGGGCTAACCCTGGACTGAGGCAGCGTGTCCGCCACACCCCCAGTCTGACCCAGGCTCTCACCCACGGGTGTCACCCATGTCTGCAGGTTTCAGTGTTGAGACCCGAGGCGGCGGAGCCCTTTCTTGCCGCTGCCCCATCCCCTCCTCAGCCTCCTGTATCCTCAGCACTTCCTCCTTCCCTGCATCCCACACAGCTCTCAGACCCGACACTGCAGCCTCTGCCGGTGTGCGGCCCCGACTTTGGGACTTCGCACTCTCGGGACACGCGCAGTCAAAGGCAACGCTGAACTACCACAGCAGAGGGGCCGGCGCTGTGGCGAGGGGGCAGCACTGGCATCCCACGCGGGCACTAGCTCATGTCCTGGCCGCTCCACTTTCAACCCAGCTCCCTACTGCGCCTGGGAAGCAGCAGAAGGGGGTCCAGGTCCTTAGACCCCTGCTCCCATGTCGGGGACCCAGAAGAAGCTCCTGGCTTCTGCCTGGCCCAGCCCCAGCTGTCGAGGCTATCTGGGGAGTGAACCAGCGGATGGAAGACTATCTGTCCCTCTCTCTAACTCCTTCAAATAAATATATAAATAAAAAAGTAAGTGTTAATAAAGGTTTTTCAGAAAAGTCTTTTCAAAGCTGTGAATGCTTTTTCCTAGCACCTTGCACAAAACTGCATTTTTACACTGAGCAATCAGTCTGTCAAGGGACTCTCGTGAAATGCATCGCCTGACGCACGCACGTGCTGCTCCTGACTCCCCCCATGCCTGCCACTGCCCCTGGGGTCAAAGCATCCACTTGCAAGAAGGAGACGCTGAGAAACCAGTCAGCCTGTCAGAGACGGGGCAGCGCCGGGCCACGCGCTGTGGCGAAGCTCACCGGACATGAGAGTGACGGCAGGTGTGCCAGGGCTTGATGGCAGAGGACACTGCACAGAGATGACGCCGGGCTCCGGCACACAGAACACGGCGGGCCACAGAGGGAGGCGGTGGGGGCAGAACAGCAATGGCAGCGGGGTGGGGGGACGTAGGACTCCGTCTCACCTCGAAGGCAGGAGGGGTGTACAACTAAAGCTGTTGATACGGGAACTGAGAAAGGCCACTAGATCAGAAACCAAAGGAGCCAGATAGTAAAAAGCCCTGAGGAAGCAAACTGCAGCCGGGAGAGAAGAGAGAGAAGGGCGGTCAGCGGGTAGGGCCGGCCGCGGGGGCAGGAGCCGGGGAGCCGGGCTGGGGGGGCCCTGCTCAGCGCACCTCCCGCAGCCGCGGGCGGCCTTTCCTGTTGGTTAGCGCTTCTCAGGGGAGAGTCGTGAGGATGCTCCATTCTAAAACCGTACCACCTCAACCCCAACACACAGGCGGCCACGGCAGCGCCTCTCGCCAGGGCCAGGGCAGGGCCCGCCGCGTGCTCTCAGCAGCAAGGACGCTGGCCCCTGAGCTGCACCAAGCTGTGGACTTTCATCCATCCCGCAGGTTTCCCGCCCTCCACCCTACCGGCTGCTTCTCTGATTTCAGTCCAGCCCAGAGGAAGGCCGCTGCAGGGGCCCTGAGGCCACGCTTCCGCCGGTCACAAACCCTCCAGCGGCGCCCAACTCTCCCAGACTCGCCCCACGCCCGCTGTACCTGCCAGGCCTCCAGCTGCTGAGAGAGGCTCAGCTTCTGCTGGATGGCGTCCAGCAGCTGGCTGTTCAGAGACATCATGTCCATCTTGCACTTGGCGAGTTCCAGCTCCACGGCGTTCTTCCTGCGCACAGACACACCAGAGCGAGCCTGGACTCCCTGTGCCAGAGGCACTCGGGGCCTCCGGAGTCCACAGGAGGAAGCAGGCTCTGACCTCAGACGGACGTAACTGAGCCAAGGCTCATCCCGGCTATTCTTCAACAAGCTAACCCACTCTGGTGAAGCCGCCATGCGCCATCTCCGACTCACCACTCAAGAGACAGCTTCTAAAGGCTTACAAGCGCAGGCCGCCTGAACGGGGGCCGGGACCCACAGGAGATGCAGGCCGCTCACAAAGCCTCCACGCCCCGGCCCCCTGGGACGGGGAGGAACTCGCCTGAGCAGCACAGGAACCTTCCTGGGGTGCTGCCGTGTGCACAGGCAGCCTGCGGCGGTGTGGTCACGGGCTGGCGGGGCCCAGTCCCCGGGAGCTGGCAGCTGGCAAGCAGGTGATGAAGCCACCGTGGGGAATATTCACTGAATGCACGATGCGCTCAGCGGGGGAAAGAACCAGAACACAGGTCCAGGATGAGGCTAGTTCTCCAAAGTAAAGACTGCCTCTGACCTAAGGGCAAGGCCGCTGGTCGGATGTCCACATTCCTAGTGGCTGGGGCTGGGTCCCGGTTCCACTCCCGACTCCTGATTCCTGCTGATGCACCCCTGGGAGGGAGCAGGTGACAGCTCCAGTCCCTGCCACCCATGGGAGTAGACTGAGTTCCTGGCTCCTGGCTTTGGCATGGCCCAGCCCCTGCAGCTGTGGGCATTTGGGGAAGGAGCCAGCAGATGAGAGCTCTGTCATTTTGTCTCTGCCTCTCAAAATACATAAATAAATTACAAAAATTAAAATACAGAAAAGAAAAACCTTTGTGTGTTGAAAGGCACACAAAACTCTAGCTGATTATCTCTGGGTGACCGTTGATGAGCAATTCCCACCCACACTTGTGCATTTTGCATTTGCATGCTTAGCATGTTTCGGTGTTACTATCATCCTCGACATTCCTAAATTATAGCTATTAGATGCCAAAGAAGGGGCTGACGTTGTGGTGTAGCAGGTTAAGCCACTGCCTTTGAGGCTGACACCCCATACTGGCGTGGGTTTGAGACCTGGCGGCTCTACTTCCAATCCTGCTTCCTGCTAATGTGCCTGGGAAAAGCAGTGGATGATGGTCCAGGTTCTTGGGCCCCTGCACTCCATGGGATATCTGAAACTCCTACAGAACCTTAAAAAAAAAAAAGCCGCAGTGGAGGGCGTGGCCAGCAGCCCCTGCAGAGGCGGCTCTTGTGGCCCAGCTGCCCTTGCCGGCATCCAAGTGTCCTCACCAAGCAGGGCCAGAGGTCACAGCACCGCCCAAGGGCAGCAGACGGGCTCTGCCTGGGGACACCGCCTGCACTAACCTAGGCGCGGTGAGAAGCAGGAGGGTCCCATTCACAAAAGCGCTCGCGCCAACCCCACGTCCAGCACCGAGCACTTTCGGCCCCTGCTCTGACTCCAGGCCAGGCCCCAGAACTGCGCCCAGCTCACCCTCCCTAGAGAGGCAGCTCCAGACAGCTCGGCCCGCGCGTCGGCCCCACCCACTGCAGCTGCTCGGATAGGACCCGAGCGTGTCCAATGGGCGCTGGTGGCTCAGCTGCTGCAGGCTGACTTTGCCACAAGCGCTGCCATTGGCCCACGGCAAACAGCGGAAGTCCTCGCGTGGCTCCAGTTGCCATAGACGCCTGGCCCGGGCGCCCCCAAGCGGCGCAGTCTCCTGTTTCCAGGTATCTGCCAGCAGGTGGCTCCACGAGCAGCCAGGAGTCCGGGGAAGGTGCTGACTAACGCCGTGGGGGCGGGGACAGTCCCCAGGGGCAGGGCAGGAGCAACCCCAGACCCAGCAAGCAGAGCTGCGGAAGTCACTGACGATGTATTAATCACATTTAAAAAAAGGAATATACCCAAGGGCTAGAAGAACTCCTTAAAGGAAACCACCAGCGACTGCTTTTTGTTTCTCTAAGGCAGACTGTACTCCCAGATTTATTTTCTGCGCTCTGTGAGGGTCTTTCCCCGACGAGGAGAGTAAACCATCACTTAAGGGGCAGACATCCGAGTGGTCAAGCACAGGTCTGTATCCCAAATCGCAGTGCCTGGCCCCGGGGCCACCCCATTTCCGGTCAGGCCTCCAGCTAACGTGGGCTCTGCAGGGGCAGGGACGGCCCAGGTTCTGGGGCTCCTGCCACCCACGTGGGAGAAAAGGCTTCCAGGCTCCTGGTTCGGCCTGGCCCAGCCCTGGCCATTGTGGCACGCTCTGTCTCTCCCGCTGTCCTTCAAGGAAAACAAGTGTTTCCAGGGGAAGAGGATCCTCCCTCCAGAGCCTCCCGTCAGACAGCAGGGTCGCACTTAGGTTGGGCAGCCTCCTCTCCCGCCAGGGGCAGAGCTGCGGACCCCATTTCTGAAGGCAGTGGGACTGCACCGGCGACTTGTGTGTTCTCTCCCGCACAGGCAACCTTAACCACTAGGCTAACCACCCTCCTCTCAACATTCTATGATGATTCCCAACAATTACAGACACGTGAGAGACAACTGTGAACATCTGAACTCAGACTGGACACCAAGTGGTATCAAGAAAATACTGTTTCTTTTCAAATGGGATCACTGACTTACAGCTGTGTTTTTCCAATGTCTTTTTCTGGGAGAGATAGATTCTGAAGTGTGTATGGATGTCTTGTGATTTGTTACAACATAATCCAGTAGAGAGGTGGAGGAGGCAGATGAAATACACTGGCTGTATGTTATTTAGTGTTGGAACTGAGAGATGGATAGACAGAAACATCACACGGACCCCTCTTTTGTACATACTTGCAAATGCCCACAACTAAAAAAAAAGTAAACATTAAAAAAGACAGGCTTGTTATAATTAATTGGAAAACTCTCTAGGAGATGGTGGACAAAAAAGCAAGACATGCAGAGTTGTCTTGCTGATGTCTGAAAACCCTACAACTGTGTGAAGACACACCCAACCCACAAGTATGTTACACACACGTATGAAGACACACCCAACCCACAAGTATGTCACACACACGTATGAAGACACACCCAACCCACAAGTGTTACACACACCCATGTATGAAGACACACCCAACCCACAAGTGTTACACACACCCATGTATGAAGACACACCCAACCCACAAGTGTGTTACACACACCCACACATGAAGACACACCCACCTTTCAACAGAAGTGTCTATCTGGGGAGGATAGAGATTGGGATTGGGGGTGAAGAGTTCTTCTGTATGATTTAATTTTTAAGAATAACTTCTTAAAGACCTTTCTCTCTGTCTAATTCTGCCTGTCAAAAAAAAAAAAAAAAAAAAAAAAAGAATAACTTCTTAAAACAAAACGAAATGGGCCGTCCCCACTCACTTTGCAATGGCCTCGTCCCGGTCCCTGATGGCCTTCTGAAGCTGCTCCTTTGGCTCCTTGTCCTCAGATGTCACTCTGAGTTGGTCTCTCTCCTCTTTCAGCGCAGTCATCTCCACACTCAGCAGTGTCACCTGACAGGAGACCAAGAACGAATGTAATGCCATCACTGCTGCTGGCCTGGGGTGGTTCACCTCCAGGAGGGAAGGAACAAAGGATCCCAGGGCAGGCAGAGGGTTTTTTTTTTTTTTTTTTTTTTAAGATTTATTTACTTCAAAGTCACAGTTACACCCAGAGAGAAGAAGGGGCAGGCAGGCAGGCAGGCAGAGAGGTCTTCCATTTGTTGGTTCACTCCCCAATTGGCCACAACAGCCAGAGCTGCACCGATCTGAAGCCAGGAGCCAGGAGCTTCCTCCAGGTCTCCCATGCAAGTGCAGGGGCCCAAGGACTTGGGCCATCCTCTACTGCTTTCCCAGGCCATAGCAGAGAGCTGGACTGGAAGTAGAGCAGCTGGGACTTGAACTGGCGCCCATATGGGATGCCGGCACTTCAGGCGTCAGCCTTCCTTGCTTTGCCACAGCACCAGCCCCAAGGCAGAGGTGGTTGTGTGGGGTGCGGGCTGGCTGCAGCCCACTGCTGTCCTGCTCCCAGGGAAGGCCCACTGCCTGAAGACAAGATGCCATGTGCTAGGCCCAAAGCCAGTGCCAAGGGGGCCAGGGAAGTTCTCTCTGGCCCTGCAGGCCTGGGCCCAGATCCCCTTGTACTCAGCACTGCATACCACCTCCTCCATCCTAAGGCACTCCTAGATGGTGGATGAAAGAAGAGGAGTTCATCAGAAGTCTGAACCACATTTTTACTCAAGTTTTGTTTCCAGCCATCTTCTACTCAGCATGGAATGCTGCCATCCACAGGGCCCTGGGTGGACCTTGGCAGCACTTGGCATGGTCTGGCTCGCTCTCATCCTTCCTCACTGAGTTTCTAAGGTCAAAGCTACATGGAAGTTAGACATCTTAATGATGCTATCACCTTTTACTTCTAATCTGTTAACCTCTTCTGTGGCCCATGGCTCTGTCAGTGGTACCACAACTTATTCAGACCTCATGACCAACACAGAGGCAGCCCCTGGTGGTGAGGTGTCCCACCTAGCAGCTCCATCAGCGACCACGACAGCCACTCCACACTACAGTAACTGCGTGAGCTCCACAATCTGTGGTGGCAGGAGGCATGTCCCACCTTTCTGTGCATCCCACTGCAGAACACCTGTGCAATGGGCCACTGCCACTCCTGGGGACATCCTGGGTTTCGTGAGTCTTGCTGGAAGATAGGGCATGACTCCTTGCTGAGGAAGCCCAAGGGGGACAGACCTCTCCCTTTCACCGGCAGACTGGGCATTCGAACTAGATTTGCCAGGCAGCCCAGCCCCCACCGGGACTGCAGCTTGTGAGGGAGTCCAGTAAAACTGCGGGCAGGGGGCTTAGTCACCAGGGCAGAAGATGGCTTGTCCCTTTCCCACGTCTCTTTCCTGTTTTGGAGCTGAGTTCTCCCGCCTCCCTGTTGATTCTCTAAGCTGTCAGATGTAATTCAGTACATTCTCTTTCTGCTCAAGTTAAGCAGAGCAAATTCCTGTTGTTTGCAACCAGAAACCCTGCCTCATAGAGCTTTCAATAAATATTTGTTGAATAATGGAAGGGAGGGAGTCCCTGCTCAGTCGGCAGGATCAGGTGTGAGTCAGCATGCCTGACCCCACCCTCCTGTTAAGCACTGCAGACATCTGGACATTCTCCCAAGGTAGGATCGCTCCATAAAGGTCTGCCTCCCTCCCACAGATGTCACCTCTCAGCACACTCCTCAACAGCTTTTTCTTTTTAAAGTTATTTATTTGAAAAGTAGACCACAGGGGTGGGTGGAGTTGGGGAGGAGAGACTGGCTGCAATAGCCAGGGCAGGGCCAGGCTGAAGGCGTCAGAAACCCCATCCTGGTCTCCCACACGGGTGGCAGCAGGCCCAAGCACCTGAGCCATCACCTGCTGCCTTTCCAGGTGCACCAGCAAGAAGCTGGGCTGGAAGCGGAGCAGCTGGGACTTGAACCTACACTCCAACATAGGATGCTGGGGTTACAGGTATTGGCTTAACTTGCTGTGCCACCACGTCGGCCCCTTCCTGGACTTTACGTCGTAGGTCTAATCATCTTCAGGCAGAATTAGAGTCAGGGCTCTAGGACTAAGGCTGAAGATCAAGCTCCCTAGATGAAGAGAGCAGGGCCGCCAGCCCTCAGGGTAGCCACCACTCAGATGGGAGTTCACAGGGACAGAACAGTTTGTTGCCATCATGGCTGACAGATTCCATACTCTTAGGGGTCTGGTAAGGGCCACCAGGCCCTGATATTCTGAACTGAAAACAGCCCCAGGCAGCATCTCTCCTGCTGGCCAAAGCAGAGTGAGCAGGCTGGAACCCTCAGAGGCTACAGAACGCATATGTACCTAGCCTGAGGCAGTCAAGTGCTGGTGAGAGCCCAGCCACCATCCGTATCAGCAGGCCCAGCAGCCTAGCAGGCTGGAACCCAAGACCCAGAAACCACCTGGCAGAGTGCCAGACCTCCAGAGACCACATGAACCCTGACATGGCCGTGGGTCAGCAAGATGCTCTGCCAGCTGTGCAAGGATGGGTAAAACTACATGCAAGGCAGGAAAAGCCAACATTTAATATGGTTCAGATAAATCTCTGAAACTATTTCCCTGGGCATGGAAAAGTTGGTCAAGATAAAGTCCACCAGCCATCTGCCTTAGAAGTGGCATTGTGGCATAGTGGGTTAAGCTGCTGCCTGCAGTATCGACATCCCATTTGGGCACTGGTTCAAGTCCTGGCTGCTCCACTTCCAATCTAGCTCCTTGTTAATGCGCCTAGGAAGGCAGTGGAAGAGGACCCAAGTGCTTGGGCCCCTGCACCCATAAGAGAGACCCAGATGAAGCTCCTGGCTTGTGGCTTTGGCCTGGCCCAGCCCTGGCTGTTGTGGCCATCTGGGGAGTGAATCAGCAGATCTCGATCTCTCTCTCTCTCTCTCTCTCTCTCTCTCTCTCTCTCTCTCTCTCTCTCTCTCCAACTCTGTGTTTCAAATAAGTAAATCTTTTTTTAAAGAGTGACAGGGGCCTACCCTCTTTTAGCCATACATTTCATAAAAAGCAGAAATAAAAATAACTGCTCCGGGGGCTGGTGCTGTGGCGCAGTGGGTTAACACCCTGGCCTGAAGCACTGGCATCCCATATGGGCGCCGGTTCAAGACCTGGCTGCTCCACTTCCCATCCAGCTCTCTATTATGGCCTGGGAAAACAGTGGGATGGCCCAAGTCCTTGGGCCCCTGCACCCAGTGGGAGACCCGGAAGAAGCTCCTGGCTCCTGGCTTCGGATCAGCGCAGCTCCAGCCATTGCGGCCAATTGGGGAGTGAACCATCGGATGGAGGACCTCTCTCTCTCTCTCTCTCCTCTCTCTGTGTAACTCTGACTTTCAAATAAATAAATTTTTTTAAAATAATAACTGCTCCGTACCAAAAATTTTTGAAAAAAGATTAAGAGATAAATTCCATCAAGGGCTCCAGTGCAGTCAGTGGCCAGCATATGGTTGTGAGCTGTGCTCCCTACCAGGAGTCAGAGGCTCAGCCCCGCAGCCAGAGAAGGCCCAAGAAATCATTTGGTCTGCTACTGCCAAGGCAATTGCAGGCAGGACTCTGAATTCAGTAAATCCATAGCAGGCTAATTTTTCTGTTGAAATTTTGCATGGCCTGCAAATGTTACAAATATCCAAATGGCACCTTCCCCCTTCTCCCTGGAGGCAGGACCTGGCCTTAGGTTACACCCGCCTCTAAACCCACTTTCCCAAGTAAGGTGCGAGTTCTCAGGATCAAACAGCATCGAAGAAGCAACACGAAGTCCTGTTTCTAGCGCTTCACCTGCTCTTCTGTTGTACATCTCCTGATTCCCTCCAGATGAGGGCTGACTCTGGACTAGGAGCTTCTGGCTGGCCATTTGGCCCCACCCACCCTCCTGGACCCCCCTCCTAAAAGGGTCTAGAGACAGTTCTGAATTGCCCTCACTGCCCTTGAGATCCAGGAATGCACAGGGTCCCTGACCACTGATCTCAGGTTCTCAGAGCTGAGTGTTACGGCAGGTACAGGGCAGGTGCTCAGATGCAGCGTGATCCTTGTGTGAGGCACACACGACCGTGCCTGCGGTGTTGGCTCCAGTATCTGCCGTCCCCCTGGAACTCAGTCTGCGCCATCCCAGCGCCAACTCCCAACTCTAACAGACAGCTGGTGTGTGCAGTGCGGTTGAGAGCTTTCTGCTTTGTGTACCTGGGACAGGAAGCCTACAGGAGAGCCTGACCCACACTCCATGTGGGATGTTGAGTGCAGCCATCTGCTGGGTGAACTACTTGAAAGGGAAGTTACGGAAACTGGCCTAAACCTGTCGTCAGCGGAAGTTCTGAGGAAACCTCCCTGGTGGAGACAGTTTCCTAGATAGTTCCGAGCCAGGTTCCCAGCAGCCTACACTCTGCTCATGTTTCTGAATGAAATAATGCCCTTGGGTGAATTTTCAGTTTCATGGAAACTTCAGTTTAAATGGAAAGTGGAAGTCAGGTTTCAATTCCACTTCACAGGAATTTCCTGTAGCAGGAAGGGATGAGCAGCTTTGGACGAGGAAAGGAGAGGGGAAGGCTGGGAGCTGTAAAATGCTACTCGAGAAGCTGGCACTTGGCACAGTGTTAAACTGCCATTTGGAAGGCCTGCATCCTGCAACAGTGCCCAGTTCACGTCCTGGCTAACTCTGCCTCTGATCCAGCAGGCAATGGCTCCAGGACTTGGATCCATGCTGCTGACACGGGAGACCTGGATGGAGTTCCTGCAACCTGGTTAAGGCTCGGACCGCCCCCCAGTTGATGTGGGCATTTGAGTAGTGAACCAGTGGATGGGGGGGCTGCTCCTAAAACCTTATACAAATTTTCAGATCAGAATACAGGTGTCCTCCAGAGTTCTCAAGAGACATAAACTCGGCCAGAACCGCGGCTCACTAGGCTAATCCTCTGCCTACGGTGCTGGTACCCCGGGTTCTAGTCCCGGTTGAGGTGCTGATTCTGTCCTGGTTGCCCCTCTTCCAGGTCAGCTCTCTGCTGTGGCCCTGGAGGGCAGTGGAGGATGGCCCAAGTGCTTGGGCCCTGCACCTGCATGGGAGACCAGGAGGAAGCACCTGGCCCCTGGCTTCGGATTGGCGCAGCGTGCCGGCCATAGTGGCTTTTTGGGGGTGAACCAACGGGAGGAAGACCTTTCTGTCTAACTCTGCCCGTAAAAAAAAAAAAAAAAAAAAAAGAGAGAGAGAGAGAGAGAGACACACACGAACTCATGATCAAACAGGAAAGGAACAGTGAGGGCAGCAGAAGTTCTTCTAACACTGAAAAACACGCTGACAGAGGAACGGCACCTGTGAAGAGGGAACGGGTCTGTAAAATTCATTGTTCCTTGGTTTGCCAATGTCTCTGCCCAGAAGCTGCTGGGAAAAAAATATCCAAGTGACCTGGGAGCCACTGCACTTTAAACTGTCAGCATCCACCAGTCACACTAACTTGGCTCTGTGGGAGGCAGCGCATCCCTGGAGGGTCAGCTTCTTAGCCCCGCCCCTTTCACTTGGGCTACTAGAGGACTGGTTTCTTCTCCTGCTGAAGACCCCAGCTCACCTCAGCTTCAGGTCACAGGCCCCTCAGGATCAGATGGCAGAGGGCTGCTTCTCACGTACAAGTGCAAAAGAACTCAATGGTCCCCAGAGAGCAAGGGAATGCGTGCACATTCCCCATGCTGGACTGAAGATGAGACGCTCACCTGGCTGTGGAGTTGCTGCAGCTCTTCTAGGCTTTGCCTCAGTTTACCCCTCTCTCCCTCCATGAGTTCCCTTAGGGCTCTCGAGTCCTCACTGGTCTGCCTTATCTGTTCTTCTAAGGAGTCATCATCAATTCTCCGGGAGCTCTGACAGCCAGAGAGAGTCGCCCACAGTGGTAGGGGTATACGTGTGACAGGGAGGGGAATGGGGAGGTAGGGGGTGATGGGGAAGACAGTGGAGACACAGAGGAGGGACAAAGCAGGGAAGATCAGAGAGGGGAGGGAGAAAAAGAAAGGGCAAAGACAAGGGGGGAAGAAAGAAGGGTTAGAGAGAGATTCTCTTCTCCATTTCAATCTGCCAACCATGGCAGACATTCAGTTTCATTTTGAGCTTCAGGAAAAAGAAGCCAAGTTTATGAAAAACACATCTTCTACCATGACCCATTCCACTGCAGTATCAGGAAAACAACACCCCTCTTCATCCTACTGCATCCAATACAGGGAGAAAAACACATCTGTCCCTTCGGAGGGTGTGTCCCTTGAGGATACAGAGCAGCCCAAGAGCTGAGGGCAGGAGTGGAGAGTCAGTCTGGGAGAGAAGTGCCGTAGTTGGGAGGATGCTCCAGTCTGCACAGGAAACCCAGGAGAACATCCCTCTCCTGCACAGGAGCAAGGCCCTTGACACTGAACCTCTCAACTTCCCGTGCCGTGCTCACTTGTGTTCTTCAATCCCACCACCAGAACCAAAGGGCTACTTGCAGTTTTACCTGGATACAGATTTCTAAATTCAAACTTTCCAAGGAAAGCCCAGTCACCATTGTCTGGACACGAACTATATGGAGGGAAAGACTCCATCTGCACCCTGGTGTCAAAAAGCAGGTAATTTTGGAGCCTTCCGTTCCCTGGCACTCACTCAGTCCCCGGCCTAGTAACAGTGGTCAGTGCTCTCAAACAAATGAAGAGGGCTTGGAGGTAATTCTTGCAGATATGTTAAAAAGGTTTCAGATTCAGCGTTGAGCCCACCTTCTGCACTGGGTTTCAACCTCCCACAGCCAGACCCTGTTTAAAGCTGGCTTCTTACCGTGGGCTCCATGCCATCCACAATGCTCTGTATCAGCCTCTTGAGCTCGTTGAGGGCAGTGCGCAAGCTGCCGGCTGGCACATCCTTGGCGGATGAGGTTTCTGAAGACTCGTCCATTGAAGAGTCCGTGGAGACGGCTGAATCCGCGCTGTCATTTCCTCGGAGGTGTGAGCAGAGATAGCGAACCTGGCAGTAGGCTTCCCAGAGCTGCAGTCTCAGCTGTGACACAAAGAGGTACTCTTGGTTACGGACTCCAGAGAACACTGCCACCTGGCCACCTTATGCTAGTATCTGAGCCCAGAATACTGAGCCCCAAGACAGCAGTTCTAGGACAAAGGTATTACTTATCTACTTATAGATCGACTGCCCTAAGTGGTGATGATAGCTATTCTGGGCCCAGAACATCTACTCACTCCCAGTTCTTGTTTCACCTATTCACTAGTCTTTTTTTTTTTTTTAAGGTTTATTTTATTTATTTGAAAGACAGAGTTACAGAGAGAGGCAGAACCAGAGAATGAGAGAGCGAGAGAGAGAGAGGGGTCTTCCATTCTGCTGGTTCACTCCCCAGATGACTTCAATGGCCAGAGCTGGGCCAATCTTAAGCCAGGAGCCAGGAGCCTTCTCCAGGTCTCCCACGTGGGTGCAGGGGCCCAAAGAGCTGGGCCATCTTCCACTGCTTTCCCAGGCCATAGCAGAGAGCTGGATCGGAATAGCAGTAGCCGGGTCTCGAACCGGCACCCATATGGGATGCTGGTACCACAGGCTGAGGCTTAAACCCACTGCGCCACAGCGCCGGCCCCTAGTCCTTTTTTCTCTGTCAAGTAAAGCACTTCTTTCTAGCGTCCAGTCACTTTGCTTGGAGTCAGGACATGATTAGATGAGTGACTGGCTATGGGTAGTATGAAAAGCAGCCAGCTGGACAGACAGCATGGATTGGGAATATTAGAACGATATAAGAAGTATGACCTTGATCATTAGCCAACAATCTCTTCCTAAGACAAACTGGGCAAGACTTGGTGGGATGTGACTCTGCCTAGACATTCTGTCCTCTGGCAACTCTGCCAGTGCCAAGGTGGGAGCAGAACGGAGGGCCAGAGACACATTTCAGTCAGGATCTGCTTCATGATGCTCAAGCCAGCAGGTCTGAAGGGTTCTTGCCAGGCTGGCAGCGGGGTGCTAGGGAGGACCATGTGCTCCAAGAACCCGCAGGCCACCTTGCACGCCGGAGGGACCAAACGTCAGCACCTGCTCTCTTTCCTGCTCCAGCTCCTCGGCCTCCATGCTCTGCTCAATCTCCGACAGCAGGGACGCGCTGGTGGCGGCAGAGCTCTGCAGACTCCTCTCCTCAGTGAGTTCTTCCACCTTCACCTGCAGCTGTCGGTAGGAGAGCCGTACTTCCTGGAGCTCGAGTTGGCTTTGGTGCAGCTTTCAAAGAGAGAGTAAATGGTAGCGAGGCTTGCCAAAAAGAAAAACAAAACAGAGAACTGTCCCTGAACCTGACTGTGCTTCCAGATTCAACCATCAGTTTATGGAAGAATACAGAGGCGAGAGGAAGTTGTCGGGCATTAGGGGATACAGTCAGCAAAAGCCAGATCTGGGATTTTCTACAAGGCAAACAACTCCATTTCTTTAACAAATAAATTTCAAGAAAAGATAAAGGAAGAATCTAGAGATTAAAAAATACTTAAGTGATATATCAACTATCTGCAATATGTAGGCTTATTTAAATTAAATCTTGATTCAAACAAAAAAAGTGAAAAAATATGACATTTAAAGATACCTGAAAATTTAAACACTCACTGGTTATTTGATAGTATTAAGGAAATTCTGCTACATTTTAAAGTACTTTAAATAGTACTGTGTTCATATTATTACTTTAAAAGATTCATTTTGAAAGGTCCACCAACAGAGAGAGGGAGATACAAAGACAGGGCTTACATCCACTGGTTCACTTCTGCAACAGCCAGGTCTGGGCCAGGCCAAAGCCAGGAGCAAGGTTACCCTATCCAGGTCTCTCACACATGGGTGACAAAGGCTCATATACTTGAGCTGTTAACTGCTGCCTTCTCAGAGGCATTTAGACAAAGCTGGCTTAGGAGTGGAGTAACTGAGACTCAAACCAGCCCTCTAATATGGGATGCAGATGCCACAAGCAGTAGCCTAACTGTACCACAATTTTGGCCCCCCCCCCACCTTTTTTTTTTTTTTGGACAGGCAGAGTGGACAGTGAGAGAGAGAGACAGAGAGAAAGGTCTTCCTTTGCCGTTGGTTCACCCTCCAATGGCCGCCGCGGCCGGCACACCGCGCTGATCCGATGGCAGGAGCCAGGTACTTCTCCTGGTCTCCCATGGGGTGCAGGGCCCAAGTACTTGGGCCATCCTCCACTGCACTCCCTGGCCACAGCAGAGAGCTGGCCTGGAAGAGGGGCAACTGGGACAGAATCCGGCACCCCGACCAGGACTAGAACCCTGTGTGCCGGTGCCGCAAGGCGGAGGATTAGCCTAGTGAGCCGCGGTGCCGGCCCCCATATTTTTTAAAGTTCTTATCGTTTAGGGGTACTTTTTATTTACAGGTGAATTTACTACAATTCTGACATTTACTTTGAAAATAACACAAGTGAAGAGGCAATGAGTGTTACGAAGATGGGGCAGACCCAGCCAGGGACAAGCGGGCAGTCGTGCACGTGAGACTTCATGATACTGCTCTGTCATTTATTTTGTTGAAAAATCTTCATCAGACAAACTTAAACTAGTTCCTTACACACAGGCACACAAAATATGACACCATTACACTTTCACAAAATG